>NW_005842037.1:374638-378562 GCF_000455745.1 Alligator sinensis | reverse complement strand
CGTGTGCGTCGGCCGCCGTGCCCGCCTTGGGCTTCTCCGTACTGCCCCACTCTGGGGCTGGGGTCTATGTACCCCGCATACAACCCGGGGTCTGTTCTCCGCCCGCAACCCACTGGTTGCGCTCAGGGGCCCCACACCTCTGGGGTCCCTATGAGGCCTCCTCCAACCCCTACAGCCTCACCCAAGCCTCCGGTGTAATATGCAAGCCTGAACATAAACTAGAGCCTCCTGGCTAAACCATAGTGCCCCATCCTCTCCGGGCTATAGTGAGCTGTACTTGCAAGTCAGGCCTCTTGCCACATCTCGGCCGAGGGAGCTCCTGCCTCTCCGGCTGCTGGCAGGGAACTGCCAGCCTGGTCTCAGCCCTGGGCTTTATAAGGGCCAGGCCCTGCCTCCTACAGGCAGCTGGCTCCCCTTAGCTGCCCCGGCATCCCGCAGCTGGGCTCATTACCCTGGCAACCCTCAGCTGGGCTCATTACCCTGGCAACCCTCAGCTGGGCTCATTATGATCTGCCAGGGCTCTGTCTCTCTACCTGGCAGTTTCTCTCCTCTAGGAGCAGAGCACCGGGGTGCTCTGCGACAGCAGGAACATGGAAACAAAAGAAGTCAGAATGGGAAAAGTTTGAAGAATGCTTTGAGATCAAATCCTTTCTTTTTTTTTTACGATCAAATACTTTTTGAGATCAAATACAACCTGGGTACTTGAGATCAAATAACTTTTATCAGAGCCTAATTTGCATAAAATGACCTTTTCCAGCCAGGAAAACTTGTACCACCCTCTAGCTCTCCTGTACAATATGAAGTTTCATTTCTACCTGGGAGTTAATGTTAGGAGGTGGGTGGTTAATGCATGAGACAGGCCATCATTGTGAAAGCTGAAGCTGCTGAGGGTGAAGGATTGAGATGGAAGAGGGAGAACGAGGTACCAAAGATAAAGATGAAGGTTGTCTGGGAAGAATAAATGAAAGGCAAGGAAGAAGCAATACTCTATAGTCTTACATGGTATATCTTCTGTGTAGCCCTCCTATCTCTTCTTCTGCCAGAATGTTTATGGTGTAAATTTTATTTGCATATTACTTAAAGTACCAAAACTACACAGCATATCCAACAGATTCCATTTTTAAAAGTTTGGGAGGAAAAAAAAAAGGATCATTCACCAATCCAGGGCCAAAACATACAAAAAAAGAGCTAGTGCTAAATCCATGGGCAGCCGTCTATGAAAAACTTTGGGCCAAATCAGTACATTTATACTATTTGCACCCATACCTTAAAAAAACCACATATCAACTAATTCTAAATATTCTGATAGACTGAGATTTTCAACCAACTTTTAATTCCAGAGTAAATGAGTTTGTCTGAATTCTAGGGCCTGCTTGTCCTTCCATGTTTCTGTAAAACAAGAATAACTGTTGAAGTCAGCAGAGTTAGACCAATGTAAAATTAGAGCAAGTCAGAGGTGGGTCAGACACTGAGTCCATATAAATGATGGTTGTAAATGAAATGTCAGCACATTCTCTTACGATAGCACTGTGAATGTCCTGCTAAAACAAAGTTATGACACTTTGGTTGTTGTGATGCCGCATTACTCAGCTTCTTTATTGGACAAATACCTCAATACCATAGGTGTGATGAAAGTGGAATTATGCTGCTGGAAATTATGTATGAAGATGCAGCAAATGTACAAGTGGATGCGGTGTTTAGAAATTGAAGCTAATATAATGTTGACCACTCACTAAACAGCTTGGATTGTCCTTAAGTTATTATGATATGGAAATCATGAAGAGGGAAATGGCTAGTGAGATTATACATATGCATGTATCGCTATTATTAATGATTATCAGTCATTTACATGGCACTTTACAATCCACTAAGACTACAAGAATACAATACAATAAGAATAAAAGTAATAGGTGGAAATGATGAGGTAATTTGTCCTATGTTTCATATCCCAGGAAAAAACAATGCAAGCTTTATGTGCAACATGAACATTCTCAAAACCCATGGATGCCAAAATAAAGCAAAACAGATTTCCAAAATGTCTCTGGTGGATAGTTCACAGGCAGAAAAGGAAGTTCTCACAAAATACCGATGGCTTATGAGTTCAGGCCTAATGAACAAATCAATTAAACGACTCCTGTAGCTCTTAAGTGCACTACAATATCCACTCTTCAGACTTAACTAATTAAGCACAACTTTACTGAGTCATCGTATATGAAAAATATTTGCAATTAATTCCCAAATTGTTCTCCCCACTAAAGGAAATAAGGGATTATCAAACTTGTTCAAATATTTGTCATATCATTTTGCTAGGATCTGTTAACTTTTTGACAGGGACATATTCCACTATATTATCTACTGTTGGAAGCTGTTGTGCTCTCTAGTGTCACAATCAACCTTCCAGCCAATGGCACAGCTATATTTGGAAATATTTTAAAGCTATGTGCTGGCTGCCAATCTATTTTCTGTCACCCAGGAGGCACAGCTTGGGAAGATCCCCTTATCCTAGGGAGAGTCAGCCTTTTCCTATGAGTCTCTGTGTGACATTGCCTGGTTCATTTGACTTAGGGGGCCAGATCACAAGCTGATGTAAATCAGCGTAATTACATTGGTGTCCAGTCCATTGACTTCGGTAGGACTGCTTTGATTCCAGCTTGCAAAAGCTCTGTTCTATCGGTATTGTCCTAGTGTAGAACGAGGCATTTAAAGTGAGAGAAAAATTTGAGTGTTACATGGATAAAGCTCTGACTGGGTAATTTTTATTTTTCATGAAGGAGAATATAAAGCATTCCAACAAACAGACTATAGTAACTTATGGCTAATCAAAATAATATTACTTCTCCCAGTAGAATCCAAAGGGATGTTGGAACTAAGAGCATTGAGTCAGATTCCCACCTGGTACTGTTCAAATTAAGATAGCTAGAGATCTGACCATTGTCACTGTAACCAATCCTAGAAACTGCTCTGGTCCGGTCACAAGATGGAGTTTTAGATGCTGTCTACAACTGTCCTTGATGAATAGCACTTACCATCCTCATTTTACACCAATGGGTCACTTCTAATCTAAACTGCTTCTTTTTTCCAGTGGAAAATCTGCCTCCTTGCTCTAATCAAAGTTAGGTTCTAGTTTCCTTAATAGTGATATTTAGCCATGCAGCTTTTAGTGCTTATCTTAACACAGCGGGGGAGGGATGGAAGCTGAGGTACTACAGAATCCAGGAAAAAATGAGAGTCACAATCTGTGCTTTTGAGGAATAAAAAAAGAGAATTAGGCCTTAATATTTGGGCCTTAAGGTTATCCTTTTTTAAGACTTTATGGTACTGTAGATATAGTTGTGATAACTCCACATATCATGTTACCATATATTTTAACTTTTTTACCTGTTTTGTATGCTTAGTTTATCTTGTTGGTCAGTGTTTATTGATGGATAAAGTGGCTATTGCTTCCTAAATAATAACTTCCATTGAGATTGTACGACAGTACTCCCATACTTTTATCTATGGCCAGATTGCACCCTGTGCTTATTAGGGGTGTGCGAAATGGGCTGTATTCCATTTGGATTCAGATTTGGCCTGAATCAGGGACAGTGATTCACTGTCCCTGATTCGATTTGGCCGAATCTGAAGATTCGATGCTGATTCAGAGAATCAGGGATTTGGCCATAGACACAGCTTTAAATGTTTTTTCTACATACCTCGAGGTACAAGGTGCAGCTCATGAACTCTGTGATGCTGAGGCAGATGGAGTGTCCCACAGGAGCATGGGGGGGGGGGGGGAGCTGTGCTTGGCGGCAAACCTGGAAGTGGACTGGTCCGTTCCAGGTCCTCTGGGGAGTGCGTGGGCCCCCCCTCCCTCTCGCACCCTCCCAGCTCAGCAATTGGCTGCGGAGGGACCCCAGGTGCTCCCCCAACCCAGGAGGCACCAGT
>NW_005842037.1:362082-374628 GCF_000455745.1 Alligator sinensis | reverse complement strand
GTGGAGGGGCCCCCCAGCACACTCCCTGGCAGACCCAGAAGTGCTTCTCGTCCACTTCCGGGTCTGCTGCTGAGTGTGCTGGGGAGCCCCCCATGCTCCTGTGGGATGCTCCATCCGCCCCACCATCGCAGCATTCATGAGCCGCCTGCTACCTTGAGGTATGTAGAAAAAACATTTAAAGCTGTGTCTACGGCTGACTCACCGAATCTTTCCAAATCAATTTGGAGAGTTCTAATTCGATTTGGAGAAATTAAAGGGTCTCCTGATTCAATTTAGATTCAGGGATTTGGCCACCAAATCGGGTCAAACCTCCGCCAAATCAAATCAGGGACCGAAGCTTTGCACAGCCCTAGTGCTTATATGGGTGAGCTGTACGCATGTCAATGAAAACACTTTGTACACCTTACAAAAGTGCATGGCAAAATTGCAGTTCTTGTGTATCTAGAAGGGTCTATAAGAGAAGGGATATACTAGCTTTGCACTATCCAACACCTGTGAGCAAAAGGGAAAAAGTGGTACTCACAAAAGTGTCTAGTGGCAGGTGTGCAATTTCAGTGCAACCATTTTCAATCATGACTAATGATTTTGGTTTGTGGTATCTAACTTGTGACATCTGAGCAGTCACCATCAGAAGAGCAGGCTCTTTCCTAGTATTGCAGGTATGAGCTATTCCCCAATCAGGCCTGTTGATAAATGGAATATTTTAGTCCCAAGGGACTTAGTTTTCCTAAGTGCTGTGTCATTTTTCTCTCTTATTTCCCAACATATGCCTTAAGAACATGTACTCTGTTAATATTTTATGGACACCTGCTGTGAAGTACATTTGTAATATTTACATTAGAGCCATTAGTTTTGTCTTTCATGCAGTTTATTTCAAACAAGCTTTTCTCTTAACTTGTTTGTGTATAGTAGCAAGCCTGATTTTCATTTTCAGTTAAACCCCTCTGGCATTGTAGATGTGCGGGTCGGGAGTGACCCGAGCCCTTTTTCGTGCTGCACACGGGCTGTGGTCAGCAGCCCGGGCACGCTGGATCGGAGAGGGAGGGCGACGAGCTGGAATTAGGCACAAACGCTTAGCGGTAGTTTTAAAGATTGTTTACTTACACCGAGATGGCAGTGGTGTAGGCTGGAAAACTTGCTTGAGTTGCGGTTACAGACACAGACAACACGGACGGTCACGTGGAGCTTGCTAGGCTCCACGGAACAGAGCTCCGGATGCTCTGGGTGAGTGCGCCACCAAAATCGGAATCAGAGATACGTCTTATAAAATTTGCGCTTGAAGATGGGAAGAGGTGGGCGATGGATCAGGTCGCCAAGCTCCTCTGAATCTCACACAGGGTCTCTATTACCCTGCCGTGTATCCAGAGTCCCCATGAGATGGATGTGGAGTCCTCTTCGGCTTGGGCGGAAACCGCTCAAGCCTCTTATATGGCTAACAGGCCAATCGTTAGCCGCCACGTGGGAATAATTTAAAACTAGCCAATAGCAGGGAACGAATTTGCATACTGGTGGCGGGAACTCTTTTGACCGTGCATTTCTCTTGCAACTTGAGCAATGCACTCTGCAAAAGAAGCTGCAAAAAGGCGGGAAACTCGTCCCTGCACCGGGGTTCTCCTCTGCAACAGGAAACTCTCCCGTGCAATGAAGCTGCAACTTGGCGGGGATAATTCTGGTGCCGAAGCACACACAAAATCATGCCTTTGGGTCATGACAGTAGAGAGGTCTAAATATGGCCATAAATAATGTTTTCATTCTGCATTTTGTGAGATGCTGCACTCTCGTATTTTGTCTGAAGTGCCCTCAGTGTAACTAAGAGTTGGTTCCACTAATGTCTATAAATAAAGACAAGAAGCATCAGTATGTTTTCACACTGCTGTTTCCTAAGCACCTGGCTTTGCTATTCCTCCCCTTCTATTCTGCACAGATTAGTGCCTCAGGAAATGTTGAATTTTTTCTTTTGCTTTTCTTCTGTGGTAGTTGTTGTGCTTTTGGAAAGTTTTCAGCTGCTAAAGATATAGAACTAGTAGATAGTTTAATATGTTTGCCCTGTTTCCTACTACAATTACTTTTCAGCATTATTTGTCCAAGATGTGTTTCTAAAAATCCTTTAAAGTTAAAAAAAAATAAAAAAGTCTGTGTGTGAAATGAAAACAGCAGACCTTCAGTTTTATTTATGAACATTCTGGTGTGATTTTGATGGTGAGTCCTGTGCTTTTGGGCAGGATTTGCTCAAATAACTCTCACTCACTAGATTTTGTTGAATATATATGTGGCCCATTTTCACGGATTCACAGAAGTTTGGGGCTGGAAGGGACAGTATTGCCGACCCCACTGTGCCAAAAATCATGAGACAAACTCTTAAAAAACCAAAAAGACTTGCATGTAAATCATGAGATGTTACTTTTGAAGTGTGTGTGGTGGTGGGGGGAGGTATTTGTGAGGGTGTGGAGGGCTGTGGGTTTTGGAGTCTGGAGAGGGAGGTCCCCACACACCCTGGCAGGATTTGGGGTACTGTGGGTCAGGAGTGAGAGGCAGCAGCATGGCTGGGGGGCAGCTGTGGCTTGGGAGTGAGGAGCAGACACACAGACACAGACAGCACCCAGCTGGTAAGTGGATGGGAGGGGGCAGGGGGAGAGGGACGGGACAGTGGGGGGCAGATTGAGGTCCCTGAAGTGAGGGAGGGAGTAGGGCAGGAGCAGATGCTGAGGTAAATGGGGCCCCAGGGCCGGGGCCGGTTGTCCAAAAGTGGGAGGGGCGGGGGGGCATCTCCACACAGCAGCATGCACCGCTGGGGAAGGCATGGGGGCATGTGCCTCCCACAGGGCAGGGGCAGGCTGCCCACTGTAAGCTCAGGGCTCTGCCCCCTGCTGCCTTTGCCCCAGGAGCAACTTTGACAAAATTTACTCCAGTATTTAATAATGTTAATGTACAGTAGGACATTAACCCCCATTTCATACAATATATTAGTATAGGCAGTCCTCGGACTTATGACACAATTGGTTCCTGAAAACTGCGTCTTAAGTCAAAACGTTGTAACTCGGAACCAATTTTCTCATAAGAAACAATGTTATAAATGCAGGATTGGTTCCTGAACCAAGGCCCAATACCCTATTTTCACCAAAGTACCCCAGAATTTTGAATTCGATCAAATATAGATGAGTAATATAGCTACATTCATGTATTTATATTGTAAATAGAAATCATATTTATTGGTAGGACTTCTTTGAGGTGACTTTGCTGGACATTTTGAAAGGCTCTTTGCTGGACTTTTTGAAGGGTTCTTGGCTGGAGTCTTCTCAGGAGTCTTGGCTGCAGGTTTTTCTGGAGTCTTGTCTGCTTTCTTAAAGAAAATGTCCAAGGAAGTTTGGACAGATGTTCTCCAGGGAGATGAATGACGCAGATAACTTGTTTGCTGGTGTGGTGTCACATTAGATCAAGCATTGTAAAGTCGAAACTGATGTCATAAAGTTGAAACAGGGTGTCAATTTATAAATGTTGCAAGTACAAAACATTGTAACTCGAAACATTGTAAGTCGAGGACTGCCTGTAATTGATCTTGAGATAAAATATTCAATAAATATTGAATGACACTCAATAGAATAATACACAATTTACCACATATTTAGTGTGCACAAAAGTTATCGACAAGTGATATGTACATAAAAAGCTACATAAAGGCATATGGAACATGAATCTATAATCACAAGTATAACTGAAATGTGATAACAGAGGCTCTTTGATCTAGCAGACAATGGTACAAGAAGAACCAATGGCTAGAAAGTAAAGGTAGACAAACTCAGAAAAAAGGCCTAGTTGTTTAACTTGAAAAAAATTTCCAAGGACTGCGGTGGATTTTCAATCACTGGAAATTTTCAAATCAGGACCTCATGGTTTTCTGAAAACTATGCCCAAGTTTGATCACAACTACTGTATCTGGAACAGGAGTTAATTCAAGGAAGTCCTAAGGCGAGAGTTTTGCAGGATCACAACAATGGTGATCATCACAATAGATCATCACAATGACACCATCTGATCTTAAAATCTATTAATTTAATAGTTGAAACTATTTTGAGAAATTATTCAAAATTCTGATTGTCCAACCAACATGATAGTAGCTTTGGGATGTTTTTAATTTTACTCCTAGATGCTTTTGAATTTGGAACTGCAGCTAATACTCTTGTATCACTGGTGGTTACCTCTCTATTTTCTATAATAGCTGCTTTGTCTTGCATCTTTTTTTGTTTCCTGAAGTTGAGACCCTGTTGAGCAAGGTAACTTTGAGGAGAAGGGCTAGATTTGGAAGCTGCTCTTCAACTATCTAACAAGAAAAATGTGTGTAGTCTGAAAATGGAATGATTGATCTAAATCCACTTGATGGATTGATTACACTGAGGAGATCTCAGCTGATCTTCAACTACTGAACAAGGACAAGAGTGTAATCAAGGACATATTTTAGGAAAGCCTTCAGGAGAAAAAAATGCTAACAGATACTGTGGGTTGGAGCCAAGTGCTATACTTTGGTAGTGCTTGTCTGCTACTTCAACAGCCATTAGCTATTTAGGGATTTTTGCTTTGTAACCCTTTTACTGACAGGTTTGGAAGACAAATTTTATAGGACGGTCAGAATTAGTGAATGGAACTGTCACTGTCACAAGATTTCCCCTAGCTTCAAATTGTTCATTTCCTTCATGCCAAAAGCAAGAATGAGTCTTGAAATCCCATTTTAACTGTTCACAGCATTTGTGATGTCCATCTGTTCTTAATGCAGTAAGAGTTATTGCTTCTTGAGAGTCTCATTGAGCTGCTGTGCCTGTGAGATTCCTTCCTGTTACATATTTTGTATAAAACGTAAAAGACACAAAAGGCCTACTTGTGACTCAGTGTAAAAACAGAGACCTCCTTGCGTAGTAGAGGGGTTTAGGTTGTAGCCGTGTTGGTCTAAGGACATAGGCAGACAAGGTTCTTTGGGTGAATCTGATATCTTTTATTAGACCAACTTGAGTAGTTGTGGGGAAAAAAAAATTAAGCAAGCTTTCAGGTTCAAAAACCCTTTGTCAGGCTGAGGAAGTTTCTGCAGTTGGTGTGTGCACTTCCTGGATGGAATAAAAAGTAAAGAAGGCAACAGCTCGGCTGGTATGCATACATCTGCACTGACTGCTTATCTTGTATGCATACCAGCCCAGCCTCTGGCTTCTTTACTTTTTATTCCATCCAGGAAGAGCACACACCAACTGCTGTAACTTCCTCAGCCTGACGAAGGGTTTTTGAACCTGAAAGCTTGCTTAATTTTTTTCCCCCCATCTACTTAATTTGGTCTAATAAAAGATATCAGATTCATCCAAAGAACCTTGTCTGCCTTGTGTAGTAGAGAGCACTTGTGGTAGCAGACTTCAGAGCAAACATTTTCTAAAGTAGCTCACAACTCTGGATGTGTGTCAAGCTTTGGGCGTCCAACTGAAAAGATTGTACAGGGCCTGATTTGAGAAGGCATTGGATATCCACCTTCTGAAAAATGTTGAAGGTAATTCCACTTGGGCACTAGTCGTTTTTGAAAACCTCAGTCTGTGTTTCTGACAGCATTTTTTTTGTAAGTGACCTTTACAACAAACTGGAGCATACTCAAATAAGAAGCCAGTGGCAGTCTGAAATCAAGCAGGCAATCTATATAGCGAAAAAGACCACTCTGGGGACCCAGTCCTCAGGCATATCATCTATCACTCTAATCCTTGCTCCCCGCATCCATACTTTGTTTTGAGCTAGTGCTTGCAAGCTATGGCACACATTGAATTCCCTAGTTTTACTCCAAGCTCATTGATTGCATTCCTCTCCTTATTATACTTTTCCTTTGCTCATCTTATTTTCTGGTTTCCAGATCTATTTGTGTAAGCATCTGAGGCTGCAAAGCCTCCAAAACTGGGACATTAGCCACAGCCTACAGGTGCAAAGTCAGAGGTAGGGGATGGGAGGCAGAATAGGGTTTATTGTGGACATGCAGAGGTGGGGGTGTGAGAGGGGAGGAAGCTGGATGGAGGCTTGTATTACACAGTATTCTTGCCCAGGGCTCTACAGAAATTAGTGTCAGTCCTGTTAGGACCTTTAACCACTAAAGGAATAGTTCTGTACATTTAAAAAAAATGCAGGATGTGCTGTGATCCTAGGGATTAATAAATTTGTACTGTGCCCTAAATTTGAAAGGAAGTTAAAAAATGCAAATTCAAAAGCCACTCTGGATGGAATACCACCAGTGAACATGCTAATGTCATCACTAGGTGCTAGATGGAAGGCACGTCTATATGAAATACTGGTAATTCTTGAAGGTTTGTAGATTTCCCCCTTTCTCCCTTTTTCCTTTTGTGTGTGACTGAGTGAATGTAGTGGTGGTAAAGGCATTGTATTGACAATCATAGAGACCAAGTCCATTGTTTCTCTACAGAGTACATACAGCAGAGAAAATAGAAGAACAAGTTTCTGTACCTCTTCCTAATTGATGCACTGCTACTCAAAACTACAAGAGCAATGTTACTTGGGTGCACTGGTTGTCTGCATGTACAGAACAGGAAGATTATTGAAGTCAATGGAAATATATGGGCTTCTATACATGCACAAGGAGGCTGCTCTAACTCACTGTAATTACAGCACATTGGAGCAGACTCAATTAATCGAGTCTGCTGGAGTGTGGTAATTACCGTGCTCCAGAAGACTCCAGCATCATGTGGATCAGTGTCCCCATGCCAAAAATGGCTGTGGGGTGCTTTAAACTAAAGCTCATTCCACGAGCTTTAGTTTAAAGCGCCTGGTCACCATTATTTCAGCGCGGGGATGCCAATATATGTGATGCTCCAGGCACTTTAATCAACATGGCTCTCGGAGCTGCACTAATTAAAGGCCCCCCTACCTCCTGGAGCATGTCTATAAATGCCCTTTGTGTTGACTTTCTGCTGATGCTGTTGCCATCAAAGGATGACAATTAAGATAGGGTTTTCTGTCATGTGGACTGGCAGTTACACTGAAAACATGATCTTATATCATATTGGTCAGCGACTAGTCATTATATATGTCAAGATAAGTTTTTAGTCTGCACCAGCCTGAATCAGATTCAGTTTACCATGTTTTTTTATAATACCCATTATTATTATTTTTTACCATTTTGCATTTTCTCAGAGATTATCCACATTGCAGTTGATTAACCAGCTTTTAAGTTTTGTGTTAAGAACCTTATATTTGGTATTTGCTCCAATAGAAGGTCCTGATTTTGTTCTTATTGAAGTTACATCAAGATGCCTGTTTACCTCATTGAAATCAATAGCAGGAGCATATCAGATCAGCAAGCACATGGGGGAGAAAATGATGAAACTTGACAGTTTACTAGTGGTACGAAAAAGACATACAAGAGCAAGGTATTTCTTTGTTTCCTAATCTCAAGAAGATGTGACAGTAGTCTAGTTGTTTTTCAAGCTTATGCAGTTTTTTTTATAAAGGGTTTGCTTGTGTCTAGTTGAAAAAAAACCTTGTCTGACATGTCTGGGCTAAGTTGACAAGCATGCTGCATGGGTGATTTATATTTAGAGCAGAGCCCCAAGGTGTCCACAGCAATCTAGTTTCAAAAGTAAATGTTGTCATATTTCTGAACTGGTCCTTAAAGAAAAAAATGGACTTCAGTTTTCTGGGGAAAAGTACAATAAAGAAAACTGTGACAATCACAGGGGAAGATATGTATGACATTTAATGTTACTGTTAGTAGTAATTTTAAACCATGGTGTGGTTAGTGTTCATGGTTGAACAGGCATAACAAACTTAATTTAATAAGCAAATTGGGAATTTATTTTCTGCAAGAGATTGATGCTTTTCTACGGGTTACTGACAACTGTACTGTTCCCAAGTTGCTGGCTGTTCATGTATGTGAATCATCTCTATCTTGTTTTTCATATACTCCTCATGGCAGAGCTGTGATGCTGCGTTTTTTCATGAAAGACCAATGTTGTCATCACAGTTCTCAGAACCATATGTCCCTGGGGCGCAATGTCTAGCTAAACCCTTCTCCTGGTTCTTTATTAATCTGTAATTACTGTCATTTCAAGGACTTCATGTCACAGTACGTGGGGAAGAAGGGAGATGAAAGGGCCTCCTCATAGGACATTAGATTGCTTGAGGTTAGATTTTTTTTCTTAAAAAAATGTATATCCTGGCTGGATGTCTGTTCAAATATTATTAAGTTTCATAGACTGATGTGTTGTCTATCCATTCATCTTAGATTTTGGGGACCTTCCAGTGGCAAAAGAGGTTTTTACATTATTGTAGGAGTGGGGAGAGGCAAGGGGAAAATGTTTTTACTTCCCTGACATGAGTTCCTCTTATAAAATTTTAATCACTTACAGCTTTCTCTTTATGCAATATCCAGTGCTCATGACTCAAGAAAGGATTCATCATGTTTTAGGGGTGGACTTCAAAGATCTTGTCAGGAGTGGGTTTTTTTCTATTTCCTTAGGCCTACTGCGTGATATATGAATGCCTCCTCAGAAACTCCTCTCTTCTTAGAAATCATGTTCTTTCAAAAGATCAACATTGCCTGGTAATTCACTTCTCTTTTTATTAAACAAATATATGGAGTGAAACAGGGTGAAACCAGGGATATGTCTTAGCCTCCGTGCTCTTTAATATCTACTTTTAATTCCTGTTTCCTCATTCAAGGACAGCAAAGATGGAATTTATCTTCGAATCAGACTAGATGGAGGCTTATGATCACAAAGTTTAGAGCGAAAACCAAGGTGAAAGAGCTTGTTCTGAGAGATTTCCTGTTTGTGGATGATGCAGCTTTGGTTGCCAACAGTGAATCTTCCCTGCAAAATTTCTTGAACAGATTTTCTGAGTCACGCAAGAGCTTTGGGTTGACAACTAGTCTCAAGAAGATGTGATCATGTACCAAGGGGTGGCAGGACCAATACCTGACATCACTCTGGAGGGCAAATCTTTTGGTGTCATTGACAGCTTTTGCTATTTGGGTTTTATGATCAGCAGAAATCTTGGCCTTCAGACTGAACTGACTAAAAGAATTGGAAAAGCAGCTAAGAATTTTGGGCTATTACTGAAACATGCATGGAATAACAGCAAACTATTAAATGTGAATCTATGAGACTTGCATGCTGTCATCCCTGCTTTATGGTTCAGAAATGTGGACTGCATATGCTAGGCACCTCAGGGGATTAAACAGCTTCCACATGAGATGCCTGTATAGGATCCTGAAAATAAAGTGGGAAGACAAAATACAAAACACAGAGGTGCTGGAGTGCACAGGACTGACAGACTTAGAAACCACTGTCAAGAAGAGGAGGTTGCGATGGCTTGGCCATGTCAGGAGCATGGGAGGAGACTGTATCCCCAGTGGCAATGTGTAGAGGGTACACAGGGGTGCACATGCACCCCCTGAAAGTGTTGGTGCACCCCCTGAACGGCTGTGCTCCCTGCTTATGTGATGGGAGCCCCACCCCCACGAGTGCTGGCCAGGGAGTGCGAGTGCTGGATGTAGGCTGCAGCTGCTTTTGGGAGCAGCGCGGCTGCTCACTGGTTGGTAAGTTTTGCCACGGGGGAACCCTTCCCCCTCTCAGTCAGCGAGATTGGCCATGGGGGGCCTCCTCCGTGGTCACAGTCTGGTTGCTGGGGGGGGGAGGGGGGCGCATCTCCCTCCCCCCCACCCCCCGACTAAGGTGGCACCAGTTGCCCACGTGTACCCCTATGACAATTTTGTACAGTGAGATTTGAGATGGCTCCAGAAAGTTGAATTGCCCTCTATGGCGGCATCCCTGTGCAAAAATGATATGAAGTAATTCAACATCAATGTAGAAAGCTGCAAGGAGCCTGTGGAATCCCATCCGATTTGGTGGGAACATCTGGCACTGGGTGCAGCTCAACATGAAGTGGCTTTGATCCAGAGGATGGAACCAAAGGGAGAAAGAAGAAAGCAGCATGCTGTAAACTTGGACTCCAACTTAGACAACACATTGATCTGTGAAACTTGTAACAAGCTGCAGCACTCCTGCATTGGGCGTGTCAAGCAGATCCATCAGTTATCTGACTAGGCCCCTTACACAGAGATTTCAAATAGGAATCTATAGTCTCAAAAGCATTCAGATCCGGTGTGGTCTTTCTGAGTTCTTTGCAAAAGAAGAATTGCTCTATAATTTTTCCATAATCAAAAAAAAAAAGTGAAAACCAATAGCTGGCATTTTCCAGCCTTGAGCATATCGAGGGAGTGCCTTGAGTCTGCAAAGGTGGAGAACCACTGTTTGCCATGAACAATTCCTGTAAAATGTCCAAGGAGAAATTTTGGACAGGGTGGGGTAAAAAGATGCAACAACTCCATTTTAAAGTATTGGGTCCTGGAAGCAGCCATAACTGCTTGACTGAAAGCTGGAAAAAAACCAAACAAACCTCTTTAGAAGTTGATTCAATTCTTCATTAACTCCTTTACTGCTGATGCCCCAGTCTATGTGCTATGAAGCTGGCACTATAGTGATGATGACTTTCATAACAAAAATGAAAACTAAGTTAAGCCCAGATTTCTGTGCTGAATTGATCCCAATAACTAGCCTGTGAGGGACCTTCGTCAGAGAAAAAAAATGTATCTAACCATTTTAAAAATACAAATTCCCCCTCTGTCACTGACACTTCATACTATTGTGATGATAGCTCAGAATGCAGTGTGTGAAATCATGTCATATATCGCATGGGCTACTCTGAGACTTCTGTAAAATGGAGCCATTCAGCATGCCATATTTACTCACATACCACATATGCCTCTTTCCCCAAAATCAACCATTCAAAAAACTGGGATGTCTTAAGTAGGGAAGCTGATTTTTCCTTGTTAGAATAGGTAGACCCCTGTGTAGAGAGGAATCCCAAATGCTGTAGAGGCAACTCAGGGCCCATACAGCAGTTGCAACACAGAGCTGTTCTAAAGCCATGTCTACAAAATTGATTTGCTGTTCTTTGCAGCAGCTCCCTGCAGCTCACAGCAATGCTCCACAGAGGCTTAACAATCAATGTCTATGCCCAGCAGCAGCAGTGGCTGGGGTGGAGGCTGCTACTGCCCCCTTTATTTGGGCACCTGGGGCTGGGGCCCCAGTCACCCACTGCTTATTATGCTACTGCTGCTCTGCATAGCCTGTTTCCTAAGCAGGAAGCTAACTATATCTACAGAACAAGCAAGCAGGTGAATTTGCGCTCATTCAGCATTGCTTCTTTTCATGCTCAGAGTACCACACTATACTTCAAGCGCAGAGACAGCTTATTCAAAAAAAGTGCAGTTTGCTTGAGCATCCCACTGCCAGGAGTCACAATTTACAAGGCTGACGCATCCTAATTTGTGTTCAGATCAAATTGCTGTCTGGCCATCCCCAAATTATGTGGAGGAAGTATAGAGAAGAGATAAAGTTACATCTCATCAGTCCCCCTTAGCTCCTACCCTAAGATGTCAACAACCTGAATCTATGTTATGGCATGTAACATTGCCTACCACCACAGGAGGTCTGAGAGAGAGTGAATATATATATATATACTCATAAGTGCTTCACTGGTATAAGAATACTAGTGTGCTGTACTGACAGAACACTCTTAATTTGAAAGCAGCTCTACTACTGAATCTTTACTTTATACCTCTATAGTAAAACTACCACCATCTCTCTGAAGAAAACAAGCTACACCAATACAAGCCTCATTTTGCTTTTATAATTGCAATAAGTGCTTCTGCCAGCACAACTGTGTTGCTCAGGGAATGGTCATGACCCATGTAGCTACATTGATAGAAGTCTGTAGTTTAGGTCTGGCCTGACATAGTTCAATTATAGGTGCTATTGAAGTGTCTAGAAAGGAAATATAAAAAATTGCAGTATAAGGAAATGCACAAAACCTATAGGTTACAGAATTCTACATATTAAAGTATTAAGTAGCTGTATCCAAAGTTTCTAAACAGAATCAATAATAAATATGTTGCAGAAATGTAGCTATTGGGACACTATTAAGAACCCCAGACTTTGCTACTTGGAAATTTTGAGACATTTCCCTTGCTTTTTGCTGATACCCCTCTAGAGCAGGGGTGGGCAGCTATTTGGGCTGGCGGGCTACATAATAAGTTTTAGTGACCTGTTGAGGGTAACACTTCTCCCGCCTCCTCCCTCTCCCTATCCCTTGCTGCGACCAGCCTGGAAGCCTGAACCTGCTTGCAGTTTTAGTATGCCACCCCACCCCGTGGCTGGAGTCCACCCACCCACAGTTTTACTGAGCCCCACACCTTCCTGAGTTCGGACCTGGCAACTGCCAGTCATGTCCACAGCTGCCCAAATACAGCTGGCAGCTTCCAGGTCAGGGCCCCAGGTGTGGAGTGGGTCAGGGTGGACTATAGCTATGGGCTGCGACCAGTGCGGAAGCCAGAATCCACCTGCAGCTGTAGCACATTCCACTGTGTCCCCACCCCACTCCCCCTGTGCACCCAGAGCTCTGATGTGGAAGCCGCCAGTTGTGTTTGGGCAGCTGTGGACGTGGCGGGCAGCCACC
>NW_005842037.1:358150-361878 GCF_000455745.1 Alligator sinensis | reverse complement strand
TACCAACATGTTGGAAGCAGCCCTGGTAACCTGGCATAACACGGCTACTGGAGCTGGAGCCACCACCCGTCTGTGGGCCAGATCCATTTACTTGGTGGGTACCTACCCCCTGGCCAGATCCAATCAGTTGGCAGGCTGGATCCAGTCTATGGGCCAGATTTTGCTCACCCTTGCTTTAGAGAGTTAGGAATCTGGACAGTAGCATCAGCAGAGTTTGAACTGTCTCTGTTGCAGTGAAAAAATTCAGAAAAAATTCCTGGAGTGGAAAGGTTGTACATTGTGGGAAGGAGTGTTTGGTTTTGGGGCGGTGTTATGTTTTTTACTTCTGGGAGATTTATAAAGACATGGAATAATAAGTACAGTTTGGTAAAACATCCTTCCAGATTCCTCAGCTTTATTCAGATTCTTGTTCCCAATCATTTGCATACAAGACGTGAGCACTCCTTCTTACACATCACCTCTGAGTTTGGCTCACTGAGTGTATAGCTGAATTAAATGGAGTCTAGCTCAGTGTAATGCCAGGAAAAGGGCTATGGTAAGAAAAATAAAATAGGAGAATATGTAAGATAGTGTAAATTAAAGCCTTTTCTTTACTACCCATGTTCTTACACCTCCTTCCTCTTCCTCAATGTACACATTACACAAACTTAGCCTGCTTTACACTCATGCACACTCTAGTAAATGGGCTTAACAGAGTATAAAGGGGTAAAGTTTAATGTACAACACCTTGCAGCTCCTTTTTGAATGTGCCTCCTTACAGTATCTATGTATTTACATTGATTTATACAAACTAAGGGTAGCATCTACTCAGTCTTTAAGGACAGATAGAATGAAAGCATACATATCAAAAGGACTCCAGTATAGCTAAGAAACTGTTCTCTATATTAACCATAATCAATAATCCAGGCAAATTAAAAATTTAACTTTTTATCCTCTTCAAAAATTAGCTGCTCTTACAATGTCCCCACATATTCCAATGCAAGGGAGAAATGGAGGGGCTCTGCAATGTGTGCTAAAAATCACTTTTTTGAGTGACCTCATGTAAGTTACTTCACTTCTCTGTGCCTATGTTTTTCTATCTGTAGAAAAGAATAATAATAGTGACATCCTTTATAAAGCACCATGTAATCAACTGATGCAAAGTGACAGAAAGTACTAAGTAGTATTATAATTATCATCAAGTACAGCAACAACAGCAGCAATAATTTTTTGAACCACGAGGGAGAAAGTGACTTGTGAATCCATGTGACTGTCCACAGAGAACCCCATGTCAGAAGTCCTCTTCAGTGTCAAAAGGCATTTTCACACATGCTCCAGGAGGCATGGGTGGGGGTACAGGGGTGCTTTAATTAGTGAGTGCTTTTAATTAAAAGTGCCTGAGCATCACATGTATCAGTGAGCTCCACACTGAGCACAGAAATAAACACGCTGCAGAAGAGACTGGTATCATGTGTATTGGCATCCCCACAGCAAAAAATGGCAGTGGGGCACTTTGAGCTAAAGTAGACTCAGTTTCGATGTGGGGATGCTAATACACATGACACCAGAGTCTTTTGGAACATGTTTATTTCTGTGCTCCAGCAGACTGGATTAATTGAGTCTGCTCTAACACACTAGATTTCCAGTGTGTATGAGCCAGCTTCCTGCACGTGTGTAGGAGCCCAAAGACAGTGAATTCAGAAGCGCACTAATGGTCAGTGCAAATAATGGAGCATTGATATAGGCACATGGCAGGATAGGTATGGGGGCATCATTCTTAATAATGATATACAAATCAGTCATTATTTCCATGTATATATAACTGGATTACAAGCAAATAGCATAGAATGATGTAGGTACAACATTTCCAGTCTATGGTTCAACTCTGCATAGTTCTGTTTCCTGCATCATTCTCCTTTGTTGAGTCATGATGTGAGTAGAAGCTGCAGACTGATATTTGCCAGAATCCTGATTTTTGAGTGGCCAGAACTAACAACCAGTTGATGCTTTTCTGATGGAATGTTTTCCACTGGAAAATGCTGTTTCATCAATACTTAATTTTTCCAAAGGAATGTAAATAGCAGAGCCTTTCCATTTTGAAAAAAAATAATTGAACTAAATATTTTGATGATGTTAAAGTATTCCCTGTTCAGAATGGAATATTCTGAGTTTTCATTTTGAAACGACTTTTCATTTAAAAATGCTCTTATTTATTTATTAAACCTTCTGATTAACCTGAGATTCGTTGTGTCACAGAAATGTCAACATTCCATCACATTCTAAGAATGAAAATAAATTTTGAAATTTCCATCTTTTTTTTCTGCAATGGAAATTCTAGTTCTGGCAGAGCTCTAGACAGTGCTCCAATACAAGGACTCATTTCTGGCTTCACATATCAAGGATAACAAAAAAATCCTTTTTTAGATATGTAGGGAGTCGGAAAAGAAGCAAGGTTAACACTGGACGCCTGCTGAACCGACACCCAGGAAAAGGCCAATCTGCTTAATGGGTACTTCATGTCAGTCTTTCATCAGTCCAATGGGACCGCCCCACCTAGCAAGATGCAAGATGGCCAGGGTGAGGGTGTATTTATACCTAGCATCAGTGTTGATCTAGTAAAGGATCACCTTGAGAGGCTGGACACCTTCAAATCAGCTGGTCCTGACAGATTACACCCTAGAGTACTCAAGGAGCTGGCAGGTGTCATAGCCCAATCAAAAATATTCAAAAACTCATGGCGCTCAGGTGAAGTACCTGAAGACTGGAAGAAGGCCAATGTGGTACCCATCTTCAAGAAAGGGCAGAAAGTAGATCCCAGGAATTACAGGCCAATCAGCTTGACCTCAATCCCTGTTAAGATTCTGGAGAAAATGATCAAGGAGACCCTTCTGCATAAGCTGATTGAGGGCAACATCCTGAGGGTCAGCCAGCATGGGTTTGTCCCAGGTAGGTCTTGCCTTACCAATCTCATCTCCTTCTATGACCAGGTGACATATCACTTGGACAAGCAAGAAGAGATTGATGCCATATATGTGGACTTTAAAAAAGCTTTTGATCTGGTGTCCCATGACCTCCTCACAGAAAAATTGGCCAACTGTGGCCTCGGCTTCACCACAGTCTGATGTCTGGGTAATTGGCTCCGAAGTCAGACCCAGAGAGTAGTGGTTGATAGTACTGAATCTTCATGGTGCCCCATCTCCAGTGGTGTCCCCCAACGCTCTGTCCTTGGACCAGTTCTTTCTAACATCTTTATCAATGATGTGGACATTGGTGTCAGAAGCTCACTGGCTAAGTTCGCCAATGACACTAAACTTTGGGGCATAACGTCCACACCTGAGGGCAGGTTAGAGATCCACAATGACTTGGATAAACTTAGTAAGTGGGCGGATACAAACCTAATATACATACCTGCTCCACTGGGCTTTAAACTAAGCCCGCTGGGGGACGGGGGGACTACCGACACTGCTGGCCTGCTGAGCAACCCTTGCAAAGCCAGCGGGTCAAGGCACTTAAGGAAGCCCACCCCTGCCCCAGCCCTGGTAAAATCTGTGGACAAGGAAGGAGCCCCCCAGGGGACACTTGCCTGCCTGTACACAAATGCCAGGAGCTTGGAGAATAAGCAGGAGGAGCTCATCCTCCTGCTAAATGCAAATAATTATGATGTCATAGGGATAACGGAGACCTGGTGGGACTCCACCCATGACTGGACCACGGGTATAGATGGCTATACCCTGTACAGGAGGGATCGT
>NW_005842037.1:349069-356122 GCF_000455745.1 Alligator sinensis | reverse complement strand
TCCCGGGACGTCATTCTCCCCTTGTACTCGGCCTTGGTGAGGCCGCAGCTGGAGTACTGCATCCAGTTTTGGGCTCCACAATTCAAAAAGGATGTGGAGAAGCTTGAGAGAGTCCAGAGAAGAGCCATGTGCATGATCAGAGGTCAGGGAAGCAGACCCTACGATGACAGGCCGAGAGCCCTGGGGCTCTTTAGCCTGGAAAAGTGCAGACTCAGGGGTGATCTGATGGCCACCTATAAGTTTATCAGGGGTGACCACCAGCATCTGGGGGAACGTTTGTTCACCAGAGCACCCCAAGGGATGACGACTAGGTCAAATGGTCATAAACTACTCCAAGACTGTTTCAGGCTGGACATAAGGAAGAATTTCTTTACTGTCTGAGCCCCCAAGGTCTGGAATAGCCTGCCACCGGAGGTGGTTCAAGCGCCTACATTGAACACCTTCAAGAGCAAACTGGATGATTATCTTGCTGGGATCCTATGACCCCAGCTGACTTCCTGCCCTTTGGGTGGGGGGCTGGACTCGATGATCTTCCAAGGTCCCTTCCAGCCCTAATGTCTATGAAATCTATGAAATCTAATGACATTCAATATTGATAAATGTAAGGTACTCCACCTTGGGGGAGTGGTGGTGGGGAAACCCGCAGCATGCTTATAGGCTTGGCAGTGCTATGCTTGCTAGCACCATAGCTGAAAGAAACTTGGGGGTCATGATTGACCACAAGATGAACATGAGCCACCAATGCGATGTCGCAGCTGGCAAAGCAAACAAAACTCTGGCTTGTATCCATACATGCTTCTCAAGTAAGTCCCAGGATGTCATCGTCTCACTGTACTCGGCCTTGGTGGAGTACTGCATCCAATTCTGGGCTCCGCAATTCGAGAAGGATGTTGAGAAGCTTGAGAGAGTCCAGAGGAGAGCAATGCACATGATCAGAGGGCATGAGAATAGGCCTTATGAAGAGAGGCTGAGAGCCATAGGACTCTTCAGCCTGGAAAAGCGCAGGCTCGGGGGGACCTGGTGGCTGCTTATAAGTATATAAGGGGTGTACATCAGGATCTGGGACAATGTCTGTTCACCAGAATGCCCCAAGGAAAAACAAGGACCAACAGTCAAAAACTCCTCCAAGACCATTTTAGGCTGGACATAAGGAAAAATTTCTTTACTGTCTGAGCCTCCAAGACCTAGAATAGATTCCCTCCAGAAGTGGTGCAGGCACCTACTCTGGACTCATTCAGGAAATGCTTGGATGCTTATCTTGCTGGGATCCTTTGACCCCTGCTGACTTCCTGCCCCTGGGGCAGGGGGCTGGACTTGATGATCTTCAAGGTCCCTTCCAACTCTAACGTCTATGAAATCTATGAATTTGAATTAATAGAAGGGGAGACTCTTCAATTTCTAAGAAACCATTTTGTTTATGCCACTCTGCTCAGATTTTACATTATTAGGCAGATTTTAGTATGTTTTACAATGCCCCAAGCACCTTGTCAGAGGGACTTTTTTTACAGATAAAGTAATTCTAATCGGAACCCTGAATACACCTGAAATCAGAAGGGATGCCAGCATTACCTCTATGTGCGTTTGATTTTCACAGCACTATCTTGTACTACCTTGCCAAGGGTCTGGACCCACCACCCAGACCACTCTTTTGTTGCTTTCTTTGAGTTAGTGTCCCTTCTCTTCACTGCTAGACCCCTGAATTTTCAGAGTGTGTCAGGTAGCTGCCTCCTCTTTTTCTAGCTATGATGGGGATTGCTGTTGTCTGGCTAAGTACACCAGCTCTTTTAGGATGTCAGAAATTAGACTAAACCCTCCTCTGACAGAGGGAGAAGGAAGAAAGATAGAAATAGAAAGCATGGAAATGTAGAACTGTAACAGACCACCTGCTTCATCAAGTCCAGTTCTGTGCCATCTGAGACCATTGTAATTGACATTTAGTTGTGAAAGGTCTGCAAGAATATTTACTTTGCCTTATTTCACTATAATTGCCCAGGACAAACATAGAATCTTTAATGCAGAAAAATCCTGAGCCTCAGAAAACTATCATGTCCTACAGGAAGAGAGCAGAAGACCAGGGTATGACCAAGGCCTTGGATTCCTGCAATGGCAGGGAATTTGTTAGGCAAAAGTTGCCTAAATGGTTCTAGGAAGTGGATCATGTCCCATGCTGTTGAGAGGCAACCCCTTCCTTCTCCTGCCCTTGCCTTTGACACCCTGATCATAGGGAAAATTATTTCCTGTCCCCAAATGTGGTGATTGTTTAACTTTGACTATGAGTGCTAGGTATCTGTGAGATTTCTTAGTACCGCTAGGAAACACTCCTAGAAGTACTAATCCTTAAATTAACTGGAGATACAAGTTGTACTAGTTCTGAGGGCTTCCTCTAGAATTATTTGCTAATCTGAATGTGGTAACACACAAGTCATCTAGTCCAACTCCCAGGCAGATGCATGAGGCATCTCATGCATCCTGGATGCATCTAATCCATCCTGGATATAGATGTCTATCCAGCCTCTTCTTGAAAATCTCGAATGAAGGAGATTCAGCTATTCCTGCAGATAGTTGAGGAGTTCAGTGCTGCAGGAAAAGAACATTTCTTCTTTCCTGTTGTTTCTACAGGCTGTTTCCTCTTGAGTCCTATAGCTCTGTGGATTCTGGAACAAAGTAACCAAGGTGAAATAGATTCCCACAGCTAGATGGAGAAAGCAGCCACCTGGTACATCATGGAATCACCAGAGATTGGGCACTGGTGTCTAGTAGCAGCCTAGCAGGGAGGGGAGGGCCTCCCCAGAAGGCAAGAAAGGTAAGAATTGGGAGTCCTAAGGCCTGGGTGGTTAGGGACCTCTGAATAGTGAGGTCCCTGTGGGACACAGTTTCCAGAAGATTCAGGTTCTCTAGAACAGTGGTTCTCAACCTTTTGCACCTTATGTCCCATCTACTTAAGGTAAAAAAAAACCTGGTCCCACTGGTCAATGTGGGGAGGGGAAGGGGAGGAGTCCCCCAATGGCCAATCGAAGTGCACAAAAGCAAAACCAGAAGTCCCACTGTGGCATTTCCAGTCTTGCCACCACAACCTGATTCCCACCTAGAGGACGAGTCCCACTGGTTGAGAAACCCCGCTGTAGAACACATACCTCCAAGTGAGCCACAGGATGTCCAAGAAACCCCACACACTTCTCAGCTATGTTAGCAGTAGCTCAGCTGGGAACACTCCAAGTTCCAGTTCATGAACCCATATAAACCAGCCTCTGCAGGATCATTAAGTCCTAGTTATTTTCCTTTTATTGCTGTAAGTTATTGATATTTGAAATGCTGCATCATAAAATGTAGGACAGAGAAGGTGCTCTTTATGCATTCTATTGACCTCAGCCATTGTTGTTTGGGTATGGAGAGATATATAGAGAGGGGAAGGGCTCCAAGGGGACAAGAGATGATGCAAAGAGACCGAATACAGAATAGAAAGCAGTGGGAGAGAGACAGACAAAAAGTTTACACAAAACAAGAGAGAACAAGTGGAGACAACACTGAATGGAGATGCAAAAGAGACAAAGGTCACTGCTAAAATGAAAATTCATGCCCCAAAATAAAAAGTGATTTTGTTTTCATCTTTTGGCTTCCTTTACTCCTCCCTGTTTCTACTTGGCTCTCCATAATCTTCTTTCTTGTTATCTTTCCTACTGCATATCACTTGCCCTTCCTGTGTGCCAGGTATTTATGACCTATCCTCTGGTGTTTTTCTGATTAGAGATAATGATCATTAACTTGTATGCATTGAAGTTAAATTGCATTTGAATATACTTATCACATCCTGACACCTGATATTGACAAAGACATTGCATGCTGCATGTATGGGCGGTGTACTTATTGCAATACATTACCAGAGGGAGTAAATGGAGAGAATTAATGGGCTCTACACAATACTACAAAGATCATTTTAAATAAAAGGAAAATAATGAGTGTATATAGTATGTATCTATAATACTTCAAAACATGCATTAATAAGCTTTGATAAGGTTCCTTTCAGAGAGATTAAAAATATTTGTCTTGTGCATTTATGCTCATTTTACAGAGCTAAACCAAAGGTCAGAGCTGTTAGTAGGCTAATTTTCTGAGGTACTGAGTGCTCCCAGTTCCTATTCAGCACCTCTGAAAATGAGGTCATAAGGTTAGCTCCTAAAAGGGACTTATGTGCATAAAGGAGGACCTACACAGAATTTAGGAACTGAAGTCCAGATCTCCAATCCAAAAAATCTTTGCTTAGCAGCCTGCCAGCTCCATAGACATCTTACTTTTTGACTAGACCCTGGTGCCTAAAGCTGCATCTCTGTGTGTGCCCAGAAGGGCCCCAGTCTTGACAGGGCTGAGTAGCTCAGCTTTTTCTGACACCTAAGCATAATCAGGATCCAAGGAGGAAGTATACCTTTAGTTAAGTCCTCTGAGGGACCTGATTCAGGAGGCATTCTCTGGAAACATCAGGGCTAAGCACAGGCAGTCAAAAAGCCCAAGGCTGAATTGATTTAGTTTATGCAGGTTAGTCTAAGATCCACAGATTAAACTGAAACAGAAATGAATAGACATTTACCTTTGATTCAGGTAATGCAGCAACATGCCTGCAGTGGCTTAGACCAGAAGCCAGGGGGCACTAGAGCACAGCTTTCTGGCATGTGGCCAGCATGGGCTGTGTGTTTGCTTCCTCTTCCTGCTGCCCCTGAAGTCTCTGGGATTTGCAGTCCAGACTCATAGCAGAAGAACTCTGCAGGATTGCTTATCACTTCCTCTTCTTGATTCCAGGTGTCTCTGGGATTTGTACTCCACACTTGCAGCCAGCAGTAAATCTGAGTGAGTGAAGGAATGTTTAACCTTGCTCACTGGCCTCAGCCTCCAGCTGGGGTTTGCCTGGGGGGGCAGTCCCCCCACCCCCCCACAGAATGGACTGTATCCCTACCTGGGCTTGTCCCCCTGTTCACTTGTCAGCCAGCCCTCACTGCTCCAGCTAGGGAGCAGAGGGTTGGGGCCAATCCTTCTCTGCTGGAGCAGACAGCACAGCCCAGCCCAGCCCAGCCCAGCCCAGGACTGGAAAGCATGCTGGGATGCCAGGGGACTGTAATTTAACTTGAACCAGGAAGGGGTATGGGACAGAAGTTTCATAAACTGGCTTGACTGAAATCAGTTAAGTCTGATACTATATTCAACTAGGTTCATCCTAAACCAGTTTCACCCATTTTGAAACTGGTTTATGTGTGTGAGCTTCTGTTTTGTTACAGGTTTAAATCAATTTCTGATCACTTAAACCAGTTTATGTGTGACTTCTGTCCCTAGCCCTAGTCCACAGGATCAGACTCACTAAATGATGCAATTGTACAGGCGATGCTTGCCATTCACGGGGGATACATTCTTGAGATCCCCACGAATGGTGAAATCTGCGAATATGGCACTGCGTTTATGAACACCATGAATGCATTGCCCCCGGAGGCTGGGGGGGGAAGGAGCACGACTGTGCTGGTGGCGGCAGAAGCCTGGCAGTGGTGGGAGCCCTGTAAGTGTATTTAAGATATTTGTGCTAGTTGGAGGGGGAAACGTGTATTTAAGATGCAGGTTTGGCATTCGCAAATATTTGAAACCACCAATGCTGAACCTGTGAATAGTGAGGGTTTCTTGTTGTTGCTTCCTTGTTAAGACTACAGTGGTGGCAATGAAGGTCTTAAATGTCCTAACCAAGTGAAATCACTGGAAAATGAGACACCCAAGTTCAATTCCATCCTCTCCTGAGACTATTCAAAACTACACCTTCTGCCTCTAATGGGAGAGTCCTGACCACCAGGGCTGAGGCTAAAGACACTCTCCGTATCTGGTGAACCTAGACAACTGCACACCAGTGAATTCAAAGACACTCTCCTGGGAGGGTTCCAGTCCTCAGAGACTGTTTATCATAAAGCACAGAAGCAATCCAATAAGCAGGGCCCAGAACTCAGCGCTGCTCCTAGTGGCTGGGACATTTTCTGAGCATTTGAACTCCCTGGCCACATCCAGATTAGCGCAGACATTTGATTCCCCAGGGGCAAATAGCAGCAGCACACCTTGTGCCTCTGCTACTTGTCGCAGGGAATGCCTGTGCCACATGCACTCTGGCACCCCAGATGGGGTAGCGGGGGCTGGGGCCAGCAACTGTGTTGGCCCCAGAAGTCAACGGTCCTGCTATGTGGGGTCCTGGGGGCTGGGGAAGCTGTAGCCATGGCGTTCCTGCAGCTGGGAGTCTGGCCAGCCACTGGAGTGTGACTCTGGTAGGCCAGGCTCTGGTTTTGGGTGGCACATGCTGCTGCCACATGTGCTGCTCTGCTCTTTTTTTGGATGTTTTTGACCCCAGGATCTCCCAGGGTCAAACCCTGCCCCCCATGCTGCAAGATGCTAGTGTGAGGTGCTGCAGACCTCATACCACATGGCCACAATCATTTGGATATGGCCCTTGCGGCAGGAGGGAATTTAACTCACCTCCCCCATTTCCTGGGTGACTGCTCTAATGGTTTCATAAGCAGAGGCATTATGATGACTCTATATTTTAAAAGAAACAGCAAGATATACTCAACTCCAATAGTGTAAGCAGGTATGGGAGATCAAAGCACTAGGCCCCAGTATCAACTTAGAGGGGGAGCCATATTGGTGGCTGCTGCTGCCACCCAGGATCCAAAAATGGCTCATTATACCTTTTCTCAAATTGTGGCAGGCCCCTACCCTCAGGAGAGGATTCTGGACTGTGAAACTCAGATGGATAGAGGCCCTGTCCTGAAAGAGGCACCTAAACTGCAGAGGAAGTCATATATCCCATATTGCAGAAATATTCAGGCCCTCTGCATCTTTTATTTGATAACTCTGAGTGGTTCCCTCTTCAGTGTGTTCGCTGCTTTGTGTCCTATAGATTCATAGATGTTAGGGTCGGAAGGGACCTCAATAGATCATCGAGTCCGACCCCCTGCATAAGCAGGAAAGTGTGCTGGGTCTAGATGACCCCAGCTAGATACTCATCTAACCTCCTCTTGAAGACCCCCAGGGTAGGGG
>NW_005842037.1:340642-348357 GCF_000455745.1 Alligator sinensis | reverse complement strand
ATGACTCTCTGGGTGCGACCCTCTAGCCAATTTGCCACCCACTGTACTGTGTAGTCATCCAAGTCACAGCCTCTTAACTTGTTCACCAGTATGGGGTGGGATACCGTATCGAAGGCCTTCCTGAAGTCTAAGTATACGACATCCACCCCTCCTCCTGTGTCCAGGCATTTCATAACCTGGTCATAAAAAGAAAGTAGATTGGTCAGGCACGATCTGCCTGCCATGAACCCGTGCTGGTTTCCCCTCAGCATAATTTGTCCTGCCGGGCTCTCACAAATGTGAGCCTTGATAATTTTTTCAAAGACTTTGCCAAGGATGGAGGTGAGACTGACTGGCCTATAGTTGCCCGGGTCCTCCTTCCTCCCCTTTTTGAAAATGGGGACCACGTTGGCCCTTTTCCAGTCCTCCGGGACTTGGCCCGTGCGCCATGAGCTTTCAAATATTCCCGCCAGTGGCTCTGCAATGATGTCGGCCAGTGCCTTCAGTACCCTCGGATGGAGCTCATCCGGGCCTGCCGACTTAAAGGCATCCAGTTCTTCCAAATGACTCTGCACCATCTCAGGGTCTACGCATGGTAGTCTGACGCCTTGCTGCTGCCTCTCTACAACCCCAGTGAGAGACTTGTCCCTAGAGACTTGTCCTATTCTAGGGTGCTGAAGGGTATGTTTTATACCACCCCAGTATGGCTCTAGGGAACATCATACAAATACTTTGGGCCTTCTTTATGAAAACTGCCAAATGAACCCAAGTAGCATAGTTGGCTTAGTGTAGCACTGGGCACACATCAAGAAGCTCTCCTGAGAGGCAGGATTTCTCACTACAATACTTCCTCTTTAGGAGGTAATGTGCACAAAATGGGCATGACATGCCCCAACACAGCACTCCCTGATGCTGCTGTTATAATGCTTTAACTCTCCCTATGCTTTGTTGAAGCCTAGATGCCTAACACTGGATTATCAATCCCAGTTTGGGGGAGCCATGTACCTAAACATTAGTTGCTATTGTATGTAATTTTGGGCCATCTAAGTATTTCATTGGATCTAGTCCAGAAAATAATGGTGACACAAGTAGGTCCAGATCCTGTAAACAGCTAATCATATATAGAATTTTGAGCATGTGAGAAGTCCTTTTGAAATCAATTGGTGTATCTATATGTGACATCTACTGTGGAGCAGACTAATTAGCTCTGCAGTAAAACATTAGGGTCTGCAGATGCAGTGCTATTAGGATGGAGTAAATTAATAACTCCACCATAGAATAGCACTGCCAGACACAAGTACTTTCCTATGGTGGAGTTTATTCCACTGCAACACATGTGTAGATGCAACATGTGTAGACAGGGCTAGCTGCAGCATGAGGGTACTTCAGTGCAGGGGCTGCCTGTCAGCTAGCCCCACACTGAAGCACCCTCATGCCTCAGTCAGCACCTCCGCAGCACAGTGGGCCAGGGTGGAGCAGCCCCAGGCTGGCAGGTTGGCCCCCAGGACCCCCTGCCAGCCAGGGCTTCTCCGCCCAGGCTCAACATGCTGCAGTCCCAGGCACACACATAAATGCTGTGCCTGGGAGCAATAAACTCCTGCATGAAGTACGCTGGAGTTTTTTCAGTCACCTTAATAGCACATGTAGATGTGCCAAATGGGATTATTTTAATGAGTAAAATCCAATACACATGCTTAAATATTTCCTGCACCTGCTAAAATCTTTCCTGGGAGTTTATTGTCTTTTTCTACTTGCAAAATGGTTATGTAAAGAATTCTCT
This sequence comes from Alligator sinensis, assembly GCF_000455745.1. NCBI lineage: Eukaryota > Metazoa > Chordata > Crocodylia > Alligatoridae > Alligator > Alligator sinensis. The sequence continues at coordinate 346,598 of NW_005842037.1, read as the reverse complement.
TGCATTTACTTACCATTCAGAATTATTCAGTGATTTTTTTTTTCAGGTTTTCCCTCCATGGATTGATTGTGAATGGTTTGTTTCTGTATGTGTATATATAGGGGAAAAGGAAGATTACAAATTATAATGAATTATGACTTTCTACTCCAGTTTTTCACTCAGTGACAAAAGAATGTATTTGCAGTTTATCAATCCCATCCCTTTCTTACCACACACACATTCAAATATGGGTGTGAATATACATGTGTGGATCTAGGATTTTGAAAAGGGTACAGGTGCAGGTGGTGTGGTGTGGTGCATCACAATAACACAATACACATTTTTCTCAAAGAAACTCAAGGCTTTAGTAATTTGCTAGGGGCCTAGGGCTATTTTATTCAATTTACGATGAAAGTAAAAACAAATATAACTTTATAGGAATGTGCATTGGTTTGCTATTGCTTATAATATATATAAAACACAACAAACTAGATAAAAACATAATCAAAAGATGTTTTTCCTTTAGTCGTATTGACATTAGAATTAAATGTACATCTCTTTCAGTTTCATAAAACAAATTTAAACCTGTTTGAGCATCTCTGATGTGCATCCAATGCTTCACTTGAAGTTATTTTCACACCTGAATTGACATTTACTTGAGTCAAGTTTCCACACCTAAGTTGATGCTTTTAGCAAGAGTTAAAAACATCCTGCAGGGCTGTGAAACAGGAGTTGCATTAAAAGGAGCAGCTAATATCAGAAGGGCAGAAGAAAGAGTTGCTTGATTAGTGGAACATCAAAACTATTAAAACAAGAGAGAGGGTCATTAACACCTCTCCTGTCGGACAAAGAGTGTAGAAGGAATTGGGTAGATTACAGTGAGCCATGAAATCAAATGATTCCCTCGTTGCCTGAAAGAAATGCTGTTGCCATTGCTAGCAATTGGTTTTAAACTTTGGGTGGATCAGGAGTCAAAAAGCTGTACAACTGCATCCCTCTGCCCCTGCCCCTGTGTACACACTGATCACATTCTTATTTCTGTCTAAATCTCTTAATTTAAAACAGTGGGTTTATTTACAGCTTGTATCACCCTGAACTGTACTGGGGAGCTAAGGGTTGTATTACCATAGCAGAGGTGCCTAATGATTTTGTCTTTGCATGACATTTAAATCTCTGGGGAAACATGAATAGAGATTTCCCTTGTACAACCATACGAACAAGTTTAGCCAGCACTTACTCCAATATGTCAACATAGGAGGGAGGAATCATGATCATACTCTTGCTTCACTCACCCTTATTACAAATAGCACTTCTGATAGTGCTAGCCATAGCCAGCTACCTCTGCAGTGCCTGGAGCCATCCAGACTATGCTTTGCACCAGGACAAATGCACAAAATGGAGAATGGAAGAGCTCCCAACACATCTCTTCTGCTTCATGTATTCCCAACCAGAGGAACATGAAGCTAAGCCCAGAACATCAGGATGATTCCCTTCTTGTTGCCTTAACACAATTCCTGAATACATTTTAATGAAAAAGGCTTTTTCCCAGCATGCAGCCTTAAATTTGATTTTCAACACTTAGTTCACAGCTTAATCCAAAATCTTAAGTGTAAATCCTGACAGTAGATCACATCAGTTAATAATATAATAGTGGGCCTTCGGATTTACACTTCTTTCCTTAGTTGTAATGAATTATTTTCTTTTTAAGATTAATACATTCTTCCCAGAATCAGCCTAGGAAAAAACTGGGTTGGAGTTCTTTTTGGATTCTGAATTTCTTTGACCCATTATCTTTTAATTGTGGCTCACTTTGGTACTTTTGAAGAGTGATGATTTTAATGAGCTTTATCATAAGAGATCTAGATTTGTAGTTTTGTAATTTCAGTGCATCCTGTGGGAGGCTGAGCTCCTTCTGCTTCCACTGATTTCAAAGGGAACCAAAAGCACTCAAAACCTTACAGAATTCAACTCTACCTTTTCAAAATAGTGCAGCATAATAGAGTTCCCTTCTCCGCACACCCTTTACTGGGAAGGCCTTTCATTCTTACGTGAAGGGTGGGAGGAGTAAAGATTACAAGAATTTTTATTGCTGAGACCAACCCAACCCATGTATGAACAGCTGGTTTTGAAATACATCATAGAAACTGATTCACGCACACAATAGGTTCAGGAAAGGTTACAAAGAGTTTCTAAATTGGCTTTCAAGGTGGATGTTGTGTGGAAACTGAGACCAAGGAAAGACACTGGATTTAACAAACTGAAACAGTTTTTTATTAGATTTAACTACCCCTTTTGCTTAGTACCTTCTATGTTATTATGTTGTTTCTGATTGAGTTATTAGGTTGTTTTTGATTAAGTTTTTAGGAAAGGTCAGGAGGAAGATGGTAATTTTGAGTTGCATCTAAAAGCAGATGGCAACATCTTTATTCTCAGCCCTTGAAGATGCAGAGGGCACATGGGAATAGGACAGAAGACTGACCCATGGGAAGAGAACAATTTCCCTTCATCCTCAATCTTACAGTTCATCTTCTCAGGAATCCATGTAGATTAAGACTCTATCAACCATTGAGAAGAAACAACCATCTTTAGACATGGAAACCTATTTTACAAGCTTGTTCAGAGGCAGCTGTTGCTAGAAGTCATGTACTTCAAAGAAAAAAGGGGTGAGTACCAGCAGGCACGGGTGACAGGCAGTGCTGCAGCACAGCTCTGCATAAATTTCCCAGCTTCATTTGGACCCAGAGAAATCCATTCAGATTTTAAAAGGTCCCTGGGATTTGTATCTTTTCTTTATTCTGCTGGTAAACAAGAATTCTGCTGCCCACTCTGATAGAAAGGTTTGGGAGTGGAATCCATTAGGAGAACTTCCCTGGGTTTTTTTTCTCCCTATTTCCAACCAAAAATAGATCCTTCAGAAAGAGTTAATCAGGCCTCAAGGGCAGCAGAATGAAGCCTCTCTGTCTCCTTTCCCCCTTCCCTTTACTCACTATATATTCTTTAAACATTTCTTCACTTCCTTTCTCCCTCCATCTTTTTATTCCCTTCATTTTTCCATTTCACCTTCATTTCTACTTGTCATCTTGCATCTCCTCTGTTCATTCTCCCTTCCTTCACTGTTTGAGGTACATTAATATACATTTCATACATTTGGCAAAACAAAGAAACAGAACTTGTGGTAAGGGAGTGGGAGATGGGGGAAGAGCATATTTTAACAACCCTTGTGGCATCAGGACATTGACTTCTGTTGTTCCCCTGCTTTACTTGTGGCAGATTAGGGTGCTATACGCTGTGGTTGTATGATAGGGTTGACTGTACAGTTTTATGGAATAGTTTGCATAGGGAGTATCCTGCCTCAGGCAAGGGGCTAGATTAGGTCAGGGGTGTCAAACATAAAACCTGTGGGCTGGATCTGGTCCACGGACTCTCTCTTCTTCCCCTTCCCAGCTCAGATTCCAGAGTGGCTGCAATAGGCAGTGCGTGAAGTGCAGTCCAACTAGAGCAGTAGCTGTGCTGCATGTGGCCAGACTGCACCACACATGGTGCTCACTCCGGAACATGCATCACATGGCGCCTACGCCAGCCAGTCCAGGACCTGCACTACTTGTGGTGTTTGTAGGTGCCATATGCCTTACAGGTCCTGGACTGGCTGAAGTGGATGTCATGTACAGCCCAGTCTTGGATCTGTGGGGGAGGCTACTGTGTATGCATAGCAGCTGCTGCTCTGGTCAAAGTGTGCCTGTTCCAGCTATTCTGGGATCTGTACTGCAAGCATGGATCCTAGACTGGCTGGAGTAGTCACAGGATCAGGTATGCTGGTGGAGGGGCTGGGGAGGTGGGGTGGGGGGAGTTTTCGGGAGGGACCTCTGGAGATGATGTAGTCCCGGGGTGTCGAAATGATCCAGCCCTGTTTGACACCCCTGGACTACATCATCTCCAGAGGTCATGTAGTCCAGTCCTTCCAGTCCTACTTTTCTATAATTCTTTGATTCTAAGAATGAAGAAAAGCAACCAAGCTGCTTCTGCATGATGGACCAGAATTCTGCTGCAGATGGGTGAAGGAATGTTATAGACTGTCCTTATATAACATGCTAATTTTCAGTGTAGCTAATTCACTATGGGAGTTAAAAATATCTGTATCTGACTCTTTTCCTCTTACATTAGTTTTATACCAGTGCTACTTTACAGACTTCAGTACAGTAGCTCCTGATTTACAGCACTCTAACTGAAAGCAAAATGGGACCCTTTGTCTCCAAATTACTCCATGCAGAGAGTTTACACAATAATAAATGGTAAAAGGAAAAAAATCTAATATACTTTGAGAACACAATCTGGAAAAAGAAATAACAAATTGCAATAGAGGGAGATCTGGCACAGAACACTTTCCTCCATCATCTGTGCAAACTAAAATGAATGCACAGACTGAACATTAGTGCTACGTGACTTGGGGGAGAAAATATAGAGGTTAAGAAAGATCTGGGGTGGAAGGATGGATGGTGAGCATGTCCTGAGATCTGAATATACTGGACAGAAATCTCACAAAATAACTTTAATAATATAAGGAGAAAAATTACTCTTTGTCCTGCAGTCTCATATAGAACCTTGGAACATGTTTTTAGGGCATATTCATGGACCAATAAAACATCCCTTGTTGTATCTTAATGCTATAATAAAAGTATCAGCTTATGCATTCTTAGAGAGAAGTATGACCAAATCTTTGAAAACAGAATAAACTGTGTGCAAGTAGTTTAGCTGGAATAAAGTATAGCTGGAGTAGTTTATGAATGCCAACAAATACTTGATCCTTGCAAGCTACTTTAGCATTGCACTATATTCTTACCAGTGCTAATGCACTTTCTACAGTTCTGTGGCAAGAATTCTCCTCCCCGCTCTGAATGTATATATCAATAACAAAAGCCCAGCTTTATTTTTAAAAATTATATTGAAATATTATATAAAATTTCCACTGCAATAGGTATTTCAGTGAGAAAATAATATTTTTGGAGGGGATAATGAAGGCTGATGCATATCAGATTTAAAAAGTAAGACTGGATTCTGCTTGCACAAAAGCAATTGGAAAATTCCTGTATATTTCAATGGGATCAGGGTTCTAAAGTAATTCCGAATCAAATCTCAACCTTAGGTCTGTGTCTCTCTTCCATCCAAATCCTGCCATTTACAATCACTTATCTGTAACAGTACCATTACAATTCCCCTTTCTATATGCCAGTCTTCAGAGAGGCCATAATTTGCAATTAATACTGATTAAAGGTACTCGGTGCTTCTCAAGAAGTGTTGATATGTCTATTATTCCTACAGTACCATCACTGTAGCATACTGTGGTATGTTGATATGAAGGCTGAGATGCTCAAAGGTATTTAGAAGCTTAACTCCCATTGATACTGTTGAGGATTAGAGTCCAAATATACAATTAGGCGAAGCAGTATTTCATCCAAAAGGATAGCACTCTCCAGCTCTCCTCTCTATGATTTTGCCATTGCTTTCTAAGAGGGGATGTTCTCTCCTGTTTCTTTCTTTCTAAGTAAAGAGCTGTCAGCCATTTAATAATCTTCACTGCAAGAAGAAATGCTTGAACAGAGGTATCTTCCATTGTGCCTGAAAGTGTTGAGACAGGCTTATCCTGATCCCCAGGTTCACTCTAGACTGCATCAGCCACAGTGACCGTATTGATCAGAACTGTCAAGGTGGATTGGACAGAGTGAGAGAGAGACTTTAAATTATCTATCTGTCCCACTGGGAACTTGAAAAATTAGCACCAAAATTGTGAAGTGGATACAGAATTGGATGGGAGCCAGTCACTGATGTGATGTGTTCTTTTTTTTGGCCTGCCTTATCTACCAGATGGGGCATTACATGATGGATCAGCTGAATCTTAATCTATGCGATTGTACGGTTGGATAAATGAACTGCAGTAGGCCAGCCTTAGATGACACAGGTAAAGCACACCTGTTAGGGCAAG
>NW_005842037.1:338613-340628 GCF_000455745.1 Alligator sinensis | reverse complement strand
GGAAAGAGACTCTGCCCTATCTTGCTGAAACAGGAAAAAGCCCTATTTGGCTTTTCTGAAGTTTGGATATTTAGAGGAAGCAGTGAGTCCAGAGGAACTTACTGCTTTCTCTCACCTTGACAAACAGGCCAGACACCTTTCATAGAGGTGAAGTTAGAGCTCTTGCTAGTCCTGTGAAGTGTTTCCCTGGTATCAATATCACTTCTCTCTTATCTGGACTCAGTTTGAGCCAGCTACATTTTCATCTCAGTACTTATCTTACTTACACTTATCTCTTCCTCCATATATTGGGATGCTGCATTCCTCTGGACCACTCTTTGGACCTCTAAGGCATTTCATGGGAAATATTCCCATGGTGCTGACTGTTCAGGGGATTTGGTGTATATATTCTTTGTTGGTATGAATTGTGGGACCAGAGTGGTAGTCAAACATCAGCTTCATTTTTAAAGCCTCACTTTTGCAAGCATTTTTAAAGCTTCACTTTTTAAAAGCTTCATTATACAGCTGCTGTAGAAACAGGATTCTCTTCTAATCAGCTTCCTGCTCTGCCAATAAAAGAAACATTTCCTGGACCATCATAGCTACCACACCACTCCAAACCTATGTAAAAGAAAACTCATTTAGATCACTGAGGTAACATGTTACTGTTATTTTTACATTCACAAATGTAGCTCAATGTGGTTTCTTTCTATGGGCTGTGAAGAGAGTGTGTTTGGAGGGGCAGTGAAAGGTGAAAATCTCTCTTTTGCAATGAGGGGAAAAGGTCAGCTGTATGTGAGAAGGAAAAGGTATGGTATTTTTTCTGTGTATGGCAAGAGGGGAAGAGGAAAGTGTCTATTTCTCTGTACCAATGGGGGAAGGAGGAGGGGGAGGTCTTTGTGCATGTTTGTGCCCCTGGCAGTGGAGGACAGAGGGGGAGGGGAAGTGGAAGACATATCTGTAGCAGTGGTTTGTTTTTACTTCCTTGTGAAAGGGGAGAAAGGAAAGGATGTCTGTCTGTCTGCCTACCTATCAGCATTTCATAAACAAATGTACAGCATCCAAAAAGGGTTGAGTGTAGAGAGGAAAGTTCACTAGCTCAATCCCAAACTGGGCAAATGTTCAGATACCTATTTTTGTTGGTACTACAGTTCAAACTGACATTGAATCAGGAATCCTTCTGATTCATGTGATCTCTACAGCACACACAGGAAAATAATAATAAAAAAAATCCCTTGCTCTGTCTTTTTTCCCCCCTATTCAAATTGAGGCTTTTTTGTATGTTTCAGAATCTGCTTTCTGTCAGATGTGTTTTTTGGTAAGACTTTGTCCCTATAAATGTTTCAATTTATTTTCCCCTCTGAAACTCTCACCTTGGCCCCTGGTAGCTGTTTTCTGTCTCCTTGCAGCTGGTGTTTGTCCTGCTCTGCCCCCAGCCCCATTTCCCCCTTCCCCATTTCTGTTTCCCATTCTTGCCCTCTCCCCACTGCTGTCGTCTTGGCTGATGCTCTCAAGAATGAGGTGGTCTGGATGATGCCTTCTCCCTCCCCCCACCATTCCAGTGAGGTGGTGGAGGGGGCTGGTTTTTGGGGGGAGGTGTGGGGATACCTGGCTTTTGAGGGTATCACCCTCTAAGGTGCAGGCATACCAGGCTTGTGGGTATTGCCCTCTGTGGTGTGGGGATACCAGGCTTTTGAAGGTATCGCCCTCTGCAGTGCAGGGATACCAGGCTTGGGGGTATTGCCCTCTGCGGCGTGGGGATACCAGGCTTTTGAGGGTATCACCTGCTAAGGTGTGGGCATACCAGGCTTGGGGGCATCACCCTCTGCGGTGACTGAACTGCCTGCCGCTGCGAAAGCGGAGGACGAGCTCTCCCCCTCCCAGGAGCCGGCCCTTTCCTTGCCGGCGGAGCGCGGCGCGGCGCGAGCCCCGGCGGGGCCAGAGGAGGGTTTTTGCACGGCCTGCGGGAGGCAGGACCCGCGCGCCAGCCCCGGCCCCAGCCCAGGCACGGGAGGCGGCGGGGGGGGGCCCGGGGG
>NW_005842037.1:328288-338143 GCF_000455745.1 Alligator sinensis | reverse complement strand
CGTCTCCCATCGCGCTGCCGCCGCTCCGGGCCAGCAACGCCGCGCACACGGTGAGAGCCGAGCGGGGCCGGGCCGGGCCGGGCCGGGCGGGGGGCGCGCTGCCGCCTGGCCGCGGGGAGACACCCCTCCCCTCGCCCCCGGGGCTCCTGGTTTCAGCAAGTCTCGTGCGGGAGCGGGGCAACATCAGCTCACATCTGGGCGCACGGTCAGGGCCGCTGAGAAGCTGCTTTGTTTTTGACCCCCTCCCACCCCTTCATGAATCTGTTTTTAGCAGGGACACATGAGCCCTTCCCTCGCCGCCGCCGGGTGATGTGCCAGGGCTGGGGTTGGAGGCCTGACCTGAAGGCTGCTCTTTGCTCATTGATGTGTCTCATGAACCGCCCCAGCTCTTTCCCGAAGGAAGGTGGAGGGAGGAGACGGGAGGGGAGGGAATGGGATGGGGGGGTGGTTAGCTCCCATCCTCGCCCAGTCCTGGCCAATCCACCAGCCATGGGACTTCCCAAACAGGCCGCTAGTTCTGGAGGGGTGGGTCTCCCTCTCCCGGGTGGTGCGTGAGCCCCAAATCACTGCGACATCTGTCCCTCTGATTGCCTTGTCCATGGCAGAAGGTGTCCTTATGCAGAAGGCAGCACTCACCCCTGCGTTTTGCTTCAGACTAATGATTGCCCGGTTGGATGCTCACATGCTATCTCTGTAAACATATGGCAGAGCTTTACACTGTAATGTGATTATGGGCTGGTGGAAGGTGAAACTGTCTGCGTTCGGATGTCGGCGTTGCAGCGGCTTTCTGCATAGCATTTGGGATACAGATATCTTACTCCGATCCACTTACCGTAAGAAGAAGCTTAAGGCTTTCATTTTCCGTTTTGTTTTTTTTAATTGGAGATTATATTTAGGATGCTCCATAAGAGAATGACCTGATGTTCTACAAATCAAAGATGGGTCTATGTTCAGCATCAGTATCTTTAACCCACATGCACATACACTCTCTCTCTCTCCCCCCGCAGACCCATCTTTCATTTGTAGAATATCAGCTCATTCTCTTACGGAGCATCCTGATATACATAGAAATTCCAGGAACAATTACAGGTTCCTATGGACAAGGTTTATACTTTATCCTATAGTGATAGGCATTATGGTATAGATTTATATTTTTACTGGGCATTAGCTACAGAAATAAATTTGACTGATAATCTGTTCCCAGTTTGAGCACACTGGACCTAATTTAAACAATATAACTGCTACAGGTGCTATATATATATCATTATATTTTATACATGCATACACAGACACACGTATGTCATATATCATTATATTTATATCTATATAGCATGTGTATATACTGAAGCTACTTCTGTACAGTACTATATGCCTCTGTAAACACAGAGGCTAAATTTTGTTTGTAGTTAAACAGATGCAGAGCTGGTAAAGTGCTGGCTGAGTTAAAACAATGTGGAGGCAGTTTACATTTTTCTTTTAAAGCAAAATATAAGACATAATAGTAAAAACATAGAAAATGGCCATGCAAGTGTTCTTGCACAGACATGTGCATCCACCCATGGATTTAATTTGGGCTTCATACAGATATAGTAGTCCTCATGTCTATCTCTGCTTGCTGGCCTAGGATCATGGTGTTGATAGTACAGAACCCTGATGGGTTTTTTAGCAGAAAAGGGCAAGCACAATTTTGTGGCATTTCAGGTCCCTCTAGCTCTCACTGTTAAAATCTGTCTCTCTGTGATATGCCACTTATTTAGCCTTGAGTACTATTTTAGAAGTATTGCAGGCTGCCTCGCTGAATTTTGCAGGTTGTTATTTTGTGGTTGGTAGAAGATGTGAACATAACTTTTTATGGTAAGAATCAGTTGTGACATCAGAATGGTGGATTGTAATTTTTAAAATCATTTGGATATATTGGTTGCAAGATCATTCTAGGATTTGCAGTTGCAGTGACCTCCCTTAACACTGCCTGACTGAACTCCCTTTAATTTTATTTCCCACCACTTCCTCAAAACAGAGCTGAAAATGGAACTTCTAATTTTTCTTTCTACATTGACTTCCCTCCCTCTGTGCATATACTTACATGGCTCCCATCACCGTAGTTTCTGTACCTCCCACACAGCTAAAAATAAAAATAGCAGTCTCTTTCTTTTGCCTTCCCAGCCTTTAGGAAAAATAGCATGTTAAGATATTTGTGTGTGTGTGTGTGTGTGTGTGTGTGTGCGTCCACGCATATCTGAAGAACCTATAGAGGGAAAACCAAGTTGAAGAAATTTATAATGAAAGTGAAGGGGCCCACTGCCATTCTTAACTGCTTACACAGCTGAGTCATATGCTATAGGTTCAACTTCTGTGAAAATCCTGTCTCGTCTTATTAGTCAGCAGGGTCAGACAGGGAGAGGTGCCTTCCCTCAGAAGTCTGTGAACATCAGGACAGAGATATGGCTTCAGTCTCTGTCATCATGGCAACCTGTGTTGCTAAGCAGACAGACTTAGCAGTGTATTGCACCAGGTTGTGTTGGTTAATGTTTGTTTTTTAAGAGTTTGTGACTATCCTAATCCTTTCCTTCTCCATTTTCATCAATACTTCCATTATTTTTCTGGACACTCAAGCTTGAAAATGTTGGAGGGGTCATCGCAGACTCCTAGTCCTTTTCTCCAAAATCTGCCCTTTCGTATCTGCTCCCTACTTTCAAAATCTTTAGTTCTTGCTTTGTTTGCTGTGAACTTTTTTTTTTTTTTTTTTACTTCAGTCTTCATCTCACATCTCAACCCTTGTATCCACTCTACATGCTGCGGCAAAGATAATCTTTGCCACCTGCTCTGCTCATGTAAATCTCTATCCATCTGTGAGTACCTGTACCAGTGTCTTGTCTCTGTCCTCTGCTTTGCCTACATCTCTATTCTTCCTGTTGCACTCACTCTTCTGCCCTATACTCTTCCAGTTTCTCTTCCATTATTGCAGTTTTAGTCTCCTCCTGCTGTTTAGGCTGGTAACAACTGCCCTTCTACAGTGCACCAAAAGACTTTGTCATCTTTATTCAAGCCCCTCCTAATATTTCCCTACTTTCAGTTAACTGTCTGTTGCTCACCAGCTTTCATTAACTCATGCTCTTTGGCCTCAACTCCATATCCGACCGTTTAGTTTACATTTCAGTATAATATCCTGAGTTTCTGAGACTCTTGTAATTGAAAGCTTGTGGACATCTATGCTGCAAGTTCTGTTTCTTCCCAGCAGCTGTTTAATCCTATGACTGTTGACAAATACAATAGATGTTTCCTTATTGCTTCCTGCCCCCCTCATAATCAATTGCTTGTGGTGCCATAAGAATGTTGTATTTTTTTAGGGAAATATTTGTGAGATCAGAGGCACTCACAGAACCATCGCTCTTGAGATGAGGTCCTGCTATGACAGTATTTTAAAGCCATTGCAATGCAAGATCAAAGTTAACTTTTCAAAAAGGAATTTGGAGTGGGATGTGTGCCAGAAGTAATCAGTCCACTCTGGGTGAATTTTGTTACATTTAATATTGAGAGCAAGCTCTCCAGGGCAAGGACTTTGTCTTCTCATGTGTAAGAAGTATAGTAATTATAGGGTCATTATAATAATGGCACCATATTGCTAGTGTGATAATAAACAGCTATTTTTAGAAGTTATAAACATAGATGCACTGTTGAATCCATTTATCCCAGAAAAAAGACCTTCAGCCATATGCACATTATAAATTAAATAAGCTCTGAAGCATGCTACACCTGATACCAAGTATTGATGAACGAACAAACAAAGTATTAAGCAAAATAGCAGTCACGTTTCCAGAGTTATGAAATAATAGAGAAAACATTTTTACTTAAATTTTCTTCTATAGCTGATTTTCCCAGATAGCTTCAAAAAGTAAATTTTGTGAGTTCAAACATGGTAGCCACATAAAACCAGTTTTAGTGAGAAATTAATGCTTTGATATTTAAGAAGAAATGAGCTTGAGAAAATGATAAACCTTTATAAATATAAAACTGAGGATGGGCAATAAACCATGATATGAATGTACACGGGTAGATATATGGCTGTGCAGCTATTTGGTTACAAGAATTTACAAGCTCACCTGTGGAAGCAGAAGCTGATATTTTATAAACATCTTAGGTTTACACATTCGAATCAAATAGTGATGGTGCTTGTGAATACTGCAAGCATTTCAGCACTCAGCTAAGACATGTTAAAGCCCTTTATGCCTCCAAAATTCCATTAGTTATGGTTCAGGGAACTTACAAGCTTCACTAGTGAATCCAGTGGAGTTTGTAAGCTGCACAAGCTTGGACTTGATAAAATTGTCAGGACCCTTCTGTTTCATTTAGTGGTTGTCCAAAATGCAGCTCAGTGGCGACGCGTAGGAGGTGGCACGTTGGGGGTGCACATACCCCCCCCTGACACCCAGTGTTCCTCGGTTAGGCGGCAGGCGGGGGCAGGCAGGAGCACTGGTGGCCCCCCTGCAAGCACTGCTTGAGGAGTGGGAGCACTGTGGCTGTTTCCAGGAGCTCTGTGGTCACTCCCAGCCAGCACAATCAGCTGCGGGGGCACCCCCCGGTTGGCGAGATTAGCTGCGGTAGGCCCCTCTCCCAGTTGGCAAGATTGGCTGCGGTCACTGACTGGTCACTGGGCGGGGGGGGGGCATGTGCCCCCCTGACTAAGGTGGCACCAGTCACCCATGCTGCAGCTTGTGACCAACTTTGTGTAACCTAGCTGAAGTGTAGGAGCGATTCTCTTACCCCCACTGGGTGTGTAAGTGCCCCATTATAGGAATAGGGAAATGTCTGCACACCTCTGGAGGGTGATCCTGTAACGGGGACACTTATGCATCCAGAGTGGGTAATAAGATCACTATAGCAGGGTAACTTAGGGTACAAACAGGACATTGCCCTTGTGCCACCATAGTTTTTTTTTTTGTTGTGGCACAATTCATGAGCAAACAGATATCCTAGCCCTTTGTCATGCCTCAGGTGCCCAAAAATGTTGCTGGGACCAGAGGTAATCACAGTTTATGATTCTTTAAATGGGAGGACATTTGTTTGCCCGTTGTGTACCATGTGAATGCTCTTACACCAGTGACGCTTGCAGATGCATGCCTTGGCAATTCTCTTGCACCATTGATGCTCACAGATACATGCCCTGGGAATTCTCCCACGAGGTATTCTTGTAGTGCATGTATCTCTGCCACTCCTCAGCTCAGGGCCGCATCTGTGCAGGATGAAACCCTGGGAGCAGCATGGGCCCAATCCTGCAGAACAGTGGCCTTGGTGGCATCTATAGATGCTAGTGAAGTGGATCTGTTCTTCCAGGGCACATCCTGGCACAGCTGATCCCACTCCAAAAACAATATCTATTTATAGACTTGGCCACAAGCTGCCGTTTGCTCATCCACTAGATGAAACAGTTCTGCCCCTATGACCAGAGGCTGAAATGTAGAGGCAAAACCTTGGGGAGACTTCAGTCTTCATCCCTCCAAACTGCTAGGTAGAAGAGCTCTGTCATACTATCTCTGTATTCCAGTAGCCTGTGTGAGGGAGGGAAACTCCATCTTATATTTCAGCCTCTGCTTGGTAAGCCTGATAAATCTGAAACCCTCTTCAGGTTATTTAAAGGGAGAATAAGCAGTTTCACACTCTGTAGCTGTGTGACTACTGTGTGAGTAGGTTCTCAAGTTGTCTTTCAGCCCCTTCCACTCTGAATATGTCCAGTACTAAATTCTGCTTCCTTACAAGCGTGAGCACAAAATGCATGCATTGCTGCTATTTAGGATCAAGTGGGGATACAGAAAACCCAGAAAGTCTTGGTAATTTCTTTCTGCCCCTTGTAAAAATTATGAACAGCAGCAGAAGAAACGTTGAAGATGTTTAAAGACCGAGGAAGGCAGAACAACTTTGTCTAAAATTTGAAGTGCTGTTTGCAGTCATGCTCATTGGAAAAAGAATCCCTGCTCACTACCAATGGATGGATAAATTAATTTTGTTAAGACCGTTGTACAAGACAAAGACTGTCAGTTTGAGGAATGTACAGATTCATCTAATGAAAACTGCGGTGCTTGTTAAATGCAGAAAACAATGAACCCTTATCATCTGGGGAATCAAATTAAGAAAATGAAAATGAATTCAAGTTTAGCACTTTAGTCAATAAATTCCAAAAGAGAGGGCAGTGGCTTTAGCAGTGGCTCAGCCTAATTGCCCTTAAATATTATTTCCTATTGTTGTCCTAGCTTGTTGATAATGTGCATCATTAAGTGTCGTTAAATTAATGTGCCAGAAGAAATTTTGACTTCTAGAATTTCTTGGCTTGAGTTTTTTCAACTTGTACATTGCAGCATTTTTGTGCTAGTCATATCAACATAGTCTTCCACATGCATTTAATCTTTATGCTTGTCTCCTTCCGGAACAAAGCCAACTCCCATTAAGTGCATTTGGTTCTTGTAACTGCTCTGAGGACTGAAGTCTTCTTTTTGGCTGTGAGAGAGGAAAAGATGGAGAGGAACAGGGCCCTCTTCCAGGAAATGCCAAACAAATATTCTTCAAACTTGACCTGGAGGAATTGCCTTTAGGAGTGACAGGGCACTTAAGTTTCCTTGAAGGCTTAATTCCTGGTGCTTCTGAGATTTCAAACAAGGGAGGCAATTAGTGTCAATATTCTATATATCTTCTCTGTGCTTGAATGTTTCAATCTCCTTTGCTTTGAATGTTAGCATGTCATAACATTTCTTGCGAGATCAATCAAATTTGATTACCCATGCCCAAATGACTTTGCAAATAAACATATGCAGTTAAATCACAATGATGAAATAAAACAGGTCTGTTATTAGAGCTGATTCAAAATGGATGCGAAAGAACAGTAAGCTCAGCAGAAACAACTCCCAGGAACTCTGGAGAGTTTCTTTGTTATGCAAACCTCAGATGGACAAACTGAACGGATATGATCAAAAACATGTAGATAGTGTCTAGGTTTTTCTATTTGGGGGGGAAGGGAGGGCATTGAAGAATGATTTTATTAAAAATGTCTTTGTCACAACACAGTAAAAACTTTAATAGAATCCGACAGTATGGTATAATCTACTCTACATGGACAGACTTTCTCATGGGGGAAGTCTGTCATTCTTTTGTAGTTAAACAGCAGACTTTTCATTGCCTGAAATCAGAACCCACTCTAGTTATTTGTGAATTTAGTTTTAGCACATTTTTTAAATGATTAGTGAAGTAGTCTTTTTCTTTGGTTGCAAGAAGAGAAAATGAGAATCAGATGCAAGTGTTCTTACTCTGGCTAGGTTCTTCTGCATAATAGTTTCAGTGAACTTGTGTGAGTGATTTGGCATCAATATTGCAGCTGGTATATCAGGTGGAGAGACAGCAGTAGAATTCTTCTCAGACTTGTGTAAGACCAAGCTGAAAGAAAGGAGGGTTGTTTGTATAATGATAACATGTGGCCCCAGCCACCAGTGGTACTCCGTTTTGTCCAGAGCGATGCTGTACAAACATCTAGCAGGAGACATTCTGCACCCTGAACAGCTTGCATTTGAAATAAGTAGGCCAAGAATAGAAGAAAGGAAAGATTTTCTCCCATTCTATCAATAGGGAACTGAGACACAAAAATATTTAAATGCCTTTCCTGTGTTTACACAGGAAATATGTAACGGAGCCAGAAAGTCAGTGGACAGGGATATAGGAGATATATTGAAAAAATATCTCTTTCCTATTAGTGGCAAAAACTCTAAGATGTTCTTGGTAACACTTGACCATCAAGACATTCGTTGGGTCATTTTTATCCAAAACATTCATGGGAGAGAGGGTAATTGGCCAAAGATGACACTCTTATTTTGCATATTTCCTGCCAGTATACTATTCAAGATATGCTAAGAAGAAGACCCTGTATTCTAGTTTGAAAAATATTTTGAATTGAATCAAATAGTGAGCTGCCAAGTTGTTTACAGTCCGTGACTTGGTATCACAGTTGTGAAGTTACCTTAAAAAACTGATGGGCTGGTGATTTTTTTTTTTTTTTTTTTTTTTGTTCCTGTATTTGTAAATGCATCTTCAGCACTGGTCAGTCCTACAGCTATAGCTTCACTTACTTTCTTGTGAATTCTTTGCAGTAAATTCATGTAGAAAATTCAGGCCCCATATAGTCGTACCTAATATTTTTAAGTTTGCCGCATATGGTCAAGGAGCCAAGAGAATGAGTTTAAATTCCTAAGACCTGTTTTTTATTAATGCCAAGCACCTACACCATGTACGCATGAGAGCATTCAAAGTTGTGACTATTCACACTTGTTAGGTTAGGCCCTAAGAGCCAGACTAGCTCCTTGTGTAACTATTGACTGTTACCACCGTTAGAATCCATAGCTTCAATAAAGCTTAGTTTTATTACTCTGTTATTCTCAGATTCATATGTGTTCCCTCATTGGCTTCAGTGAATTACACAAAGGATAAATGTAAGTTAAAAAGTTACAGAAAAATTATTTTTATTTTAAAGATTGAAATTTATACATGAATTTAATATGTTTAAAACTGCTGCAATCCTTTCTTAGGGACAGAATAACTATTCTCTGCATAGAATAAATAAGGAATTCTAATGATATCTATTTAGGTGACAAGTGTATGCTTGCATGTTGTTTGCTTCTCCTTACAAAATGTGGTAATGCACACTAGTTGTTTTCACCCTTCAGTGCTTCAGGTCTTTTATTGTTTGAGATCACTGAATGCTCATGTTTGGTCCATAATCAAAACTAGAAAACCAGACCTATTTTCTAAATTACAGAAGTATCAGATTGTGTTTTCTTTTTTTCTTTCTGTACCATGGCTATTACTCCATGCTACCTAAGTGCTATTGTAATAGGCCTCGGTTTGCCAAAGTGCTTAAGCATACACTTAGGTCTAGTGACTAAAAGCTTTGCTGAAAGAAGGCTGTGGCATTTCCATGTGTTAAACTTAGTTTCTTGGATTTTTATAACTTCCAGATTCTTTCTTTTTTTTTAAATGTCAAAGCATATTCCTTGTAGCTTAAAATTATATGTAGCAGCTGGTTTCCTACCGCAGGCCTGCCCAGCCAGTGGCCCATAGACCCCTGCAGCTGCCCTTCTCACAGGTGATTGGGGTGGGGAGTCATGTGTGCTGCCAACACTGCCCATGTGCCAGGGAAAGGGGATTCTGCAGGGCCATGTCATGCCCATATGGTAGGAAATGTGGGGGACTTCCTGGGGGAAGGGGGGTGGGGGAGGGGCTGTACACGACCTGAAGATGGAAAGTCCTGTCCTATACCAGAT
Organism: Alligator sinensis; assembly: GCF_000455745.1. NCBI lineage: Eukaryota > Metazoa > Chordata > Crocodylia > Alligatoridae > Alligator > Alligator sinensis. The sequence continues at coordinate 328,847 of NW_005842037.1, read as the reverse complement.
TTTGACATACAATCCTAATTATTATGAATTTATACTGAAAGGGAACAGAAAGAGCCTTATCAGTAGACTTGCTGGCAGGCATAATATGAATCCCAAGCTTAAGTCAAACTGCTACTTGTGTTCTGTAGCATCAGGTTTAATTTCCCTCTAGTGTACTTCTTGATATGACTGGACTATTGCCATACAGATAGCCCAGAGAAATAATTAGCTCATGGTACTACCACATCTTTGCTGCAAACCTTTAATTTAAATAGTTGTGAGAGTGAGGAAATAATTGAGATAAGGAATCTTGCAAATGCAGCCAGTATTGAAAACATCATGATATATTGATCATATATTAACCTAACTATAGACAAATGACTTTTAGAAAAATGGTTAGTAGAAATAATTCTGACATAGTGGGGTGGAAGCATTGGGAGTTTTGGAAGTCTAGATCCTTCAGTTCTATATTCTTCTTTTTAATTGGAAATGTATTGTTTTGAATTTTAGGCTGGAGGCAATAAGCACACAATGAATGAGCACCTACATGTTGGTAGCCACGGCCAGATCCAGGGTCAGC
>NW_005842037.1:305984-328257 GCF_000455745.1 Alligator sinensis | reverse complement strand
AGCTGTTCGAAGACAATAGCAACAAGAGGACAGTTCTAACAACACAACCAAATGGACTTACAACAGTAGGCAAATCCGGATTGCCAGTGGTTCAGGACAGACAGCTGGATAGTGCTCACAGGCGACAGGGGAGCTCCAGCTCTTTAAAATCTACAGATGGAACAGGGAAGGTAAAAGCCTCCCCTATGACACCAGAGCAAGCAATGAAGCAATACATGCAAAAATTAACAGCCTTTGAACACCATGAAATTTTCAACTACCCTGAAATATACTTTTTGGGTCCAAATGCAAAGAAACGGCAAGGCGTGATTGGTGGGCCAAACAATGGTGGATATGACGATGACCAGGGGTCTTACGTGCAAGTACCCCATGATCATATTGCATACAGGTATGAAGTCCTGAAAGTGATAGGGAAAGGAAGCTTTGGGCAAGTTGTGAAAGCCTATGATCACAAGATACATCAGCATGTGGCATTAAAAATGGTGAGAAATGAAAAACGTTTCCACCGCCAAGCTGCGGAAGAAATCCGAATTTTGGAGCATCTAAGGAAGCAAGATAAGGATAACAACATGAATGTCATTCATATGTTGGAAAACTTCACATTCCGCAACCATATCTGCATGACATTTGAGTTGCTGAGTATGAACCTTTATGAGCTAATAAAGAAAAACAAATTTCAGGGCTTCAGCCTGCCTTTGGTTCGCAAGTTTGCCCACTCAATTCTACAGTGCTTGGATGCTTTGCACAAAAATAGAATCATTCACTGTGACCTTAAACCAGAGAACATTCTCTTGAAGCAGCAGGGTAGAAGTGGTATTAAGGTTATTGATTTTGGCTCTAGTTGTTATGAACATCAGCGTGTCTACACTTACATTCAGTCACGGTTTTACCGTGCTCCAGAAGTGATCCTTGGTGCTCGTTATGGGATGCCTATTGATATGTGGAGCTTAGGTTGCATTCTAGCAGAGCTTCTAACAGGTTATCCACTCTTGCCTGGAGAAGATGAAGGGGACCAGCTGGCTTGTATGATAGAGCTGTTGGGCATGCCCTCCCAAAAACTGCTAGATTCATCCAAACGAGCCAAAAACTTTGTAAGCTCTAAGGGTTATCCCCGTTATTGTACTGTTACAACTTTGTCTGATGGTTCTGTAGTACTCAATGGTGGCCGTTCCCGGAGGGGAAAATTGCGTGGCCCACCGGAGAGCAGAGAGTGGGGGAATGCATTAAAGGGATGTGATGATCCCCTCTTCCTTGACTTTTTAAAACAGTGTTTAGAATGGGATCCTGCTATACGTATGACGCCCAGCCAGGCTTTACGTCATCCCTGGCTTAGGAGACGTTTGCCAAAGCCTCCAACTGGGGAGAAGACATCGGCAAAAAGAATAACGGAGAGCACTGGTGCTATAACGTCAATTTCCAAGTTACCTCCAACTTCAAGCTCAGCTTCAAAACTGAGGACTAATTTGGCTCAGATGACAGATGCCAATGGGAATATTCAGCAGAGAACAGTGTTGCCAAAACTCGTTAGCTGAGTTTGAAAAACTCCACTGCTGGTTATACAAGAGATACTACATGGCTGAGCCTTATTCATATGAAGAAGTAGCTCAGATTTCTATTTTTATTTGCTCAATAACTTTATTCATTTGTATCTTTCAAGCACTCATTTTAAATGTAAGAAATGCTGATTTTCTTTTTATAAAATATGGGGACGATGCTTTAAGTTTTTGTACTTCTTTTTAAAAATGTTTGTCTTCTAAAGTACAATTAGCCTTACTGTAATTAGTGTGGCACAGTAATAAACATCAGTGGCAGGCCACTGGTTCCAACTTGACTGTCATGCATTACAGCGTGGCATCAAAGATGTTAACCTTTCTTTCCATGGTTTGGATTAGTTTTCCTTTAGGATAATTTTGTAATTCTCTTCCATACTTACAGATGATGGCCCCAATCTGGCAAAAAATGAACATGTGCTTGTCTTTGGTTTGCTTGGTTTGTTTGAGATTACTCATCTGAGTAGTTTGATACCTGTGTAAGCACTTTCAGAATTGAGGCCATAGCATCTAATATTGTCATTTTCTCCATGATGTTTTGAGGAAGCTGAGACTTCATAATGATACAGCCACATCTTAGAGAATTTTTTAAAAATGAGACATAATGTTAATGATTAAAACAAATGCGCAGGCATCAGTGCGAAAAAAAGTTGCTGGGACTAAGAATACCTTATTAGCATTCATACCCTGTATTAAAAGGAGAGGAACAGACAGTGGGAGGATGAATGAGGGTGGGATTGTATGTGTTCCTCTAAATCTTAATAAGACAGATGAGCCACTTTCTAAAGATGAAGAAATGTAAAGGAAAATGTTTTGCACTTAATTTCAGGTGTACAGCCAACATCGCTCACTTTTGGTTTCTTTCTTTTTTTTTTTTCTTCTCCTTCTATTTTCTCCTCTCTGCTTAAGTGAAGGCAGGGCTCGCTACATCATATTTGCAGTTGTTGTCACCTTTATACTGTACCTCCCAGACTGTTAATGCTACATAGATTTCACAGATATTTTTTCCAGACAATCTCTAGTTGATGGATTATGACCTCATTGGTACATTGTAACCTTCTGATCAAATCTGTATGCAAGGACAAAACACTATTTGCTCTTCTAGAGAACTACCATGTGAAGATTGTTAAATCTTAGCATGTTAATTGCATCCTTCTTGGATGACATCAGCTTAATTGGTGGAATAGCTGGTACATCTCTAAGGGAGAAACATCAAGGGAAAGTTAAGTGATTTGAATTAATCTTTAGCATGATAGCTGAAGAGAACCTTGAAGGAACAGTAGAGATTTATGTATATTTGTGTGTGTGTGTGTGTGTGTGTGTGTGTGTACGTGTGCACACATGTATGTGTTTTAATTGCACTCATGGAAAGAAGGTGGTCCTAATCAAGGGATGAGAACCAGGATTAAGTAAGAATTACTGTGCAGTGCAACATATTTTTGAATAAAGCAGTTTGAAACGTAAAATCAGTATTAAATCATATGCAGTGATAATAATCTACATTGGGTTGTGAAGGACAGGCAAAGGGAATTTTAAGGAAAGTAGAACATAATCTGGAAGGTTTGTGGATGTTAGAATGAGCGACGTTAGGATGGCAATCATAAAACTTCAATAACTTTATTATAAACAATGTTTATGTGCACAGATTTCACTACGTTACTTCTAAAAATTATTAAAAATACTTAAAGCACGGTCCCCAGAGAGGCTAAGAAAGTTTCCGGTTAAATTCTCTTACATATTCATTGAGATTTTCACTTAAAACTTAAATTGCTCTTAATTATTTTAATTTAACTTAAGATTCTGGGGGTGCGCTAGTAATAAGAAAAGATAGAACTCTCAGGAAACATATAACTGTTTGCCAAAAAGTCAATACATAAAGAAACCCCAAAAATAATTTGTGAAAAAGGATGATGTTTATTAATTGCTAACTTTAACATTAGAGCTTTGATAAACTAATGTTCTTACTATTTTTTTAAATTATAGTTCCCTGTCCCAGTGTTAAATGTACACAATTTTATACAGTGTGTGTAAGTGCAATATGTAAGCTTATATGGAATCGTGTTCAAAACTGAGATACAATAATACAACTAAAATGAAAGTGGCATTGTAATCCAAATATCCATTAACTTATGATTGGTAATTTCTAGGTCTAGAAAATAGACTTCTAGGCCTATTAGCTTTCTTATAAAAAAAAAAAAAAAAAAATTAGATTCCTATGATAACTATATTTTTCTGCAGTAACTGGGATTCTCCCCTCTACCATTAGCTGTTTAGGAAATTCACAAATGTTAAAGCATGAAGATTGCATTATATTAGGGAAGGAAATAGTTTTCCCCATCACATTTTAAACTGAAGATTGATTTCTGTTCCTGGTTTCAGTGTAAATGTAAGGAGAAAACATTTATAATATCATTCATGGGTCATTAATAGGCTAAAACCACTACATTTTCTGTTTCATGTAACCAGTTCTTAAATGCCAATAATGCATTTGTGATTGACTTTATTCATGAATGCTACCGGAAACTTTTAGGCCAAAATATAGTGTGCAGAGCTATTTTTTTAACCCAATGCATTGAAACTTCAACTATACCTAAAGAAGCAGCTATGTTATGGTTTTTAGTGATCTAGCTGCTTTTTATTGTAGCTTATTTCTAAATGTAAAAAGAAGGAAAAAGGAAAAGGATGTTGCTTTGATGTGATTTTTATTATAAGGGCTCTGATAATTAGGCGCATAGAAGTTGGCTTGGAAACAGTGCTTAGTCTCACATGTAACCATTGTCTAGGGATGTCTGAGCTATTTTCAGATTTTAGTAATAGCACAGTGTTGTCTTGTCTTTGGTTGCAGTCTCCTTTGGCTCAGTTTCTTGCACCACTGGAGTGTTCATTACCATTTAAGTGTTTTGGAACAACAAAGTGATGCAAGATGTGTAGATTAACAATAGAGGATAAATTGTGCCCTTGGTGTTAACAATGTGCCTTTTGTTATAAATGCCATGTTGTAGGGCATGCGTTGTGGCCTCTTTAACCCTTTGAATACTGGATAGTGAGGATGAAATCTATTTTTAAATGCTCTACCTGTCTTAAAAACATCCTGTACTTTTTCAAGGCCTTAATAGATACCATAAGGCAATCATACTACTAGCTCGATAGAACACTCTATTCTTGTAGTAACTTCCATGTTGCTTAAAGGGGTTAAAGATGGCACTTCCTCATTGGTTGTACCTTAACATCAGACTGGTTTGTTTGTTTTTTAAATAAATTTTTGTTACGATAACACTATACAGAAATCAACTGTATTTGTAAAAATTTACCTCAAACCATTTAATTTTATAGTGTGATTTAATCCCAGGGCATTTGGTATGAACCAAAGTGCATTCCTTTTATATGTGCCTGGCTCTAATAAAGGTGGCCAGGGATTTTTACAATTTGGGTGCAAGGCACTTAAGCCACTTTTAACTTGGTAGGTGGTGTGGAGTTCTAAATGACTCCCGGAGAATGTTAAAACACTTTAGGCATAAGTAGCATTGGGCAATATTAGAATCTTTAAGAAAAGCGTGTATTATTTGCTACTCTCCATTTGGAAATGTATATATTTTTTTTCCATCAATGATGTTTCCAATAAGTAGGAAAAGAACGCTTTGTTCCATGTTGGTAAAGATTTTAATATTGCCCAACATACTGCTCCGGTAGCATTTAAATAAAATATACATTTGTGAATTATTGTTTCTAGGGGCTTGTACATCTCTGCTACAAATTGTAATTAAAATCTCAGCTCAACTGCTACAACTATGTCTAAGCAGTAGCTTGGGTTTTTATTGAGCAACGACTTAGACACGTGACTGTAATATGCTGCAACTGTGTGTACTGAAAACGTGAAAAACGATTGAATGTTGACTGTGTATATATGTATGTATAATTTTCTGTGAGATGCTGCTGTCGCCACTTAACATTAAAGATGTTGTAGTGGATTTTAATCCTAGTGGCCAGTTTTATGATACTGTATGTATTGTACAGCTGATGACAGGAGTAAGACTGTTTTAGTGAATATTTGTTACATTTTGTTGTTGTGGCCAGAGATCATTTCAGAATAAAACTTTATGTCCTACTTTACTACTTTCCACTGCAGTCTGGATTTTGTTTGATCATACAGGTCCCTCAGATAGTTGGCATTTCTTAACTAGGTAAAGCCTGATGGTATACACCTTGAAGTTAATAACAAAGTTCCTTGTACAGTAACCAGGGATGCAGTACAAAGCTTCAAATGCTTAGTGAGATTTGTATGTAATGAGATTTATATTTAAAATGCTTACATATACAGTATGTACATATTGATGGATGCAGCCTGTTTGGTTCATTTATGTTTAGACAATATCTAAAGGACAAGACAGGTCCATCAATAGCTATTAAGAGTCAGGGATATATCCTCTAACCTCCCCAAATCAATGATAGTTGATGGCAGAGAGGGTATAACAGGGCTTGGTTTACATTAGATATGCCCTGTACATATTCTTTCCCAATCCTTCTTCTTTGGCAATCCCTCACAGTCAAGGATGAATGCCTTCCATGATTGTATTATCTGCATGTCCAAAGATGGCTGATGAGGATTTATCAGCCATCTCACTTATCCCAATAAAGCACCTCCTCCTTGCCACAGTTGGAGACAGGATACTAGTCTAAATGGACATTTGGTCTGACAGTATGTCTTTTGTGTTCTTATTGTAACCTTTGAATGTTGCTCAAATGTTTCTTGGCCTGAGTTTTCTAATGTTCATCTTACACGCCGGAGCATAATTTTTCTTTATTCTTTTAAACATCAAGTTGTTGCTACACTTCGAAGGAAACAGATCTTCAGTAAGAGTTTTGTCTATATAAGGAAGACAGGATTTAGTTTTCAGTTTCTTTTAAAATTAAAAAAAATATATTTTTTTATTGTCAAAAATCTTTTATTGAAATCAAGCCCTTGTACTATCTTTTCATTCAAACTCCTGTAAATGAGACCCCTAATTGAGGAACTGGTCAACATGACAACCACAGCAATATTGATACTTGCTCTCCAGTATTTGGCAGTGACAGGTAAACAGACCATATTGTCAATATTAAATAGGTTCATTGGACTACATTCTGCTTGCAGTAAAGTTGGAATAAATCCAGAATTTAAACTTCATTATTAAACACCAGATTCTGTGGGTCCCAATTATATTTTATTGGCTACATTTTCTTCCCAGTTATGCCAGTTCAGATCTAGAGGATCTTCCCTGAAGAATCACACTTCACAGTGCTCTTTTTTCAACATGGATGGGGAATTTCTGCAACAGATTTATGTAGTTTTTTCAGGAAGGCCCTGCCTTCTTAGATATGTACGTACTGATGATAAACCAAGTACGCGTTCCCACATTTTTAGCTAACTATCCTAAGAGTGAAAATAAATCTTTGTAAATAAAAAACAGACATGTCCATCGTATTTTCTGAGTTCAAGACAGATCCTGAATAAGGATCTGTTATGCTGTATAAGGATAACCTCTCTGTGGCTATTCCTTTCTTTGCAGTATTTCTCTTGGCCAGACAATCATGGTGTTCTATCGTGACTGAAAGCTGGAGAATTAGTGATCCAAATAAAGAATATGAAGAGCATAAATATTTACAATATGATACAGAATAATATTCCTCAGTGGCACTGCTTCTTACCTTTTAATTCCCTTTCAGGCTTTCATTTTTAAGACCTTTTTTCCGTATAGAGTTGTTGCTTATCATATCTGAAAACATGAGCAGGCAAGCTTCTGATTTGTTGAGGCAGCTGTGGGTGCAAGGCACTTAAGCCACTTTCTATGAGAAGGGATTGAATGTGCAAAAACCAGACAATTATGGAGGAAAAGGCAGTTTGAGGTAAGTGTTTCCTAGAGTGAGGAATGTGCTATAACAAATAATTTTGATTTCACTGAAGGATCAAGTAAGATGACAATATGGTACTGAGAAAGGAGTCACTTAAAAGTTATTTAAAGTGTTTGAAAACTATTTAGGACTAATTTACTACAGTCTAAAAGTGTCTTTAAAATCAGTGTCACTATTCTCTTTTGAAGCTTGTCATTCTAAACTCTGCTAATTAAAAGATAGCTTTCAACTGTGATTTTTATGCCAAACTCTTACATCTTTAAAGCAAAATTGTAACAACATTATAATTGCTATTCATGTAATGGGAAGAAAAGAAAAAGATTTGTTCTTTAGTTTCAAGTATTGTATAACCGTGACATCAAATGATAGAGAGGAAAGAAAGAAGAAGAGCTAGTGGATGTGGATTCTGTTGCCAGCTCTGTCAAAGACTTTCCCCTTGCTCTGGAAAATCCACTACTTGGTATGTTTGAAAGTTGATTTTGTTAATCAGCTGAGAGAAGCTTGTAATGTTGAGAACTTCCTCCATTTGATCACTAAAATGGCTCCTTAATACTTAATGCCTGAGCTTAAGAGTACAAGCTGAGTCTATCAACTTCTGCTTTACAAGAAGAAATAATGTTCTAAGGCCAGGCTGAATTCTAAAGCTTATGTCTAGAGGAGTTTTTAAGAGCCAACTATATGCCTTGGCATCCTGATAAAATGGGTCATTTACAATACAGAAAACAAGATGACTTAATTTTTGGCAAACCCTCTTTACAGCCTCCAAAAGTTAAGATGTGTTCACAGATATCTCTGCAGAGACATCGTAGAACGTCCTTGAGTATAAAATGGAACATGGAGTGCTCTAGACTAGAATGAGCATGCCAATGCTTCTTGCCCAACAGCAAGAGTTTCTCTGTGTATGTGCTATGAGCAATTCAGTCTGCCTCAGGATGCAAATGAAGATTTTATATGAAAAAATACAGGGTTGCAATAAGGAAAATTCCATTTATATATTAAGTGGCAGAGTGGTTAGTGATTGGGATTGGGATTCATGAACTCTTAAGATTTGTTACCCCTACTGGCAACTGATTTAGACCCTGATTCTTCAGGCTCTTCTGCATTGCTACAACTGCACATCTAGTGCTTTCACTGGGTTTCTCCATTGGGACAGGCGTCCATCTGCACAGAGCAACTGCAAGTTAAATAGCGTGAGGACCTGATCCCATGAAGAATTCAGTACGTGCCTAAATTTATGCACTGTCAGTAGTTCCTTTAGGCTTAAAAAAGACTCCTCACAGCATGTGGAATTAATCATGTGGGTAAGCCTCTGTATGACTCAAACCTTAGTCATGCGGCCTTTGGCAAGTCACTTATGCCAGCATTTTCTGGCTTAGGTGCCTAGCTTTACATAAGTGATCTAATTTTCACACCCACTGGTTGCCTTCACTGTGGCATGCATGGAGGTGCCTACCTTTGCGCACACATTTGAAATGTTGACCCTAATTTCTCTGTCACTGTTTCTCTATCTGTAAAGTGGGCTTACTATTTACCTATAGATGAGTAGCTAGAGAACTCTGAAGTTATACATTGCTATCATAGTAGCAAGCAATCACAGGAATGGCAGGATTAGTAACAATCACTTATTCATGTTCTCAGTTAAGTCCCTTTCTGTGATTTGAAAAAAACCTGTCTGAGATGTAGCTATTCTGTGCATGGTCTTCAAATATGGCAGGACCCCAAGAATTCATTTTCCTGCAGTACAATTTTTTTTACTGTTGCCACCAGTGTAAGAGCACTCTTAGAATACAAGATAACACCAGGCACTGGCTTTATACAAGGTAGCTTATGCTGTGCTGCAACCCTCAGCATAGTGGACATATAGTGGGTTTGGAGGCCAAAGGAACATGGCTTGATGTCATAGTTAGGGGCTAGGCAGACAAGGTTCCTTGGGTGAATTTGATATCTTTTATTAGACCAACCCAAATGGTTGGAGAATAGTTATTAAGCAAGCTTTCGGGTTCAAAAACCCTTCGTCAAGCTAAGGAAGCTGTAGCAGTTGGTGTGTGCTCTTCCTGGATGGAATGAAAAGTAAAGAAGCCAGGGGCTGGGCTGGGCTGGGGAGTCAGTTGCCAGGCAGATTATAATGTATCAAAAATCCAATGTCTATGTTTAGTCCATGATCTCTAGTATCCAGCAGGTTGATGAAATGGAGCTCGTAGGCTCGTCTCTGGGAAGTGTTGTGTAAGTTTCCCTTGAGGATCTGGACTGAGAGATTGGAGAGAGAGTGGCCCTCCTGTGAGAAATGTGCCCCCACCGGTAATTGGGTGTTTCTGTCTTTGATAGATTTCCGGTGTGCATTCATTCTGGTGCGCAGTTGTTGTTTGGTTTCTCCTACATATCTTCCATCAGGGCATTTGGTGCATTGGATGAGGTATATTACATTTCTGGAGGTGCAGCTGTAAGATCCAGGAATGCTGATGGCTTTGTTGTGGGGTGTAGTAATAGTGGGGGTGGTGGAGATGTGTTGGCAGGTTTTGCATTTCTTGTCATGGCACGGTCTGGATCCTTTTGGTGTGTTCTGGGCTTGAGGAAGTTTGCTTCTGGTGATGAGGTTGCCAAGGTTCGGTGCTTGTTTGAAGGCTAGGATGGGTGGCTCTGGGAAGATCTTTTTAAGAATAGGGTCTCTGCCTAGTATGGGTTGCAATTTTTTGAGGATTTTCCGTACAGGTTCAAGGGAGGCGTGATAGGTCATAACCAGCGGTGTGCGATTTGTGGGGGGTTTTCTTCTGTACTGCAGCAGTTCTTCACGTGGTATCCAGGTGGCTATCCAGATATGAAGCTACAATTTCTGTTGATGACAGGTTCTCAGTACTCAGTGATAATCAGGTCTATTAACATACAATTTACCTAAATAGTTGTATAAACTATTAGGTAACTCCTGCATTCCGTAGCTGGGAGAAGCGAGTGCTCTTGCTTTTGAAAGCTGTTTTCATCTCGTTTGTAAAATACAGGTAGAAGCCTCCAGTCCTATTTATGGGAAGTGCAAACAAGTATCCAAACTATCCAAATGCTTTCTAATCTGGTTTGTGAATCATTTCCAGCTGGTCACCCTAGGGCTATGAAACAGTTGACAATGTCAAGTTTTTTTAGATGCTCATCAGAGGTCTGCATTCTTTCTGTGATGTGTTATCTGCTGCTGTCAAGTCATGTTTTGTAATGCCTGTGATCACTCTTGTTTACTTATTTTGAGATACTAGTACAAAAGTTAGCACCTGGTATTCTGGATAACATCTGTTAAAAAGCCAGTTGAAGGAAACCAGAAGAGGAGTGAATCTTCATGTGCAACCATAGAAATGTTTATAAATTAAGATAGTGTAATTTATATTAAGTTAAAATTTGGTTCTATTTGAACTCTCTCATCATTGATAAAACTTTGTGGGGAAAAATTACTGATGATTTCAAACACTTTACACAAACTCCTGTTTGTGTGAAGGCATACACTTTCTTTATGACTTTGTTCCCTCTGCATTCTGAAACCAGGTTTCTGAAGAAGGAGCTTAAAACAATTGTAATTTCTTTCTACCTTATATTTCCCCCTTCCAGGGCAGTCAGTACAACTCATTCCTAATAGAAATGGCTAGCATCCTTAGCAAATCTTTCTAAGTAACATCTAAGCTCTGCACCACTGAATAAGAGACTGGAGGCTATTTCCATGGGAATGGGAGAAAGTGAATAATGAGAAACGGGGAGGTTTTATTACTATTTGGTGGTTAGATCTTAGAGATTCTATGGCCTTTTTCTCTGGTAGAGAGAGGTTGTTGTGGTGGCGTGTGTTGCTGATTATTTCATTGTTCATTCTTTCCCTGAAGCAGTCAATGTAGCGGTCAAGGTTAGGGTTTCGTCCACTGCGAGGTGTCCAATCTGATGTTTTTTGGGGCTTTTTGGCGTTGATCCTTTCCTGAATGTTGTCAGAGGATGAGTTGTTGTTGGGAGTGGGTTCAGTTTGGTCGTGGAAATATTCTTTGAGGTGCAGGCGTTGGAAGAATTCTTCTAGTTCTCCACATTGAAGTATTTTATTAGGGTGTTTTTCTGGACAGAAATTAGGGGCTGTAATGCATAGTGCTGTGGGGATTTGCGGCAACTTTTCCACCCATAAAAGCAGCTACCTTATCTTAGATCCCAGGCATGACTAAAGTTATGTCTATAATCCTATTGAAGGTTCTTCCCAGGCTTGCCTTTAAATCAAACCTGCTGACCATCTATATTACAAATCCCTTAGTTCCTCCCAACAACAGTCCATCCCATCTCCAGTAGCTCTTCCCAGCATTGGACTTCAAGGTTGAGCTTCATCCTAGCCAAGCACTTGCTCCCTGAGATGTGTTCAGTACTCTTACAAGTACTGTTTGGCATAGCACAGGTCTCCCTCTGACTTTTTCTTCCCCCTGCTCTCCCCTTCCCTTCTTTTCCTTTTGTCTTGCTTATCTCTATCTATTTACATTTTCACTGACATCCCTCCACACTTTTAGCTTCTCTCGTTCTTTGGAGTCTCAGACCAGCAGAGATGCCCTATGCCTGACAAAGGGTGACTGTGTCCGAAAGCTTACTAAGAACTTTTTTTCAACTACTCAGTTGGTCTAATAAAAGATAGCACATCTACCCAAAGAACTCTACCCCTGGCACTTTTACACCCCGCATCCTGTCTATCCTGCACATAATTAGAGTCAAACCTATAAGAAGAGACAAGTAATGTGTGTGATCCTTACAAAGGCTTCAGTTGAGTTTCTTGTTCTTGGTCTGCCCATGTATTTTTACTCTGACTGTTTTAATCCCAGTAGCAGCCAAAATCAGGAATGTAGCAAAAAACATCTCAGCCCAAGTGGGATTTTGTGGGGGGTAGGGGTGGGGAAGGTGTTGTCTATTTTAAAGTAATGCTTTCCCTTTCTCCTAATGCAGTGTTCCCTTTTTTCCCCCAATCTAGGCATTTCAGGTAAATCAAGATCCACACTTGCACAATTGAAAGGCTATATTCTGGGTGACTAAATGATTTGAAATGATTTATAATTAGGAATTAACTAACGTCAATGTTCTTCACACATTAGCTGAGAATTGCTTGCAGCTAATAAATCTGGGCAGAGTTGTCAGAAAGGAATGCTCATGTGTGTTCATGGTTCCGGAGGGCAGATGCTTTGCAAGCCAGCGTTCCTTTTTCCCCCAGATCCTGACCGAGTCCACCACATTCACCAGGTGAGTGAATGGCTTTCATTCTGAAGACATGTAATAAAATACTTCCCAGTTTATTTTTATAATCAGTGTTTTGGAAGCGGTTGCTTTGATGGCGTTTACAGAGCTTGCGCTGGGGTGTGTACACTCAATGCTATATCAGCATGAATTGAAGAGGATTCCATCTTCATGAGACCCCAGACGGAGGCCCTGCTCCTTTCTGTTGAAAAGGAAAGTTCCCCAGTGCCCCCTGCTCAAGGCAAAGTCTATTGAAAGCAATCAAAAGTGGGGAGGGCACAAATTATTTCTCTTCTTGTATAGATTGGGAGGTTCCATGCACCTGGGATGTTCTGACCAGGGAGAAGCCAATAACATGCTGTAGTCAAAGCAGAAGACTGTGAGTTAAGCCTATAATCTTTATTTTGGCTTCCCAGGGCTGAAGTAGTTTGCTTGTGTTTGGCAGTGGAGTCTCTCCTGCAGCCTAAGGCTTAGTTTTGACTCTCTGAAAGTGGGCCTAAGCAGAAAGATTCTGCACAGACAGGTATGTGCTATAAACAGGCCGTATTTTATTTCTGTCTTTGTTGGGTTAACTGCTGCAATCCAAGTGTGCTCTTGTACAGGGACTTTAGCATTGGCAAACAGTTTTACCTATAATTAGTATTGCCAACCTTGAGTGTTCAAAAAATCATGACTCAGGCCTCTTAACATCTTGAGATTTTATTTTATTAATGATAAATCTAATATGCTTTTGATATATCCTCAGGGTTTTCCATTTTTATGTTTATCCAACTGTTTTTCACAACGACGAAGGGTAGAAACGTCTTTGAAATATAGGACTGAAAGGGGCTTTCTGAATTATCTTGTGCAGTTCCTGCTATCACGAGTACTATGTCATACAATCCTTTTAAAAAACTGATCAAGTTCTGTCTTCAGACCAATTAGCTTTTTTGCCCCTACAAGTCTCAATGAAAGGCAGTTCTACAACCTCACTCCTCTGATAGACATCTTCTAATTTCCAGCCTAATTTATTCATGGCCATCTAATGCCCATTTGTTCTTCTGTCAGCACTGTCTTTTAGGTTAAATATTTTTAATTTTGCTCGTGTTCACCCTGGGCTTATTGTTCTGGAGTTTATTGCTGCAGGGTGCACAACTGCACGTGCTCCCAGAATTGCAGCACACTGAAGCAGGGTAGAAAAGCCTCAGCTGGCAGGGGACCCAGGGGCTCAGCCTGTCAGCCCACGATTGCTCCCCCTGGCTTGGCATGCTGCAGAGGGGCTAGCTGCGGCACGAGGATGCTTCAGCACAGGACTAGCCAGCAGGCAGACACTGCACGGAAGCACCCTTGTGTCCCAGCCAACCCAGACAGCATGTTTATTGTATAGCTAAGTAGTCAACAGCACAGTAAATGTCTCATGTAGAAGCACCCTCTGTGATGTATTTATAGGGAGCAATCAGATCCACACTCATCCTCCATTTTATTAAGCTGGATAAGCCAAACTCTTGTAGGTCTCTATCAGTACAATAGGCTCTCTAGTCTCCTGATCATCAGAGGTGTGGGTTTTCCATTTGCCATGGTTAAAATGCAGTAAAATCTGGATTTTCTCATTTTAAGGAGAAAAACCCAGATTTTATCCTTTAAAGGAGAAAAACGCAGGAAACAGTGGGTTCCCCTTGCAGGCTGGCAGCGTTTCAGCCTCAAAGGGGTTGGGGGGAGTGGGAGAAGGGTGGTGAGGTAGGGGGAGCCATGTGCATGTGCGCATGTACACATGCATATGGCTGCCAGGCAGCCTGGAGAGCAGCTCCTGCAGGTAAGTCTGGAATAGGGGGTAGGGGAAATTGAGGCCCTCATAGTGAGAGAGGGAGAGAATTGAGCAGGGCTGGGGTTGCTGCCCAGCCCAGGCAGTGCATGGGGCTTGGGTCCTGGGGCTGGAGTGCATGGCTGCAGGGCCCAGGCGAGGACAGGGACAGATCTGTGGGTGGCTTGTCTGGGGGATGGGGAGGGGTCTGGCTCCCTGCTGCTGCTTACACTCCCAGAGGGGGAGCGGGCAGGGGAGCATGTGCCCCCCAGGTTTGTGCATGTGGTGGGGGCAGGCTGCCTTCTGTGGGCTCAGAAATCTGGGGCACAGAGATTTGGAGGGCATGTGCCCCACATACTGTCCTGGGAGTGCATACAGTGATGGGGAGCCAGCCCCCAATTCCCTATCCGAGCCCACAGTGGGCAGCCCACCCCCCCATGGGCTTCGCTCTGGCCATGCTGCCCATGGGGGAAGGGGAGCCAGGCTCCACTCTTCACTGCAGCAGCTGCTGGCTCCCATGGGTGGCAGCTGGGGCTTGGGGGGTGTTGTGGGGAGCAGGGGGTTGAGGACCTTGGCCCTTGGCCCCATAGCCCTGGCAGCTGGGAGCCCCCTCTGGCAGGGCTGGGGAGGGGAGCAGGGGGCTGTGGTTGGGGAGGGAGGGGCACTAGTAGGGTCAGGGAGTTGTGGTTGGGGAGTGATGAGCGCCAGCAGGGTTGGGGGCTTGTGGGTCAGGAATGAGGGGCAATGACATAGGCAGGGCTCCAGCATATCAGGGCTGCTCAATGTCAAGCGGGGTTAGACAACTGCTGCTGGACCCACGTACTGGTGGGTGAAGGGGACAGAGGGAGCTCTGATTTTCCTTGATAAAAACCCCAAAATCAAAAGCCAAAAATTCTAGGTATTTTGAATTAATTTTATTCTAGCTTCCAAATTGCTTTAAAATTGTAAATATATCAATAAAACATTGTGTTCAACATTTCATTTTAACCACAGAAAAATGTGGATTTCAGAAGTTTTAATCAGAGAATCTGCAATTTTTAAATAGAAAACCAGGAATCCCTGCTGATCATCCTAATAGCCCTTCTAGCCTGATTAATGGCACCTCTTCTAGTCTTTCTCTAACATGGGTGCCCAGAATCCTACACAGTATTCCAGATAAGCTCTCACTAGGGCTATGTACAACAGCCTTAATAATTTCCTGTCCCTCTATTAGAAAATACCATGCTTGATGCATCCTAGGATCACAGATACCTTTTCCACAGTTGCTTCAGAGGTGGCTCGTAGTTACTTTGTGATCAACTCATGTCCCTAGATCCTTTTTGTTATTAATTCCTAAGTGCATGTGTGACCTCACTCTTTCATCTCATTTTATTTGCTACAAGAAATTAAAACTCAGACTCAAGCATCATCATCTGTGATGAGACTTGTGACAAGAAAATAACATAGAATTGTCAAAGGTATTCATGCTACTTTCTCCAATACAATGGAGTTCTAATCAACACCGAAGCCGTGAGGCATTGCAGTTACATGGGTAAATAATAGAAGCATATCCAATGCAGTGTTGCCAGCCTCATGATTTTATCAGTTTTGAGATAGATAGATAGTATCCTTCTTAATGCCCCAGCTCCTAGAATTTTATTACTATGTAAGAAGCTCTCCCCTTTCAATGAACACAAAGTTTCTAGTCCTCACAGCTACATACAAAAACTTGAAAAGAGCAGGCTATAATTATAAACTACAATGCCAGAAAGCAATTTGTGAGGCAGCATGTATAGAAAAACTGAATCTCATGATTGTCAAGGTCTAAACTGTGGATTATTTTTGCTTGTTTTATGAGTGTTTGGCTTTGGCAATATTGTCACCTGCATGCACAATGAGGAGTTTAGAGCAAGTAGCTTCTTCTGATTTTTCTGAGGGTCAACCTGCTTGGCTTCATTCAAATGTGGAAAACAGAGTGCGGGGGTGAATTTATTTAATGATTCCAAGGGACTAAGAGCCATGCAAAGCTTCACCATGACTGCTTATTTCACAGTTCATGGGAAAGTGTGAAACAAAGTGCTCTTCTCGGTCGATTCGCACTCCTAGACCTTTGAAGAAAAGGTTATTAAGCAAGGGGCTTGGTGTGTTGACATATGAACTGCAATAGCTCTTTAATTTATTATTTCAGTCAAGGATTTGAAACTACCTCTCCACAAGCAAGATTTAAAATTGAACCCAGAGTACCCCATGATCCCCACAATCTATATTTCAAAATGAGGGCAATTTTCACAAGCAAACCAAACCATGCATTTTCTTCCTGGTGGCCAAGCAAGGGCTCTAACTGCCAGGTTCCACTAATTGTCCTTTTTTTTTGTTCTGTTTTACAGCAAATCTCTATATGTGAAGGCACTTGATTTTGAATTCTCCACACATGGTTCTTAAACATTACAAAATCCCCCCCTGACCTACAATGCTAACGGAGAAGAAAAAATCAATCTGTGGGAGGAGGGTGAATGTGTTATGCCCAGAGTTGCTTTAAAACTGGGAGAAACATTTCATGGAATTCTGAAAGTTCCTTATTTTTAAGGGGGCATGTGCCTCCCCCAACTTTTCTATGTTGCTATTGGAAAAAGGGCAGCAGCAAAGAGATTTCAAATGGAAGTAACACACCTAATTAGCATGTTTTTCAATTTAAATGTTAAAATAAAAATAATTCAAAAGATTTTCCCATGAGCTTTCAATTTCACAAAAAAGTATTTTTTCAGCGAGAAAATGTTCACTTGTAGAAGCTAAACTAGTTCACTTAATATAGTACAAATTTAACCAGCTCACATCCTTCAAGTGCATGCTTATTTTCATACATTAGTATTCCCAATGAATTCACAAGGGTATTTGAAAATATCCTTCTTCTGTTTTTTGGGGTTTTTTGCAGGATTGGGCCATAAAGGTAGATGAAAAGGGAAACTGTTATGGTACAGTTGTGTGAAATTCTTTGGTTTTTGTAGGAGACGGTTTATGGGATTTATATTTGGTACAGTATTTCAAAATGCTACAATTTCAATCTGTTTTTTTTATTATTGCCTTTATTTTTAGGCTTTGGGAGGTATCAGGAGGAAAAGAACTATTAAAGCAGCAACTTAGTTAACTGGTGATGGACTCTAGAAACACCACAGCAGGGCAACTAGAAATCTACAATAACCAAGGTCTTCCAGCTAACCAGTCAAGAGACAGGTCCAACCTACAATAGAAGGAAGGCCTGGGTCATCTAAAGAGACCTGTGAAGAATTGGCATGACCACAGACAGCCACTGTGAGAGAGGTAATTAGACCTGCAGAGAGTTTGGAAATAACTGGACTAACGCCATGTAGGGCAGGAAGTAAACTGAGGGATATTAGTAAGAATGAAGCTGCCATGAAAACTTGTCCTTGTGGTTCTGAGGTGGGACTCAGTGGCGTGCCAACGTCTCAGGGCCCCTTATACCCACTAACCAGTGAAGAGGCTTTAAACGGCTGTCTCTTCTGGAGTTAGACATGATGGCAAGGGACCTTTAACCTTCACAGCCTGGTAGACTGATATTAGGCTGAAAGTGATACTGACCTTGACTAACCCCAGAAGAGGAGGACCAAGTACTTTTAACAGACTTGAACAAGAGAGGTCTGTCACTGTGAAATGATTTCAGTGATACAAGCTTTATTACAAAGTCCTGTGTGAAATATTTAATCGTTCAATGCTTTAATATCTTGGAGAATTTTTACAAAGTTAAAAGGAAACAGATCCATGCATTTGAAATAATAAACAGTTTTCCTTCTGATACACCTGTTCCACTGAGTTTCTTGTATTGTCTAGATCAGGGGTGGCCAACTTGCCACAAATGGCACAGGCAGGCTCTAGGTGGCACATGGCTGATTATGGAGGGGGCAGGCAGCAGATTGGGCAAGGAGCACAAAGAGGGAGCAGAAAACAGAGCAGCAGATTGGGCAGGGGAAAGGGATAGGAGTGGCATTTGGGGAGGGTGCAAGGCCTAATTTATGGCACACCTGCCAAAAAGATTGCCTCCCCCCATTGATCTAAAACATAAGAAAAAAGGTAAGGCCAGATGATGGGTGGATTATCTGGAAAATAAGAACTAGAGCACACAATACTAGATAAATATTTACACATACCTATTACTTTGTATTTATTAAAGGGGTTAGCAAGCTTACCGTGGTTTTGCCCTGCCTAGGATGTTATTTGGATAAAGCCAAGCAAAGATCATGTGTTGATGTCTACACAACTGGTAAAATGCCATGGTTTTATTAGATATGAGGGTATTCTAGCTTTAGTATGCAAAGGATTTTATTTCTGGCATTTACATTTGTTCATCCAAATCCATACAAGTGGCAGAAGCTGTCTGTTTTTCACTGTTTTCCTTAACCAACAGGGTGATTTACAAATAATATCCAACCCAACCTTATCCTCAAAACAGGCCAGGGAATGAACCCGTAAGATGATCATCTTGATGATAGAGGAGATCTGGTAGGCTTGTGTGTGCTGAATGGTGTGAAACCCAAAGGTAAAGAAGGGACATGTTTTGATTACTGGCAGGTGCTGCCCAGCCGATGAAACTCAGTAATTGCCTGTGACAGGCAGAAACTATAGAAGATACAAGTGAAACTCCTTGGGGAGTTGAATATATAAATAATTCATTAAAATGCATTTTATAGTAGGGGTCAAAAGAAACTGAAGACAGCTTGAGCATTACCTCTAAAGGAGAAACTACTTTGGAGAAGCCATGTGGATGTGAAACAAAGCAAAATGAAAAGCAAATGGAAAGACAGTAAGCAGGTTAAGGAAATAGAGAGACGAGAAATAATGATGAAAAATTCAAATTTTCTTTGAAAACCTGAGAATTAATGATGGTGGATAATGGTCATAATAAGAGTAAGTATACTAGTGTAGTGAGTTGCTCTATTTTAATAATGACTGGATTTGGATAACATTTCCTGACAGAATGTATTTCTGTTGGAACCTGTCAGTTGCTCAAAATTAAAATGTTCCATGGGAATGGATCAAATTTGATTACATTTCTTTTTGAAACTAAAATGAAGCATTTTGATAGCTAAAACATTTCTCTTTGACAGCATCAGACTATGCCATTCCAACTTTTCATTTTGAAGTGAGACGCTTCAAAAAATTTGCTTCAACTTTTTTTATTCTACAAAACGAATAACTAGAAACATTTTCATTTCACTCAAAACATTTTTTGGCTATTTCATGGAAAATGTTGAAATGAACTACTTTGTTTTGATTTGGAGCAAAATCTGCAAAAGGTCAGAGTTTTATACAAAGTGGAAATTCCTAGTTTTGACCAGCACTTATGATATTGTACAAATGTAATTGGAATTCAAAATGTATAGTGTGAATCTATAGTCATAAAATGCAATTGCCTCCCCAATAATCAGTTTTGTTCACTCTGTTCATATTTTGGAGTTGACTTACCTCCCCAGATACCTTTGTTTAAAATCAATCAATAAATAAAATATGGCTTGACTAATTCTCTGCAAAGAACTCTAGTGTGGGATTTCCTCATCTCTCTGGAAAACTGCTAGCTCATGATGTCTAGCTACATCTGATGCCTGACAAAGGCATCTCTTTGCTGACTGTTCTGTGTTGCTTATTCACACTCATCATTACCCAGCCACATTCAGAGGCTCTCCTAGACCTGAATTTTTTTCTTCCTTCTTATCAGTGTTACAGTGTTGTTCTGAAAATGTTTTCAGACTAACACTTAGTTGCAATGAAATCCAAGCGTGAGCCAATATTCTTAACTCCCCATTTCTAGGGCTCAATGTTATCAGTTGAATGGAGATCTTTTGTCCTATTTCTACTCATTGGATTCTGATACATAAGAAGTGTTTCTTTACTTATCAAAAAAATTATTTTGCTACTACGTGGGATTAGATTTTGTGTTCGGCAGTTTTCAAATACAAAATACTATCATGATTTTTTTTTTACTTGGTCAGGAGAAATGCTTTCAACATCTTTCAGGAAAGGCTGGCTTAGAAATGTTGGTTTATTATTCCTTGAAAATATCATGCAGCCTGTTTACTGTCCATGAGTTTCCATTTAGGCTCATATTTTCAAAGGTGGCCTCTAATTTTGGGTACTTAAATTTAGACACCTAGGGATGGATTTCCAGAGATGCTGGCTGCCCATGAGTCTAACTTGTGTCAACTTTTCATTCCCAAGCATATCTTCACATAAATGGTTTACTTCTCAGACCTTATTTTATGCTTACGCAAATTCTTATTTCTTTATTTTCAATGGACTGTTGACAAACAGGCTGGTACAAAACATATTTTCCACGAGGTAAGATATTTGTAATATCTAAAACTGGAGAAAGGAAACATTTTTCTGAAACTGGCAGTGACTTAGAGGCAGAGATCTCTCTCTCTGTCTCATGCTTTTACTTGTTTTCAAGAAAATATAGCTATACCTGTTCATATAATCAAATACTACAATAACGAGTATAAAAATACCCCAATATTATACTTGATACTGGGCATACAAGAATACAACAGATTATGGATGTTGCACTGTATTTCTGTAGTAAAATTAAAAAAAAAATTAGGGTAAGTATCATCCCTTGTGTAGAAAACTCATGGTAGCTTTACTGTTTTGAGGCAGGGAAGGCCTCTCTGTGGCTGTCTTGGAAGTAACTATGGTCCCAGGAAGGTGGCTAAATTTCATTGTATGCCATCATTTTAATATAATAAAGGCCTTAGTTTGTCTGTCCCTCTATCAGTAACGCTCTTGGTTACTGAAACATGCGCAGCCATGACGGCAGGGAAGGAGGGGACAGAGCGGGGTACTGGTGGAGGGAAATGGAGGGGACAGTGGGGCAAGCTTCCTCCCCCCTGCTCCTGGGAGGTGGTGGTGGTATAGCAGGGGGTAGGGTTAGCAAGTTTGCTGGCCCCCCCAGTCATTCTTGATGGGCAATTCACTAGTATTTATATAAGGGTCTTACTGATATCCCCACAGCCATTTTTCTATGCAGTCTAGTGAAGATCCTAAATGAAGAGGCTTCTTGGTGCCTGGCTTGGGTGGAGTTGGAGAGAATAATCAAATCCTCTTAAAAATGCAGTGCTATGCACAGGGAGTTTTTAAACTCGCAGAAGCCAGTGCACTTGGCATTTTTGCAGGGGAATTTTAACTAGGTGGGCTTGCAGCTCTTCTTAAACGGGAACTTTTTGTCCTTGATCAGATAACAAATTGAAGTGTGATGAACTGCTTTATATGCAGAAGCTAACTGTGGTGCAGAGAAAAATGATGTGCTTGTAGTAATGTACCAAATTACAAAAGTGAATAAAGGGACATCCCAGTGAAGGGTGCTATAAATACTTAGAGGAATAATGGTGCTCAGAACATCAAGGTGATTCTGGGGTTAATAATACCTCTCATTGACTCAACAACAAACAAGTTAATCATTAGACAGGTTGAAAAAACACAAGAGGGATTTTAAGGGTTTCAAAAGATGCAAAACACAGCTCTTCCATGGCAGCTGTATTACAACTCCAGAGCCAAAAGAAAAACAATCACATTATAAATAAATTCTTTGTGACACATGATCAGACTGTTTATCTGCTGGGTTTTGGACTCTGTCCAGAAGGCATCTATAGTTAAACCAGCCAACCAACTCCTTTCCTTCTTGCTACTTGAAAAATCACTCTATTTAAAATACCACAGATAATACGTTGCAATAAGCTGTGGATGCCACTTTCATGGAAATTCACCCAACAGAATGAAGAAGTCAGCAATAGCTTCTTATGACAATCTTTGAGAAAAAGATATTTCACCTGCCTTTATTTCTGCATGG
>NW_005842037.1:302233-305953 GCF_000455745.1 Alligator sinensis | reverse complement strand
CATTCCTGGAGAGGAATATATTTGGTTGAGTGAACAAGTTACAGAATGTTAGAAACTGACGCGTGCCATTTGCTTTGGAAATACCAGTGGGGCTCTTTCTACAGGTTGTCTTGTGCAACAAACACAGCGCTGATTGGTAACTTGGCAGGTCCAAGATTTTTGTGTGTGAAGGCATGCCAATCATTCTAAGGAGTGTTCAATGCTTCAATAATTGTTATAGGTGCTGCTTTTATACATGTATTTGCCAAGTTTGGTTAACATCCCTTTTCATTATTTGTGCTGAATCTGAAGATTAACCTGTAGCAAATTATTATACCTAGACTTCACTTCAAGACTAAAATAAACTTTAGGCTGAATTAGGGATTCTTTGTGAATGTGACATTATTATGATGCAGTCTTGTGAATTGCTGTCTATAATACCCTTCTAGTACCATATTCTCTGTATCGATCCTGAGAATGACAAATTCCATTTGAGAAAGGCAGCACTTGAAGGTATTAAAGAATAGTTTACGGTTTCATTTACTGGGGTTCAAGAATTGATTTCTTTAAAGGTATGTAACATATCTGACTTGAGTCCCATGAGACTTCAAGCTGTATTGTAAAATACCAGCAATTCCTAGTTTCCTTTGTAATCATTTAATGAAGCTAGACTATCCTTTGTTAAATGAACTCTTAGACCCTTTGGGTGAATTAAATGCAATTATATTTTAACTTTCATTTAAAATCAGAACTAAATGAAAATCATATACATGTAAATAATTGCAAATCCAAGCCTGAAATTCCTGCCTAATAAAGTAACAGTTCTTGCTCAAACAGATTTTTATGTTGCGTGCATAACTATAAATACGTACTATATAATTGTCTTAAATGGTACAGGATTATTTCAATGTTTAGCTGAAGGGGCTCTTAAGGGAAGAGTTAATAAGGTTCTCTCTTAGTGATCTAACTGTAATTCAGATTCTCCACATGCCTGATGCCTTGTGTGAAAGGATATTCACTACAATTCATGTCACAATGTTGTTCAATATTCCATCAGAAATTAGGTGTGCTTGTTAAAGTTCCATGCAAAATACTGGTACACTGTCTCAGGTGAACCATATAGTTCATAACTATTGAATGACAGTAGTTTGATAGGGCTGTTTGATATGGGTTTCTGTGGACTTTGCAGATCATTCTTATGGTTACAAAGTAGAAGATGCTTAGAATTTAGGATTCAAATTACATCTCAAAGAGTAACTTAAAGTTCTATGCAAGCTTCCTATTTCCAACTATTGTAGATATATGATATATCCTGAGCTCTTCAGGTATTAAGTTTAATACAGGTTTATTTAGAGGCTGGATAAAAATGACCTCATAGGTGACCCGAGGGAGGGTCCGATAACTTGTCCAACCAGTTATAGGGATAGGGACAATGTAAGAACCTGAATAAAGTTCTCCATTACACAACCCTCTCTCCATCATAAATTTTGGTTTAGCTTTAGCATAGCTAATGTTTAAGGAGAAAGGTGCAAATATCCACAGAAAACCCTAAAGCCCATGGGCAGAGACAAAGTTTTCTGGCTTCTTCTGTTCCAGCAGCAAAGTTGCAGTCCTTTGTATTGCTGTCTCAGAGGAGTGAGAGTGGAAACACTTGGTACAAGCCCAGATGGTTTGTTCAGGTAATTCTACATACCAACAACCTAGAATGTCTGTATATGTCAAGGGGAAGGTATCCTTCTCTCAGCTCAGGGGATTGATGTTTGTGGTTCTGGATTGCTTGCTAATGCTATGCTATCAGATATTCTGAGATGCTGCTAACACTTCTTACCACTCCCAGTTGGCTAGAAGATCCCATCTCATCTAATCCCATCACATCCCATCCAGGTCAATGATGACCAGACTCTGGTTACCTACACTTCCATCATCTGCTGTCTAGACTACACCAACACAAAGTACTGGGAACAAAACCATCAGCCTTTGGAAACTCCAGGTACTACAGAATGCAATAGTGTACCTTCTTGAGAACATTGACAGCTAGAGGCCTAACTGGATACTTGATACCCCTGGGCTATAGTGGTGCATGAAGCAGCATTAGGGGCTATTCTGCTTGTAGCAGCATCTAGGTCAGATGCACAACTGATGCTATTTTTGAGCTCCTTTCCCTCTGCCTCCCACACCATCCACCTGGCCTAGGCCAGTGACAGGGGGGCAAGGGAGGGTGGGAGGGTGACGGGATGGACAACTGGTATCTCAGTCACTCCCCTTCATTACTCTACTCTTGACAAGTGGGAACATGTTGGACCAAACTTCCCCTTCTTTATGTTGGCTTCCCATAGAACAGAGGTGCTCAACCTTTGGCTAAATCCAGTCTGTGGAGCTGTGATATCCACCCTGTGGTGATCCCCATGCATTAGAAAACTTGGGAACAGTGGAAGCTCCATGCAGCGGGGTCCAGCTTCACTTAGGCCATTGCCCACATGGTGGGATCAGGGCCAGACCTGCCCCCTGGGCGTCCAGATTGGGCCAGGCTGCTACCCCTCAACCTGCATGTCTGAATCAGGGCTGAAAAACCCTGATTCCCAGGGCTGAAAAACCCTACTCCCCAGGCCCTCTGCATGTTGGAATTGGGGCCAGGCTGCTTCCCTCCCTCCTCACATGCTCATCTGGGTTGGGGCTGCTCCACCCCTCCCTCTAGGCATGCCTGAATCAGGGCTAATCCATCTCTCACCCTTTGTGTATCCGGATTGGGGCTGCTTTGCTCCCTCTCCCACTTCATACCTCCCATTGCAGCCAGATTGGGTCCACCGGCTGGATACAGCTTACGGAGGGACCTGGCACTGCCCATTCAGCCTACAAGGCACAAAGGGTGGGAACTACTGCGGTACAACATGGAGTCAAATTTAAGGTTTTTGTTCTAACCCTCCACACCCTGGCCCAGCAAGTCTAAAAATTTGCCTAAATCACTAAGATAAAGGAGTTCTTTGGACACAATGAAACTTCCTGTCATGGCAGAGGTCATTGCAGGACCCCTGGCATGGCTTTATGAGCACTCGTGGTGCTCTGATGTGGTGCCAGAGGACTGGAAAAGGGCCAATGTGATTCCCATTTTCAAAAAAGGGAGGAAGGAGGACCCAGGGAACTATAGGCCAGTTAGTCTTACCTCGATCCTGGGTAAGCTTTTTGAGAGAATTATCCTGGCGCATGTCCACGAGGGGCCAGCAGGGGAGGTTATGCTTAGAGGCAACCAGCATGGATTCATTAGAGGCAGGTCCTGTCAGAACAACCTGGTGACCTTCTATGACCAGGTCACAAAATACTTAGACGCAGGGGTAGCAGTGGACATAGTCTTTCTGGACTTCAGGAAGGCCTTCAACACTGTCTCTCACCCCATTCTCATTAAAAAACTAGGGAACTGTGCCGTCGACATCTACACAGTCAAATGGGTCGCGAACTGGCTGGAGGGCCGCACCCAGAGAGTGGTGACGGATGGGTTATTTTCGACCTGGAGGGATGTGGGCAGTGGGGTCCCCCAAGGCTCGGTCCTTGGACCCGTGCTGTTCAACGTCTTCATCAGTGACTTGGACAAGGGGGTAAAAAGCACCCTATTCAAATTTGCTGGTGACACTAAGATGTGGGGGTATGTGGGCATGCTAGAAGGGAGGAATAGGCTGCAATTGGACCTGGACAGGTTACAGGGGTGGGCAGATGAGAACAGGATGGGTTTCAACACTGACAAGTGCA
>NW_005842037.1:300006-302158 GCF_000455745.1 Alligator sinensis | reverse complement strand
GAGAGGGTCCAGAGGAGGGCCACCCGCATGATCAGGGGGCAGCAGGGCAGGCCCTACGAGGAGAGGCTAAGGGACCTGAACCTGTTCAGCCTCCACAAGAGAAGGCTGAGGGGGGATCTAGTGGCCTGTTACAAACTAGTCAGAGGGGACCAGCAGGCATTGGGGGAATCCCTGTTCCCCCAAGCACTACCAGGAGTGACTAGAAATAATGGTCACAAGCTGGCAGAGGGTAGATTCAGACTAGACATCAGGAGGTGCTACTTCACAGTCAGGGCGGCTAGGATCTGGAACCAACTTCCAAGCGAAGTGGTGCTGGCTCCTACCCTGGGGGGGGTCTTTAAAAGGAGGTTAGATGAACACCTCGCTGGGGTCGTTTGACCCCAGTACTTTTTCCTGCCATTGCAGGGGTCAGACTTGATGATCTGCTTAGGTCCCTTCCGACCCTACCAACTATGAAACTAGGAAGCGTAAAGCTTATTGTGGTGAGGGCAGTTTTGTCAGGAGTTGGTCCAATGTTGAAAATTAAAGATAAAAACAATAGCCATTTAAAAGTGTGGATAGATGGGGAATTGCCATGCCAGAGATTACTTGACAAAGTTATCATTGTATCTGGATGCTCTTTTGATTCCTTTTGTGACAAGGTGTCAGGCTCTGTGGGTAGGGGAGAGCAGTGGATGTGATATACCTTGACTTTAGCAAGGCTTTTTATATAATTTTCCATGACATTCTCATGGAAATAAAGGAGAAATGCAAAGGAAATAAAATCTAGATGAAATTACTGTAAAATGGTATATAGTGGGCTGAATCAGTATGCTCAACAAGTGATGATCAATGGTTCAACATCTAGTTGGGAGGAAGTATTAAGTGAGGTTCTCCAAGGGTCTGTTCTGATTCTGGTATTGTTTAATATTTTCATTAATGATTTTGAGGATGTGATTGAGTGCACAGCTCAAAAAGTTGCAGACAACATTAAGTTGGGTGGAATTGCAAGCACTCTTGCTGGTAGGGTTAGGATTCAGAATGCCCTTAAACTGGAGAAATGATCCAAAATTAATTGAAATTCAACAGGGACAAGTGCACTTGGGATGGAACAATGGCATGTATAAATACAAACTGGGGAATGACTGGCTAAGCTGCAGTATTGCTGAACAGGATCTGGGTGTTACCTGGGTGGACAATAAGCTGAATATGAGTCAGCAGTGTGCTCTTCTTGCAGAAAGAGGCTGTATTAAGTCAAGGAAAGTGATTCTCTCACTGTATTTGACACTTGTGAAGCTTCACCTGGAGCTCTGTGTCCAGTTTGGGCCCTTCACTTCAATAAAGATGTGGACAGCAGAGAGAATGAATCCAACAGAGAGTGACAAAATGATTAAAGGACTGGGAAACATGATTTATGAAAAGGGACAGAAAAAAACCTAGGATTATTTAGTCTGGGGAAGAGAAGACTTGGGGGTGGGGGAAAGGAATTGATAGCAGTCTTCAACTACCTGAAGGGTGCTTCTGTGGATGATGGAAATAGACTAAACTCTGTGGCCGGAGGGAACAGGACAAGGAACAATTATAGCAACAGAAATTTAGGTTAGGTTTTAGGAAGAACTATTTCACTATGAGGGCAGTTAAGCATTGGAACACTACCCAGAAAGATTGAGGTATCTCCATCCTTGGAGGTTTTTAAGAGCAGATTATACAGACACTTGACTGGGATGGTTTAGTTAGGGACCATCCTGCCTTGAGCAAAAGTTTGGATTAACCCTATTTTTCTAGGTTTCTGTGAATGCACCGTAATTTTTCTTTGCAGCACAGCTCCATTGTCATCCATAATAAACCCAAGAACACTAAGATTTGATAGTATTTTTGTTGCTGTAGATTCACAATTAAATATATGCTAAGTGAAGCTTGTTTTCATAAGTCATTTCTGATGGTGGAGACAAGCTTTTAGGAATGACACTGAGTGGTGACATTTATCTTGTCAAGTGTTTTTCCACTTGTCACAGCAATTTTGAATAAGTGAACAAGAATTCTTTCTCCTGGATGACTTTATTAAGTTGGATACAGTTTAATAAAGATTATAATATGTACATGAAAGAGAGTGACAGCAGGATGTTAGACAATGGCACCTGAACAGCTATTGTTTGCTTGACTCTTCACTTTA
>NW_005842037.1:298850-299975 GCF_000455745.1 Alligator sinensis | reverse complement strand
GAAAGAGAGAACTGTAATGGTGAGCTGTGTGGTAGTTTTAGCTACTGCACTGTTCATTTTGGGTTGACCAGTAGGGCTGTGCGAGTCTCCGGATCCCGCTTCGGATCTGGACCCACTTCGGATGTTTCAGCATCTGAAATGGCACTTCTGGGTCAAAGCGGGATACCAGCAATGGTGTCCGGAGCGGGTCAGGAGCATCCGAAGCACTTTGGACCAGCTTTGGATGTTTTGGAGTCACTTTGGCCATTTGAGGCAATTAGAGCAGGGTGGGGGATGGAGAGTGGGAGTGGGGGGTGGGGGAAGACTGATATCTGTAGGTAGCCAGTGAGAAGGATTTCTCCCTGGCTATCTTTCCAATGGCAGCGTCTGTGGGATGGGACTAAAAAAAGTATAAAAGCCCCTGTTTCCAGCCCTTCTGTCTCTTTTGCAGCTCGTTCCCTGTCAGCAGCTGCATGAGAGAGGAACGCGGTGACTGAGACCTGCCTGCTGCTTTTTCATGTTATAAAGGAGTGGTTAGGATTTAGCTTAACTTAGCTTAGTTTAACTTAGCTATTCAATTAAATTATTACTTGTATTACAATTCAATTTATTTCTTTGTGCAGTTCATAGGCCCAGCTCTGAAAAGTGGTTTCAATTGTAATTTGTTCCCTCTCAGGATCAGGCCTGAGAGACTGGAGGCAGAGTGCTTTTTGGTGAGGAATGTGCCCCCACAGGTAGTTGGGTTTTGTTGTCTTTGATAGATTCTGGTGCACAGTTTGTGGGGGTACTGGAGGTAGTTGGCAGGTTTTGTGTTTTGAGCTGTAGGAAGTTGGCTTCAGTTCTGGTGATAGGGTTAGGTGCTTGTTTGAATGTACAAACCACTTCTCAGAGCTGGGCCTATGAACTGCACTTTATCAGCCTCCTAGGTAGTAGGTACAGAAACTCACGGACTCAATATACACAGTGGAGTTCTGGCACACTGCGACCGGCCGGACATCTGACTCCCCAGGTACCTCTGCACTTTTACCTGCGCTGCTACATCCCCCTGTCCTCACCCCCACCCCAGCCTGTCCCTCACCCCCGATGCCTCCATTTCCATTTTCACTGACTGGCATTCTTGCCTGCATTGCGGGCCAGGCCAGCTCG
>NW_005842037.1:284748-298241 GCF_000455745.1 Alligator sinensis | reverse complement strand
TGTCATGAGTTTTGCCTGTCAGCAGCTTGGGGGGCAGTTCGCCCCAACCCCTGCACTGATCTTGAAACTTGGCAGGCTTTGTGGACTCAGCAAGAGCTACCACTCCTGCAGTTTTCAGCCCCCTGTGTTGTAACACAGACGTGACAGGAGCTTTGCTTTCAAGCATTTGGGGTGCAGTTCTCCCTCAACCCCTGCACTGATCTTCTTGAAACTTGGCAGGCTTCATGCTCTTAGCAGAGGCTACCATTCCTCCAAGGTTCATCCAAATCATACAAAACCCAACAAAGTTATAGATCTTCCATTGATTCCCCATTATACCCTATGGCCAGATCTCTTCGGAGCCGCTTAGGAGGGATCGAGGCAGAAACCCAGTCCGGAGCTCTGGACTGGATCGTGGCCATCTGAAGCGGCCGAATCTGAAGCCGGATCAGATTGCTGTCGATTCGCACAGCCCTAGTGACCAACTGTTATGACATACTGGGTGCATCTGCACATCTGCATTTACTGTGCAGTAACCAAAGTTATTGCACAGTATGGGACCATGTCTACTGTGCAGTAAATATGGCGACTTATGCAGACTTGAGTGTAAATTCAATACTTGCATGATGCGGGTATCAAATTTATGCCTAATTAGTTACTGCACACTAATGCATATGTAGATGCCTTACTGCACAGTACCACTGTATGTGGACTGACTTGGAACTAACTTTAGTCCCAAGTCAGTCCACACACAGAGTTAATACATTTTAATGCCTGCACATGTAGACACCAGCCTATTCCCTCTTACTGTGCAGTAAATTTAGCCAGCATAAATGCACGTTATAGATGTGCCCACTGCAGTGGTTTATACACTAAGTTAACTGTTTTGACCTAAGTCGTGGCTAGCTTTATTGTATAAAACTGCAGGAGTAGATTTAATTAACTGAAGAAGTTTCTTGTGGTGTTTTTAATTGAGGCTTAATAGCTCATTATTAGTTCTGTATATAAATTCACATAATGTACTACAGTGTCAAAGTATATGTGGTAATTATGCTACACTAGGAAGCAGGGGGCAATGGTTCAGGTAGTGGGCATAAAACTTCAGTTTGTGGGTTTTTTTTAAAAAGAACTCATTATTTGGAATATTACCTCATGCAGGATATGTCTTGTAGCATTCTCTAATACAGTTTATGCCCAGAGAATGAGAACCAGTCACCCTTGTAATTTTATCCTATATAATTTAATTGAAACTGAATTTTTAAAAAACAAAATCTAGTTTTCTTTTTTTACTCAGATTAAACTGTTTGCCTCCCATGGCAGTGAACTCAATAGATCAGTGAATTATTCTGTATCAAAGCCCCCTATTTCTTTAATTATTTAATTATTTCCTTTTTATTTGGAGTTATATTTTCTTGTATGCTGGATTTTTACTTTATTATGGGAAATGGTATAGAGTAATGTCAGCTTTGCCCTTTCCATTCATTATTCTGTAAATGCATCTGGCTCTCCATTAAATTACCCCTTGCTTTTCTCTGCATTAAGTAGTTCAGGGCTTTATTTCAGTTGCTTTTGAGTAACTGGAGTTGTGGTTGATCAGCAGAGATCCAGGTTTTCCAGTTGCAGAAAAACATGGATTTTCCCCTTTAAGGAAGAAGAACATGGGAAACTGCAGGTTTCCTCTTGCAGGCTGGCAGAATTCCAGCCTGCAAGGGGCTGCTTGGGGCTGTGGCGAGTGGAAAGAGGGCGATCAGGCAGGGGGCACTACGTGTATGTGTGCCACACAGTGTGGGGGGAGGGAAGGAGCCCAGGCCACACATTGGGCGTGGAAGCGGGGGTCGGGAGGAAGGAGCACAAGCCATGCAGTGGGTGACGGGGCACAGATCACACATTGGGGGGCACAGGTGACAGCATAGGGGGCATGTGCCCCCTAAGATTTCTGCACCCACAGTGGGGTGCAGGGCTGCAGGCAGGCTGGACCAGCTCTGGGCAGGAGCTGCCTCTGTGGCCCAGTGGGTGGGACCCAGCACAGAAGGGAGCACTGCACTGCCATGGCTGCCAAGCTGAGGGCTACCCTGCCCACCTGGCAGCAGTGGGGGCACAATTCCACGCTGCCACTGTCACTGCTGTGTCTCACTGGGTCCCACCTGCTGGGCAGTGAAGGCAGTTCCTGTCCAGAGCTGGTCTGGCCCAGCTGCAGCCCTGTGCCCTGCTGTGGGTGCAGAAATCTTGGGTGGGGATATGTGTTCCCCTGGTCATGTCACCTGTGTCCCCTCCACCTATCCCACACACCTACTCCCTTCCTTGCACACTGGGGGAACAGGGGCAGTGGGTTGGGAGTGAAGGGTATCAGCAGTGCCAGGGTGCCGTGAATCAGGAGTGAGAGGCACCGGTAGGGTTGGGGGGGCTGCAAGTTCGGAGTGAGGGGCACTGGCAAGGCCAGGGGGTTGTGGGTTGGCAGTGAGGGGCAACAACGTGGGCATGGGCAGGGCATCAGCATATCAGGACTGCTCAGCACCACAAAGCAGCGGAGGAGACGGCCACAGTTGGACCCCTGTCCTGGTGAGTGAAAGGGGCAGAGGAAGCTCTGATTTTCCATGATAAAAAATACAAAAATCAAATGCCAAAACTTATAGGTATTTAGAATTTATTTTATTATAGCTTCCAGTTGCTTTAAAATTTATTATAATGATTGAGGTGCTGATAGGCTTCCAAGCTGCTTTTAAACTGTAAATATGTCAATAAAACAGTGTTAAACTGATACCTATATATATAGCAGTGTTTCATTTTAACTGCGGAAAAATGTGGATTTGGGGGGTTTTAATCAGAGAATATGCATTTTTTTATCAGAGAATTTGTGATTTTTAAACAGAGAAAACCAGGATCCCAGCAAATGATCAGAAATTCTAAGAATCTGGTGGGGCAAGGATGTGACTTTCAATCTCAGCTGGAGTCTTTTCCCTTTATTTCAAATGCTGTTTGAAATAATTTCAGCCTTTTGTGACTTTCTTCTTTCTTTAATGAGTTGAAGTGCATGATACTACCAAAGTCTCATGCAGTGTGATTTACCAACAATTCCTATGCTTCATGCAGTAGTGTATGTAGCATGTTACAAACAATCATTCTTTGTGTTGTTTTTTCCTTGACCATTGTGACAATTGTGATGGTTCACTTATACTTGCATCGTTTTCTGAGATATTAAAACTAATTTGGAACATATCTTTGTTTGAAAATAATAATGTAAATTGCCCAGTGCAATTGTGAACATTGAATTTCATTTGCTATCATGTTGTCATGTTGCCTTCTTATTTACCATCTTATTTTACTTCTCCCATTATCCACAAAAGAACAGTAGGTTGACCCATTTTTGCACTGTATCTCCTTGATACCGTTTGCATGTTTAGATTGGATACCAGGAAAAACTTCTTCACTGTGAGAATAGTGAGGCAGTTGAAAAGACTGCCTATGGAAGTTGTGGACTCTCCATCGCTGAAGGTGTTCAAGAGGAGGTTGAACTACTACTGTTTGGGGTTGATATAAGCACAGCTATGCCTATGTCGTACTATGGGTATTTCCCATGGTTCGGGTCTTTACTGGTTGTTGCATCAGATTGGGAGGGAATCCTACATCTTCCTGCTCCTCCGCCCCCTCCCCACCCTTCTTTCTGGTATACATGTCAGGATTTTTTTTTTAAGCCTTCCTCACATGAATTGGGTATTGGCTGCAGCCAAGGCTGGGGGTTTTGACTGGGGGATGCCAATGCTTCTGCTGAGCCTTGAAGTCAGAGGTTCTTGGCTAGAGGGTCTTGCCCTTCCACTCAGGGTCAGGCTGACTGTCATATTTGGGGTTAGGAAGGAATGGTTATATTTGTATAGACTATGGGAGTATTTGTCTCCTGTAGCAGGGGGCATAGTCCACTATCTGGGATCTCTTGAGCGTATACTAACAACTTTTTACAGAAGCAAGATGTTGGCTGCTGGGGTCCCTCTACTTTACCTGTGGTAGATTCGGGTGTTATATCTTGTGTTGTGTCAGGGTTCATCAGGGCCATCCCGGGAGCGGGCGGGTGGGAGGGAATTGGGGCAACTGCCCTGGACCCTGTGCTGTGGGGGGCCCTGTGGAGCCAGGCAGAGCGACCGTAGCAACTCCACGCTGCCGCTGGCTTCATGTCCAGCCACTCAGCACTCTCTTCCTCTCGCACAGGCTGATTTGCCCTGGGCCCCATGCCCTGCTTGGATCGTCTCTGGGGTTCATGGTAGTTTTACTAAGAAGTTAGATTATGGATTTATATAGGATGGGGGTTTGGATAGGCATGATGCTGCCTCAGGCATGGCTTAGACTAGACAACCTGTTGGTATCCCTTCCAGTCCTACTTCTCTATGATTTCTATGATATAGTTTTATTTCTGAATATTTCAGGATATCACTTAGCTGGAGAGCAGTAGGCAGAACTTGATTTTAGCTTAAAAATAATTTGAGAGGGAGCTCTAAACTGTTGCTATTTTACTGACTTTGGTAAGGTGGCCCAGGCTGTCCAGGAGAAGTTTTGTTAAAAGATGCCAAATAACATGCTGTCTGCACTTCATTTGTTGAGCCAGCCCTCTGTCTGAGATCACTTATATTTCACCTTTTTCTGTGATTAAGACCTGTAGGCACCTTGTTATTATCTCACCCTTGCAGTCTATATGCCCTCCATCATGTTATGTTTATCAAAAGAAATGTTGAAAGCCCCATTGTATGGCTGTTTATTTTTAGCCTGGATCATTTTAACACATCTCAGTAGGAGATAACAGGAGAATTTGCTTGATGAAAGCAGAGGTGTGACCATAAAGGTCTGCATCCTGGATGGTGATATCAGTGGTGACTGGCCTCATAGCAGCTGTGCCTGCCATTCTTGTGCCCCCTCTAAATGGGTATCTGGGCTGCTGCTCTAGGTGCCCACCCTTCATTATGGTACTGGATGAAAGCCCTAACTGATCTGTGATGTATGGACTCTAGGGTGCCTCCACTGTGTTTTACTTTAGTGGTTGGGCAGGATGGATTGAGAGATCCTTTATGATCCACTATAATAGAGATCTTCATGCAATACGGAAGCAGGGGGAAGTTATAAAATATCCATTATTTTAAGGACTGTGCAATTGTAGCTGCAAAGAAACTTTTTTTCCCCTCTTGTACTGTTGCACCTGCCAAATGCCATCCAGCAAAGCTATTTCAGATGGCAAATAGCTAGTTAATTCAGATTTGTTTCCATGTGGCAAATGGTTAATCTATAGTCCATTGTGATGACTTTGCCACCTACTTCGTAGAAAAAATCACTTGTCTTTGGCTCAGCTTGATGACCAGCATTCAGATGCAGTCTAACACTGGGGTTGAGGAAGCTGAGTCTTGTCTGCTTCATATGAACCAGTTTCAACTCTTGTCACTTCAATGCAGAGGATGTGGAAGACCAGTTGTGACCTAGACCTGTATCCATCCTGGCTTGTAAAAGTCAGCCAGGGGCCACTGCTGTCAGGGGTTTTCAGTGCCTCCCTTTGGTAGAGTATGGTGCATATTCTTGAGACTGCAATTGTCCACTCTTTACTATAAAAAGCATTGCTTGACACTGATGCCTCAGCCAGCTGCCACCTTGTCTCTAACCTCCCATTTTTGGGGGTTGGTTATTTCTGGATGCTGTTGGATTTGTGTACCTCTGTGTGCCTGGCTTTCATTCTAGGTATAGTACAGAGAGTGCACTTGTGGCCTTGGTTCACAATCTTCTCCTGGAGATTAACAGGGGAAATTGCTCCCTGTTGATCCTATTAGAGTTTTCAGCACCTTTAATAGAGTTGGCCATGAGTTATTGACGAAACATCTACTAACCTGGTGGGTATTAGTGGTTCTGCTTTTTCCTAGCAGGGAGATTGCAGATGGTGGTGATGGGTGAGTGTTCATCTTCCCATCAGAAACTTTCCCATGGGATACCCCAGAGTTCTGTCTTATTGCCCTTCTGTTCAAAATATATCTGAGGCTGAGATTGTGTGGAGATTTGGAGTGATGTACCATAAGTAAGCAGATGACATCCAGCTCTATCAGGTCCTGTTCTTATGCAGTGGCTGGCTCAGCTGGGGACTGGGTATAGGTGAACCAATTGAAGTTGATTGCAAAGAAGACAGAAGTGATGGTGGTGGGCAGACCTCATGGTGTGGAGGATAGGGACACCTGCTATTGATGGGGTTCAGCCTCCCTTTGTCATTCAGGACCACAGTATTGGGGTGATTCTGGATCCCTTAATGCACCTGGATGCTCAGGTTGTAGCAGTGGCTAGGAGCACATTGTGTCAGCTCATCTGGTGTGAAGCTTGCAACCTTTTATTTCAGATTTGGATCTGCCTACCATCATCCATTCTTTAGTAACCTTGTGGCTACTACTACAATGTGCTTTATGTGGGACTGACCTTGAACA
Organism: Alligator sinensis; assembly: GCF_000455745.1. NCBI lineage: Eukaryota > Metazoa > Chordata > Crocodylia > Alligatoridae > Alligator > Alligator sinensis. The sequence continues at coordinate 291,825 of NW_005842037.1, read as the reverse complement.
CTGTCCAGAAGCTGCAGCGGGTACAGGATGCAGTGGCCCACCTTGTGATGGGGGCAGGTGTCTCTAGTAGGTTATGGAATAGAGAAAATCCCACACAATTTACTGATTCGTTTTGATGCACTGGCTGGGGGAGTAGTTAGCTGATTGCACAATTTCACAATGATTATACACTTAATTTATACAACACAATTTTATTTTAAAACTCTTTGCTACGTATATAACACTGCTTAGCTTTAAGAAACACCACAAACATTAAAAACACAATAATTACATATATCAGAAACAATGCTCTGAATGCACTTCCTTCCCAAACAATGCTATAAGAATTAGTGTTACAAAAACAACTACAATTACAACTAAAAGTTAAATTTGAATCAATACTATTATTTTTCATAATATACTTACAATCCTAGAATTCCGAGAAGCCAAATACCAAAACATAGTTTCATTCCTCAGTAGTACGATTTAATGGGTTGGCCTCAGTAGTACGGTTCAATGGGCTGGCCTCAGCAATACGATTCAATGAGCTGGGCTCACCAGTGATAGGACTACGTCCCCTTCCTTCAGTCCCTTTCGGGCGCTCCGCGGCTTCAGTGCGAAATAAGAGATTCGTGTTCACGGAGAGGCTGGATTAGGTGATCAATCTAATCTGAACTTATACTTGCGATTCTTCCTTCGTTGTTCTGCAAGTGAAGTCACCTCCAAATTGGGACAGTAAGTTACAGGTTTTTATTGAGTGAGCTGCCGTCATTGGGCTCCTCCTACTCAATTTATCATAACTCCCAAATTTGGGCTCGGATCTTACTCAACAGAAATTACCTTTGTTGAGCATTTTAAATTACTTTTAGGGAGACTTCTTCCATATCACTGTAAATACCTTTTCTTAGCAATTTGGTTAAAAGGCCTTAGGCTTTGATGTCTCAGAATTTAGGATATTTACTTTCTTTGTAAAAAAACTTCTAAAGATACAATTTAAATTAAGACTTTAAGTGAAGTCAGGACATTTCGCACGTAGCTCCGAAACAATGAGCTAGATAAGGAGATAAATCCTATCTTCTTCCTGAAACTGGCTAATGGGCAACCTTTACAAACATTCAAACTATTTCATTCAATATGACAGCAGGTTGCTGGGAGCAAAATACTCCAGTGCTCCAGGGTCTGTACCAGCTTCCAGTACCTTTTTGGGTACAATTCGAGTGCTAGTCTTGACCTATAAAACCCTAAATGGTCCCACCGTACCTATGGGACTGCCTCCTTCCTTATGCTCCATCATGATCCCTGAGGTCAATCAAGAGCAACTTCCTGAAAGTACCATCTATGACCCAAGTTTGTTTAGCCAAAACACGTGGGAGGTAGTTCTTGCTTATTGCTCCCCAACTCTGAAATTCCCTCTCCACTGAGGCTGCCAGAGCCTGAGCCTTGCCATTTTTTGCTAGCAGTGTAAGACCCTTTTATTTGGGCAGGCTTTCAGCAGGTGGGGTTTAATTCTGGGTATTCTTTGGGGTACTGTTTTATTGTTTTATTATTTTATCTGTTTTTATTGTTAGCTACTTGGAGCCATTTTGGGGAGAGTGGTGTAAACATCAAAGAAATATATAAATACCTTGATTTTCAGGAGTATTGGATGAATGAGTAGATTAGTATTGGAAAGCACCAACACATCAAAAGCTGGTTGTTAGGGAAGTACCTTAAAATCCTTTTAATGTAAAGGCAACTTGGCATATGTGAAGTAAGTTGCTGGTCACAGTCCAGTTCCTATTTAATGGCAGCTGTGCCACAAAGCTGCCGATGCCATTGGGACAGATGGTCACCATTGCTGGCAGGCTGAACAGACAGACAAAACTGCCCCCCACCATGACTAGAAGTGATCCTTCCAGACAGAGCTGAAATATGTCAGCAGGCAGCTGCTGTTGTTCTGTTGGTCCTGGATTTGTTCTATGGCTAAGGGGGTAGGCTTCAATCGCCAGAACTGTCACAAGCAACTTTTACAAGCACTGCAGATTAGTTATTTTCTTTCTTGTAGTTCTTGTGAATATTTTGATACTGATCTCATGACTGCTTTTTGCCTCTTTATCTGCCTCGAACATCGATCTAAATGCTAGTTTTGAGCTAAAATGATGTTACTAATATGTACTCAGTGACTACAGTCCTTTTCCTGCTAGCCCTGACACAGGTACGAATGCAGGTGGCAAGATTAGCACTGGATAGACCTCTTTCTTCCTATTACTACCATCCCTCTTTTCCACCTCAACTTTAGTTGTATTAGAAAGCTAGGATTAGTAAAGCTCTCTCAGGCCAGGTTTGAATGCATCATTAGTTTAAATGTTAGGTAAACAGTTTGCTTCCCATCTACACTATGTGTTTTGTGTTATTTTGCACTTTTTATTAAGACTAGGGTTCTTCAGTGTTTTTGTCAGTTTCAGTCCTAATTTTTTAATTAAAAAAGGGTGGAAGAATAAATTAAAAACACAAAAAGCAGGAGAATAAGATGGGGGGAAAATGTAATGCAAGCCTTGAAATGTAAAACAAAAACCTTAATAAGTGTAAAAGGTAAGAGCAGGCATATCTAAAACCAGGGTAAACACCGGTTTCACAGCCATGCAGGGACACTACCACCAGTCAGTATTTATAGTTCCTTAGCAGTTCAAAGTAAAGGTTTTGGAGATTAAGTTTACCTGTGGGTGCCTGTAATTACAGCATGTCAGAGCAGACTCGATTAATTGAGTCTGCTGGAGTGTGTTAACTAGCACACTCCAGCAGCCTCTGCATCTTATGTAGCAGCATCCCTGCGCTCCAAAATGCCAGTGGGGGTGCTTTAACTAAGGCTCATTCAACAAGCTTTAGTTAATGCACTCCCACTGCCATTTTGAAATGTGGGGACTCTGCTACACAAGACACTGTGGGTGCTTTAATTAGAGCAGCTCTTGGAGCTGCTCTAATTAAAGCGCCCCCCTCACACACACTCCCAGAGCACATGTAAAAACACCCTGTAATTTGTACTTGACAGAGACTGAAGAAGAGAGGTACTCTTTCCTCTTTGGTTAAAGATATCCTCATTAAGGCTCTCATCCTGTGTGTTTTGTTTGTGCAAGCTTACACTCCTTAGCTGGCAGATGGTAGGAAGGGCAGAACTGTAACTAGAGTAGGGTGAGTGGGTCACCCATCCTGGCCACTGACTCTGAGGGGGTGCTGGGATCCCCCCTTGGCCTATGTCCAGACATAGGGGCCAGGCAGGGCAGCACCATACCAAGCAGTGTATCCAGGGGGTGCAGGATGACTGGAGAGAGTAGACCCACCTCTGCTGGGGAGCCTTTTCAGAGCAGGCACAGCCCTGCCCAATATTGGGATGGGGAGTGAGTGGGGCACCAGAGAGCCCAGATATGAGGCAGCTGCCACTGGACTGGAACTGACACTGCTACAGCAGTGACAGTGGCAGCAGGAGCACAGAAAGGTAAGTCTTCCCTTCCCTTCATCCACATCTGTCTCCTGCCCTGTTTCTCCCCAGTCTACAGCAGGCAGCAACTGCTGCAGCTTCCTGAGCCTGACGAAGGGTTTTTGAACCCGAAAGCTTGCTTAATAACTATTCTCCAACCATTTGGGTTGGTCTAATAAAAGATATCAAATTCACCCAAGGAACCTTGTCTGCCTATATCCTTAGACCAACACGGCTACAACCTAAACCCCTCCCCCTTGCCCTGGCATTCACTGAGCTCGCTATGCCTCCTGAGGCAGGATGGCATATTAGAGACTGACTGGTTCTGACAGGCATAAGCTTTACGGCTTACTCTACAAGGGAGTTCTGCATGAAATTCAGACTTCAGATATTTGCAGAAATCCACAATCTTTCCAAACTGAATTATTTTGTCTTCTGATTGATTTTCCTTTTGAGCTTTTCATGCTTCCATGCTTTCTATGCCGTCACAAAGGCACAAAGTCATGCCTCCAGGACCTGAAAAATAACAAAAATTAAGAGACTTGTGATAAAATCATGAGATGGCAACTCAGCAAGTGTACCTCTTCCAGGCTTTCTTTTAAACAGTTCCCCCTGCCAGTTAAAATACCTGTCCAAAAGAGCCTTGAAACCTGTTAGGTTTGCCTTCTGGTTCTTTATCATAGTTGTTTCTTTTCTATCGTAGTTGCTTCTTTTCCTTTATCCTCTTTTTCAGGAGCATTTTGAAAAACAAGATGAGTCTCCATTCTTAAAAGTTCCCAGGTCAAGCACAGTTCCCTGTGCAGCTCCTCTCCTCTGCTCTACTTTGGAGCTGGACAATCTCCAGGACAACCAGGGCACAAGAAGGTCACAGCACAGTTTTCACAGACTTGTACCTTGTTTCAAGAAGAGAAGAAAAATAGTACGACAGTAGCTTTCCTTATAAGCCATTGCTATATGTTCAAGAATGTAAATTCTGTAGTGGTCTTAAGACTGTAAACACAGCTGGAATCCATATTCAATTAAATGGTTACTTAGAAGTTGGTTGCATTATTTGAAACCTGATTCATGATTCTTAGGAGCCTAAAATTTTGGAAACTCTGGCTTATGTCCATATTTAAAAATGTCTGCTCTGACTTTCAGTTTCTTTCAAAGTCAGTAGGGGTTCAAGGGCTTTTGGGTATTGAACACTACTGAAAAATCAAGTTATGTAACTTTAAGCTCCCATTTTTAACAAAAATAAACCTTAGACCAATACTGCACTATGGAATGCATCTGGCTGTCTTTTGGAGGTTCGGAAGTTATAGTACAACTTGTGGTCTCAGCATTGCTGGGCCTGTCCCTGCTACCAACAGTCTTATCTGATTAACTATTTATATTAGCTATAGGCAATTTGTTACTTCGTGTTTTGCAAAAGTGTAGCACTCAGCCTTTTGACTATGCACAGGTTCTTGTCTCTCTTCCTGCCATAGCATCACATGGACATATCCCAGTTATTTTACCCCAGACTAACATAGACTGCATTACTAATGGTATAATTTAAATTGTGTTAATGTACCACAACTATGCACCTAAATAGCTACCATGTGCAGCGTGCTATATTATTTTCCAATTCTACCAAGATATGTATCAATTCAAATGTTAGCATTTGTTTTAATAAAACTATTGAATTGGAGAATGCAGGTAAGATCCTATGTATGCCATAAAATGAAACGTGCATTAACACTTGAGTGTAGCTTAGAGGTTTGCAAAACAAGTGTATTAGGTTGCAAGAAAAGATTTGAATCTCTTGCTTCTCAAATGTTGCTATATTTCAAACTAATCTCTGTGCACAGAACATTTTTCTCTCCCAGTATAATTCTTCTAAGCAGTACTGACTTGGAGGGTGAAGTCCACAGTACAGGAGCAACCCAGTTCTTGACAGGGAAAGTTTCCTTGCAAAGGGCCTTGACACCATTCTGAACAGTCCTCTAGAGCAGGGGTGTCCAACTTCTGGGCAGCTGGGGCCATGCTGCGCAGGCTGCTGTCCCAGGAGCCACACAAAGTGCAGGCTGCAGACCGAGGACAACTTGCCATGTGAGCAGCCCTCTGGTTCTCCCTCACTGCACAGGCAGCCCGCCTCCGCATCCTCTCAGCTGCATGTACAGCAAAAGCAGCTCAGCTCCCCCATCCCTCCCAGCCATGCATGCCCCATGAGCAGCTTGGCTCCCCCTTTACGCTTGTGGCTGCACGTGCTGCATGGGCAGTCCACACCACAGGAAGCCCAGATCCCCCCTGCCACATGTGTGGCACCTACCTTCCCTCCTGATCATGTGCCCACCACAGTGCAAGCACCCTGGTCCTGTCTTTCTTATGTACAGTGAGAGTAACTTGCTCCCCTCCCCTGCCACACATGCAGCATGGGCACCCCAGCTCTCTTCCACTGTGCCATACTGTCCCACCCCACTAGGAGTTGGGGCAGGAAGTAGAAGCTAGAGGAGGGTGGGGAGTCTGAAGAAACTGGCTGCCATGCAATAACCAGGGACGTGGAGCAGCGGTCATTATTCTGGGAGCCTACAGGCAGCATGCTAACCCTTTGGGGACCACGTGCAGCGTGTGGACTGCCAGTTGAACAGCCCTGGCCTAGAGGAATGGAAAAGTGTTAGAGACATGTGGCTTTTTCACTGATGGTGCCATCTACCAATTGCAAGGTGGGCAAGTGTTTAATAGGAACTGAACTGGAACCATCAAATTGACTCTAACATAAACCACTGAACAGCCATTAATTTCAGATGGCAGCCTTAAGGGGAAAGACTTTGTTCCATTAACAGTCCTTCCACCACCTTGCCATTTTTTATCTCTCTTCTTAAGTCAGAATTAAATGGGTACCACTTTTTTCTATTTTACAGATCAGCTCTTTGACACACAAGTATTCAGAAACCATGGTGATGAATGCAGAATATGGTAAATATCTTGAGAGATGGATGATGTTTTTAAGTATGGAATTGAGCTGGTAATAAGGAAAAGAAGGTGAATTAGTGGTTTTTAGATTTGGCAGGGATGGCTCCCATCCCTGCAATTTGTTATCTTCAGCACTGAATGAGCAGTGACATAAGAAACCAAGCTATGTTACCCACCGAGATAATTAGCCTGCAGTAAACAGATATGTTTGCAGATCTTAAGTGCTAAAAGCCTGTGGTAAAAAGTGTTTGTGCTGTCCTTTAATATGTTGCAGCATTGATGATAATAATTAGAGGTTGTACCAATAAATAATCTTATGCAAGATTTTGGCCAGATGTTAGGTGAAGTCCCTGTAATAAGGGACTTCAGGGCATCACAAAGGGTGCCTACACATGTGAAGCGAGGCTGCTCTGACACGCTGTAATTACAGTGCATAGATTACATAATGAAGTCTGCTGGAGTGTGGTAATTAGACTCCAGCATCATGTGTATCAGCATCCCTGCACTATAAAATGGTGGCAGGGACACTTTAACTAAAGGTCATTCGATGAGCATTAATTAAAGCACCACTGCCACCATTTTTCAGTGCTGGGACACTGATGCACATGATGCTTCAGGTGCTTTAATTAGAGTGGCTCTCAGAGCCCCCCTCCCCAAGCACGTGTATAAACGCCCAAAGAGTGTTTTCTTTTTCCAAGCTTTTTATG
>NW_005842037.1:277976-284717 GCF_000455745.1 Alligator sinensis | reverse complement strand
GTAACAACCCCTGTTCTCAGGGAATTATAGGGACTGCTCCCTTCCTATTTCCATAGGATATATGGCAACCCAAGGGCAGTGGAGAAGGGAGGAGAATTATTAGAGGTGCTTGGGAATTCTCCAATGGAACTTTTTTGGTGGAAAGGCTAATTCATCTATACCAGCGCAACCTCTAGTCTGCAGGCCATGGCAACTGGTATGTGGCCCATGGAGCCATGGCAACTGGTCTACAGGGGCTCCCTATAGGTGCTGAAGGTAACATTAATAGTGGTGAAGATAACATTAATATGGCCACCCTCCTCCGCTGCCAAATTCCCATGTCTCCTACCTTCTCACAGCCAGATCATGGTTGGGCCATGCACCCTTCCCCCCAAGCAGCTGGATTGGGGCCAGGTTGCCCCCCACCCTTCTCTTCATGGTTGGATGGGGCCCTGCCATGCCTGCCCCAGGCACTGGATCAGGGCCACCAACTGGATCCAGCCTGCAGATGGACTGGACACTGCCTATCCAGCCTGCTGGGGAAAAGGCTGTGCACAATTGATGTATACCATATCATTTTGTGGAAATATACTGACAATTCTTGCCACAACAAAGGCAGGGCCTTAACTGGTTTCCTGGCCATTTGTTCAGTGGGCTTCAGGGGACCCCAGGTCATCTAAAGACCTTCCTTGACTCTGGAACAGCTCTGCCCTACAGACCACCCGAGCCTGGGAATCCCTGGCCTTCCAAACTCTCTGCTGCAGGACATGGAAGTCCTCAGAACACAAGTTCAGATTAATATTTCATTGGAGTGTGAATATAGAAAATTAAAATTGAGACCACAAGTGAGTCTAATACACAGCAAAATAACTCCATTCAGGAACAAAAATACCAGTGAAAGGGAGATGCATCACTAGCACTCAACATATAAACAGAGTATACAAATTCCTGTTTATCGTGGTACTTAGCAAGGTGACACTAATTTTGAGTCTAGCAGCTTGTGAGAACTCAATCTACTTAAGTGTGTGCTTGCAGTACAAGACGACGCAGTATTCAGGCTTTATGATGTTCCTTTTGGCTATCATGGCTCAAATCTTGACAGTTTTTTGGAAAGAAACCAATTATTTCAGAACATATTTAAACCGGAAGAAATGGGAAGAAATGTACCTACAGACGAATGAAAATACTATCATGCAGAAAGAGGGAATTGATTGCAGTGGTCTGTAGCTAACGAACTTTGTGCTAGGTGCAGAAGCACAGCTGCCAAAAGTGCAAGTCATTCAGGTCCCAGCATAAGGACTTCGGTCTATCAAGACTTGGAGGAAAAGCTTCCTATCACAAGCAAATCAGAAACTGTATCTGCTACTTTGTCAGTCTGAGAAAAAAGTGAAACCTGGAGAGAAGAGAAAAAAAAAACAACAAACCAAACCCTCACAGGGACTTCTTAAAAGAGCTGTAGGAAAGGGGAGTGGGAAGATAAGCGGTAAAGACTCACTCCAAAATGATGTGTTAGTAGCCCCATCTCTAGATGGCTGTTAATGGAGTTTTGTATTAATTTATTTTTGTAGTTATTGTTAAGTGGGAAGATGTAATGATTGAAGTTATACAGATACTCCCTAACTATGAAGGCTACAGGGGTTGGGAATTGGGAGACTGTCCCCAAGTCAGGTTAATCAGTGAGAAACAAAGGGTCTATAGAGGCTAGCCTACTGCTTCATAAATAAAGCTTGTTTTTTGGTTTTTCTCATTCATGTATGCCTGTGTTTATTGATCATGATGATCACTACACTACACTACACTACATCATCTAGGGCAGGAGTAGTAGAGAAGCCTATACATATGCTGCTCATTCAGCCCCAGATCTTTTTTGAGATTACTAACAAATATGTCAAGCTTGTGTTAAGGACTGAGGTATCATGCAAATAATTGTCAAAGAGGTAGAAACTGATAACAGCCTTGGCAGTTGCTAGGTTAAAGGTTAAAATGAATCAGATAAAAATTGGAATCTATCTGGATGTGCAAACTTGCTATCTAGGAGATCAGCTGGGCAACCTTTCAAAATCCTTTTCCATCTCATCCAAATGAGGGCAAACATTTGGAGCTGCCCCCACTCTGCCCAGCTCAGAATCAGTGGCAGAGGCTTAAAGGACACTTGTCATGTCATAATCTGCATGGGGTTGACTCCTGATGTGGCATCTTGATGCCATGGCTTACCCAGCTCTAGTATCTTAACTTTGGAAGAACCTGTCTACCTCAACCTCCCTGACCTCTTCCAAGGAAAGGGAGAGCAGTTTTAAATGAACCATTATAATACTTGAAAAAACACAAGGTATTTTAAGATATCAGTAGCAAGGAGCAGACACCCTAGTGTCCATTTAACCCCTGCCCCCACTCTAACTCCTTGGAGTACCCTTTCTTCTTTCTTGTCTGCCATGCTTCATGTCATTATTTTTTGTGTGAGATGGAGGCTTCCTCAGGGTCCTAGAGTGAGCCCAGTCTGGATCCACCTTTCCTCTTGGATACTCGGTCACTGTCCCCCTGGCCCTATTCATGCTTCAGCATACCAATCAATTTATGGGTTATTTGTGGCCTCCATCCATCCAGCCCTATAGCCATGCCCATGTCTCACAGATGTTACCCTAGACCCATTCCGCCTCTTAGCTTTAGCTTGCTGGTTAGGCTCACTGTAGACTGCCAGCCTAGGCCCATTTCCTCTGGCCCAGCCCCTGAGTATCAGCCTCTTGGCCCTCTCAGCTGAAGCCTGCCCCATCTCACTCAAGATTGACCCTTGGCCATCTTGGCTTGAGCCTGCCCCTATCTTGCCTTTGGGGTGCAGACTCTGGCCTTCTTGGCCTTAGTGCCTATCTTGCCCTTGGGGCACAGGCTCCGCCCCTCTCAGCTTTGGTCCACCCCAGAATAGACTAAGAACTTGGAATACCTCCCAGGCACCTCTGTGTGGCCTCCTAGCCTCCCCTCCAGCCATTACATGGTCTTCTGGTTTAAATTATAACACAAAATAAAAGCTGACTGCTCCTAAATTATCCCCCCCATCCTCCCCCAGGCCATCATACTGCTTTCAGAAGCCTATCATACTGCTGCAGCAGCATCATACTGCTGGCTCTCTCAGCCCCTGGGGTACCTGGTCTGGTTTGAGCTTTGGTCCTTACCAGCTCAGGCTGGTTGGGGCTATTCTCAACATGGAGCTTAGGGCAGCACTAGGCCTCTGCTGAAGGAACCAGGCTTATCCCCTGAACCCCTCCCTTCCCAGTTAGGAGCTCTCCTGACCAGCCGCAGGTACGTTCTCCCAGCTTGAGCAACTTACTGCGCCTAGGCTGCAGTTGCTCCCTTGCTGCCTTCCCTCCTGCAGCTAACCCCTGTTCAGCTGTGTGGGGCCCTTTTGTTGCAGTCTCTCTTTTGAAGTAACAGGACCCTCTGGGTCAAACTAAAAGACTATTTTATCTGGTGAATGAATATTATTAAATAACCTTCAGTAGTTCATTTTTAACTGTGAAATGAGACATGAGTTCAGTGAAACCATCTACTATGTGCCTTAACTGGAAAAAAAAACAAGACACATCTTGGGAAATGCTGGTGGTGCCTTTGTGCCGTATTAAAAAATAGTCAAGGGTCTGCCCAATCCTTGGTGGCCTAGCTTGGGTAAGCTTCTGTAGCCAGCAGCACATGTGGAAATGATAACCATCTTTGACTCCTCAACTTAAACAAACAGGCACCCATGTACAGCTGGGTCAACTGAGGGTGGCTCTCAGAACAAGTCCAAAGAAAGGCTTGAATTCTCACCTCCATACCTATGGCAGGAAGCTTTAACTGGTCCACCACAGCTCTCTTTGTGGTCCATAAAGCATGTATCAGATTCATCTATGTTACATCATGAAATGTACTTACACAACACACCCTGGTACAAAACACTGACCCTTCCATTCCTACACTAACTTCTTTTATGGCTATAATATAGTCAGCTCAGCATTCATAAAGTGCCCTCCCCAGTCCTTTTATGTACAGGAATAATTTCCTAAGTTTTTCTTCCTGTGTGTAAAATGCTTGCTTTTGTTCTGTTGTTAAAATATGGACTGCTTTGTGAAACTGCTGTATTAACCACTTTTATCGTGTTCTGCCATGTTACAACTGACTGCACCTTAACATTACTCATCTTTATAACTGTAATAAACCCCTAAAATTAAGGCAATTTCATTTTGAAGGGAAAATGTGATGAGCGCTTGCATGAGGTTCCAAAGGATTGCAGTTTTTAAAAAATAAATATTAAAAGCAATGCAAAATCCCTATGAATTCTGATGAGAAATCTTTTTTAAAATTCTCCTATTGAATGTTACATAATCATTTAGCCCAATTATTAGGGTTTTTATATACACCATTGACATTTGGATATCCCGGGCATAATTCCGAAGTTTGATGTCTTTCATAGATCCAGTCAATGAAAGAAAATATGCCTGGATTCTACCTACAAAATATATTGGCTAGCAAGTTAAAGGAAATGACATAACATCAGTTATTCTACCTCAGTCCCGTTATCACTAGCAAACTAATAATTTTACTTAACACCTATACTGTGGTTGTGCCTAGCCAACCAGGTTGGAGCCCCATTGTGTTAAGTATTATCTAGGAAATCATTGCCCCTGCCTCAGTGTTTACAGTCCAGACAATCATAGCAAAGATGTGGCTGAGGCAAGCAAGCAGGCTGTGCAGGGGAAAAACAGGGAAGCAAATAATGGGACATTAGCAATGTTTTTGCTAATGATCATGCTCTCTGCCTGCCTAGCCATTAGTAGATTGCTATCTTTTGCAGGCCTGGTGGCAGTTGGTTGAAAGATAAGGGTGGTATTTATATGCATTTTTTACTAGGACTTTCTACATGCGTGTTATCCCAGCTGTAGAAAGAGGTAGTTAGCCATGTTAGTCTAAAGTCAGTCAGAAGGTAGGGTATCCCTCAATGTTAGTGCTGGAGAAAGTGTTGGAGATAATGCTGGAGAAAGTGCAAAGACATTTGCAGGAGAAATGGAAAGTCAGATTATCAAGGTTGGCATGGATGGTAGTAGGCTACTGCATACAAACAGCAGGGTGGTGATATATGATGAAGGATTTTGATGACCTGTGTTTCCATGTTATGAAAAGCTGACTTCAGAAGGATTGTGCCCATTTAAGCCAGCCAGGATTGATTTTTATCCCAAGGTCTGGAGACAATTCATTTTTTTGTTATCCTTTGTTTATGGCCCATTTATTTTGGGTGACCCCTAGATTGCACATTGCTCTTTGTTTTGGGTTAATCAGGTATTTGGGAGGATATTTAAATAAAATACAATTTCATATTTCTTCCATATCTGACAGCCAGTGTCCCCCCGTAATAGAATAACTGACTGTCCCCCTGTAATAGAATAACTGATACTGGAGTTTGTAGGTGATAATATTGGTTATCACTTGGGTGATTATTGATGTGTTAAAACAACCTGCTTCCAAGTCACTGTTAGTTCTACTGGTGATAATCAAATTGTGCAGCTGCTGACATTTTTACATAGGAGACTGAGAAGCTGTCTGTATCTCCTGGGTTTCTGACCTGTTAAGCTGGTGGACTTCTGAATGAGATGTTCAAAAATGCATTTTGCTGGAGGCAGAATGAGGACAATATTCTGTCTTAAAATCTTAACAGATGTTATGTAGAAACTAGTAATACAATGGAAAATGCTTTGCATTCTAGGATTTTAGGTTGTGCCACAAAATGATCAGCACATTATGGAATATCAGTTGTAATATATGTACTGTGTCATAAACAGATATGCAAGGCCTCTGGTTATATTACTGTTTATCTTGTGTCTCTGAAATGCAGATGGAGAAAATCAATATTTAAATGTTTATGAAGTACTCCTCCTGTTAGAAATATGAAATGAAAAATTCATGTAGAAATGTGGGGTTCAGGTGTGGTGTGGCATTCCTCACTGTGCAATGTGGCATCTCCAGATTGTGCAATGGGACAGATAGTTGCTTGGCCAGTCCCATAAAGCAGATGCTGTTTTCCAAATTTGTCAGGAATCCACCTTCCTGAGAGGAGTGTAATTCCAGCCAAGTCAAGTCAGGTGGGTTCCCAAACCATAACTTTGCAATGCAGAGTAAGTTCAATAGAAACTTTCATGTTGTAGTGGAGTAAGAGTATGACCAAATAACTCAGTTACAACAGAGTAATTACGCCAGGTTTTACACCCTAGAAAATTTACTCTATGGAAGGAGTGGAAGCATGACCAGCTGTCTTAAGTTGGTTGCCTATAGTATGCTCTGTAACAGGACCCAGCTATTAGGTAACAGGGGAACTGGTTCATGTTGAGCAAACAGCTGCTACTCACTTCTGAGGGGTAACTATACCTTAATGCAGGGGTTTTCAACCTTTTTAAACAAGTGTACCCCTTCTGTTTCAAAGTTTCAGCTCATGCACGCCTTTATATTTTTTTCTCATTTTTAATGTTGCCAATCATGTGATATAAAGCAGGCTACACTAATTAACATTAAATGCATTATTAATATATGCAGCATTGGCTAGTCTGTTGAGGGAGGCAAGGGGCAGAGGGGGGGCAGATCAAGGCCCCTGTGGTGAGGGAGGGAGTGGGGTTGGGGCTGGGGCTGGGGCAGGTTCTGCACAGCCGGGGCACAGCATGGGGCTTATCTGGAGGGCATGGGAGGGCAGCTTCTGCCACTACATATACCCTGGGAAGGCATGGGGGGCGTGTCCCCAGATCTGTG
>NW_005842037.1:276087-277966 GCF_000455745.1 Alligator sinensis | reverse complement strand
GCGGTGTCTGCAGTGCTGGGAGGGGGGCTATGGGAGGGGCTGCCGCCACTCCAGAATTCGCTGTAGCCCCTCCAACCCCCACCAGAAACATCTCAGCACTGCCCCAGTCCACAGCAGCAGCCTGCCCCCACCTTGCTTGCAGATTTGGGGAGCACATGCTCCCTCCCCACCATGCCCTCCTGGGGATGTGCATAGCAGTGGGAGCCACCCCCCACCAGCATGCAGCTCAGTCATGCACCCTGCCCTGGCTGGGCAGCCCCAGCCCTATTCCCATTCCTTGCCCCACCTCTGGGGTCTCTATCTGCCACCCCTACACCCTTCCCTCACAACAGACTTACCAGCTAGACCAGCTGCTCTCCACACTGCTGAGCTGCGCTCCTGGCTGCCTGCATATTGCCCTGTGGCTGTGTGCACGCACACGGCATTTATCGGCCACATTATTGGCCACATCAGCCAGAAGAAGTCGATTGCCAATACAGTCAATTGTCCTTACATCGGTGCTGATCTGATATGAGACCGATGTATCGGTGTACCACTAATTTCTTTTTATTTGTTCTGCGTACCCCCTATGACTTTTTAAAGTACCCCTATGGGTACCCCCAGTTGACAATCACTGCCTCAATGGAATGACATTTACTGATGCAAGATGCATTTCATTTATTTGCTGTACTTTTATCATGGAGAAAGATTGACTTACTCCACTGTAAGCATGTCATGTGTCCACATTCTAATGCAGTAAGCTAGGGGTCAGCAACCTATGGCTCATGGGTTGGATCTGACCTGCAGACACGGGACTTTGGTGGCATTCAGTAGTGTGTGGCGTCCTCTGCAGGTGCTTTCTCCCTGCTGCCACAGGGACAAGCAGCAGCAGTGGCAGTGGCTATGGCCAGGTCCTGGCACCTACCCACCTGCCTCTGACCAAGGCTGTGTCATTTCATCCTGCAGGATGAAAAGGTTGCCTACCCCTGCAGTAAGTTGCTTTGGCTTCTGGTTTAGATTTTTCTATTTTTACTATGACACTTATGACAGATGCTCTTTTGGTCTATTCATACCCCTCTGTATAGATCCCTGACCTGCTGTAGTCATGGGAAGAGACAGAAATTACACATAAACTGGTATAAGTGATCAGAAGTCAGTTCAAATCTGTAACACAACAGAAGTTCAGTACACATAAATTGCTTTCAAAATGACCAAAATTCATTTAAGATAAACCCGGATGGATGCAGTATCAGACTTAACCGAATTAGGTTAAATCAATTTATTGACCTTCTGTCCCAGATCCCCTCCAGATTCAAGTTAACTCACAGTACCCCAGCATCTGCTTTGCATCTATCCCACAATTCCCCTCTTTGCAGGGTGGGGAGGCTAGCCTTGGCCCAAGCGGTCTGCTCCAACCAAACAGGGAGGCACGCTCTAGCACCCTCTCACTTCTGGCCTGGGCCAATGCAGACCTGTGGCTGCATTTCTGGAATCAAAAGTGTATGTCTGTTCACTTGCTTATTGGTTCAGTCTATGCAGCTTAGACTAACCTGTGAAAATTGAATCGATTCAGCCTTGGACTTTTTGACTGTCTGTACTTATCCCTGGAGTCTTTGGGAAGTAATAGAGCTGTTGCTTTGCTCCTGCACTTTCGTATCTTAGTCCACCAGTTTGCCCTCCTTATGCCATTAGAAAGGGGGAACAGGCATGAACAAGTTACAAATGCATTGCCCAGTTGATTGGTTAGAAGAAAGTCAATTTTGTTTAAAGAAGCTTATTGCTTCTGCATTGAAAATTCTTTTCTTGAGTTTTGTATTGTTATTACCTGAATCGTCTCCAGTGGTGCCCTGATGTATGACAAAGCATTGATCATTTTGAAGAAACTTGCTTTGCTAAAGAG
>NW_005842037.1:256206-276077 GCF_000455745.1 Alligator sinensis | reverse complement strand
AGCTGTGAACCAACATCACCAGGGTCCATTCCTTGCTCCCGGAAGTATTTGCTGTCTGTTCAGGCAAACATGTGGATCTTGGATAGGCCTCCTCAGTCATCTATGGACTCACTGATCACTTCCAATTTACTGGAAGAATGTTATCCTCATAATGAGGCACTGCCAAAAACAACAACGAATTTTGGTAAGTTTTTTTTTAAGGAACTCATCCTCCCTTTAAAACACTAATAACTATTTGGAATCTTACTTTCTTCCAACTATTTGAGTTGGTCTACTAAAAGATATCAGATTTACCCAAAGAACCTTGTCTGCCTGTGGCTAGCTAGAGCATTGGAGTGAGTTCTAAATTAGTATGAGCGGTGCCAAGCATATCAGTACTATGCCAAAAACACAGAACCTTAGAGAACAAATTATTCAGTGAGCTGATCTATACTCATTAACCCCTATGAGAACAGAATGAAATAATGTACAAATGGAAGAGAATGTTTGTTTTTCCTCTCTCTATAATAATATTGAAATGCAACTGGCTATGTTTAGCTATTTAAGCTCCATTTTAAAAAGTCGCTCTTATCCCCAGCAAACAGTTGGATAAACAATAGCTAATTTCACTTATCATCTTTGGACATGCACAGCTGTGAATGGGAATGAAGGATCCAGTTTGGCATGAAAAGCCTTTCAGAGTGAGCTTTGTTGGATCTAATCTATTTGAAAATAGTGTTCTGTTGTGTTAGTAAAACCAAAACTCCTATATGATTGGATAAGTTCAGTTTGCAACTTAGTCTATGCAAAGCTGTGGGCTTGCTCTGTGTGGTGTTGCTTAGCACTGGCAGGATCTTACTCAAAACTTAATACAGTGGATTCCTCTTATTGGAATCACTTTGGGAAATAGTGATTTGATTCTATTAATCAGCTGATTCCTTTAAAAGGAGACCCAATTTTTTTAAGAACACAGATACTCATTTCCCACCCCCATAGCCCCCTGGCCCTGCTCGTACCTCTCATGCACCCCCACCCCACAGCTGCCCCAGCCCTGCTGGAGCCCACCGCCCACAGCCCCCTGGCCTCCCAGCCCTGTGGAGGGGGCACCCAGCTGCCAGGGCTACAGGGCCAGGGACCCAGGTCTGCCGCCCACTTCCCCCAGTAGGAGGCGGTGGCTGCTGCTGCATCTAAGCAGAGCCCAGTTCCTCACCTGCTGCTGCCTGTTGCGGGCTTGGGCACAAGGGGTGAGGCCAGCTCCCTGGCATGGTGCGCACTCCAGGAGGGGCGGGGGGGGGACCTGCAACCCCAGATCTGTGTGTGGCGCAGGGGTGGGCAATGAGGGCAGCAGCATGGGGTTGTGCCCCTCAATGCTACCGTGCACACAGGTGGCACATTGCCAGAGAGCCCGGCCCCTGCCCCCGGACAAGCTGCCTGTGGCCCCATCCCACTCCCTGCTGGGGCCCAAGCCCTGCCCAACTCCCTCCCTCCCTCCCTATGGGGGCTCAATTCCCCTCCTCCCTCACTTACCGGTGGGCACTGCTCTCCAGGCTGCCTGGGCCCATGTGTATGTACTGTACATGCACATGGCACCCCCTGCCTGACTGCTCTCCTCCCACTCCCTCCCAGCCCTCTGAAGGCTGGAACTCTCTTAGCCTGCAGAGGGCTCCTCACAAAACTGCAAAATCCCTGGGCTTCTCCAGTAAAATGATTCCAAAAACTGAAAATTGTGATTCTAATATGAGCAATTTTTACATGCAATAATATAAAAATGTTTTTGGTTTTTCCATATTGATTCAAATAAGTGGCTGATTCTAACCAGCGATTCTATAAAGTGGAATTCATTGTAGCTGGCACGAATGACCCTGAGCACAACTGGTTACAAATAATAGTAACTTGCAATAAATAAACCTCACTCAAAAGTGTTAAAGTGTTCCCTACTTTCCTTAAACACAAGTTAATAATGCCACAAACTTTATCCAGTACTACTTGTTCATCTGTTTTGATACTTTCATAAGGTGCCCATTTAACTACCTTTCTAAATATCACTAATCTTGGAATGGGTAAAAAAGGATCAACAGGTGGTTTATTATCACTCTTCAAGAGAATGATGTCTCAGAAGAGCACTTGTTACATCAGTGTCTTCAAGTTCTCTATAAATCCCCAAAACAATGAGAAACCAATGAAGGGTAGCTATTGTACCTCAGTAGCATAAGGCAGCTAGCAGAGTGTGCCAACACATTGCATAAACACTTCCAGTTATTGAAACCTGGCTCTTTTATGATTTTTTTTCCTCTTCAGGATAGTGCACTCAGAGTAGATTTAGCTTTTGGCGGGGGAATTATGATCAGCAAAATCAGTGTAATTTCCTGCATTATTTGAGCCTACATTGTTAGAAACTTCAACTGAGATGTGGTGGGGTTCATAGGCCCCACACAACAAAGAAGGGACTACACAATATCCCCAGCAGCATTAGGACCCAGCTGCCTTTCATCCTGCAGCTGCAGCCTGCCTTCCTCCTGTCCTTGGGGGTGGAGGAAAGGCTGTGCTGGGCTATTCCTGCCAGGCCTGGCCTGCTCTGCACTCATCGGTGGTGCTGGGAGTGGGAGTTGCAGGGTGAGGCTACAGCGCCCCCTGCTCACAGCACTGCCACTCACAGCACTGCCAGCACAGCCACCCGGCTGGAAACAGCCCGGCACTGCCACTGCCACTGCCCCAGCCTGCCCTGAATGCAGATATGCATGCGCCCTCACGTGTTCTCCCAGGCTGTGTGCCCTCCCCCTCCCCACATCCCCCGTTCCTGCACTCTGCCCCAGCTCTGGTCTTTGTGCCTGGAGTCCCGCTGCACATGCCCCCCGGGCCTCCGCTCCTTCCCTCCCCCACCAATTGACCTGCTGGGCTTGGGGAGGGGGGGTGGCATGTGCAGCCCAGGATCGACTTCAAGAGGCTCCATTATCCACCGATTGATCCTGATTGACCAGTGGTGACCAGTGCTGTAAAACCTGATCCAGGAAGTTTTTCACATCCTCCATGAAGTGCTGCTTGCATTTTGAGGGCACAATAGCTAGTGAGAGTCCTGGGTGGGGTAAGTATCAGGCCATTATCAGGCCCTTAGAACAGCATATCTCCAACAGGCGTCTTCTCTGTGACCCTGTGATTCATAATTTAGCACAAATCAAATTATTAAAAATAGATGACTGGTGATTCTTTAGAGAAAGCATGGCATAAAAAACATACACAGCAGAGGTGGATCCCCCTAGATCCCGCCCCCCCGTTGTGTGGGCTGTGCCAATGGCATGTGGCCTTGTGGGTGGTGTGTGGTCCCCACACTGGGCAGGCTGCACAGTTGGCATGAGGTTCCCTGAGCCACTCTCCGCCACATGGAAGTGGGAAAGACAGACACTGGGGCCTGTGGGCCATGTGTTAAGCACTCATGGGCTATGTGTGGCCTGCAGGCCACATGCTGCTTTCTTACAGGCCAAATGCTGCCTGCGGGGCACCAATTAGATGCCCCTGATGTAAAGAAGTCTACAAGAAATTATCTTTCTAAATTTCAGGTTAAACATCTGTTTATGTTGTACTAACTCATCAAGGCCCCATCTGAACTAATAACAATGTTTCTAGAGCTAATAAAGATAATAATAAAGACAATACATTTCCAGTTCCAGGGTGGCGTTGGACTTGATAAATAACCCTAAAACCTAGTTGCCCATGATAGAAGGGAAATATCATCAAGAATATCATCGTTGTTCATGAACAATGAACAATTTTTAGATGCCACTTGCCAACAATGATGTGTCTTGTGATATTAGGAGAGGGAGACACTTAAACACAAATCTCCTGCCGGATTTTGCTGTAGGGAAGATCTGCTGAGGCATGACAACTGTCTGGGTTGTTTTTCTTGCTGCCACACATTGTGAAGCTTGATTTTAGGAAAGTGAGAGGAATCTGCTCAGATGTGCTCAAGCTTTCAGAACTGTTGGCATTGTAAAGTACACAGGGCAGGGAGAAGCATCTGGCTAGACACTGGATGAAATAATGTTAATTCTCATTTAAACCTCAAAATCAATGAGCAAGAGTGTAAGTGTCAGGGCTGAGCTGATTGACGACATAACCTTATTGTCTGTATGTGGCTTAGTTTAAGAATTCTTCATTTTATAGGGACTATACTTACCAGCACATGAACAGCAAGAAGTAATTGTGCTGCAGAGGGACAAAGCTATCAGAAAATGAAATGAAGAGCTGGGGAAAAGCTGACTTTCAAAGCTGTTTTTTTCATAATAGAGCCCTTTGAAAGACAAGCTTTGACATTTGAACCATCTTTTTAATGTTCTAAAAGTCTTCTAGCTAAAAGGAATACTGCAGGGAGAGAATCCTAGAACAACTGGGATTCAAAACATCTATCAGCACAATTTCTCAAAGACGACTGGCTCTTTTGAGAGCCACCTTGTTGTAATTGTTTTTAACAAGCTTGTTGGTTGTGGTTACAGGTGTCCTACATAATCGGTCATTTGTTTCCACCCCAGTAGTGACAGCCTGATGAGAGAAGAGGCTGGTGAAAGGAATACTCTATTCAATGCAATGTATCAATCACTGACAATTTTTTCTTTGACATAATAAAAAGATAGAATTATTCTGGTCACATTAACAGAACCAAAATTATGTATGCATGGGTCATGTTAACCCCTTAAAATATGTCTTTGCTGCAGAGATGATGGGGGTGATGTCACAAGGAGTAGCCTACTCCAGTTTTGAGCAAAACCATGCTAGAGTTACTGTGTTATTACAGGTGCTGTGTTCCACAGTGTGTGTTCTTATGGAGACATATCTCAGGGAAGATCCACAAGGGGATGCAGTGGTGTGGTCGCACCTCCCTTTAAGTCCTGGTCAACCTAAAGATTAAAACCAGCTGCCTGGCATTTGTGGCAGCATTTCTATTCAGGCTGTAGAGGGGAAGTCAACTGACATTATGACTCATTATAATCTACTTAATTCTTTCTAAACTCTTCATTCCACTGGTGTTAATGACCCTCTTTCTTTTTAATGATCTTTAATAATTCCACTAATAAAGCTTTCTTTTCTTCTGCAATTCTGCTGTTTGTTAGCTGCTCCTGGTAATGTAGCTCCTGTTTCACAGCCTTGGAGATGGTTTTTAACTCTAACTAGAAACACTAACTGAGGTGTGGAAATTTTAACTCAAGTGAACATTCACTCAGGTGTGAAAATAACTTTCACTGAAGTATTAGATGCACTGTCAAGATGACCAAGAAGGCTAGATTGTGTTTTATGAATCCAAGAGAAATGTATATTTAATTTTAATGATTATAGACTAATGAAACAACAAGTTTTGATTATTTTTACCTATATTGTTCTGGTTTTATACATAGTATATAGCAAATGGGTTTTTCATCAGCCCAAAGGGACCGCCCTGATTAGCATAATGCAGGACAGCCAGAATGAGGGCGAATTTATACCCAGCATCAGTGTAGACCATGGAAAAGAATACCTTGAAAGGCTGGACACCTTCTAGTCAGCTGGTTCTGATAGATTACACCCCAGAGTACTTAAGGAGCTGGCAGGTGTCATAGCCCAACCATTGCCAAAAATATTTGAAAATTCATGGTGCTCAGGTGAAGTACCTGAAGATTGGAAGAAGGCCAATGTGGTGCCCATCTTTAAGAAAGGGAGGAGAGTAGATCCAGAGAACTACAGGACAATCAGCTTGACCTCAATCCCTGGTAAGCTTCTGGAAAAAATTATCAAAGAGACCATTCTTGACAAGCTGGCTGATGGCAACATCCTGAGGGACAGCCAGCACAGGTTTGTTGCAGGTAGGTCTTGCCTGACCAATCTCATGTCCCTCTATGACCAGGTGACATATCACCTGGACAAGGGAGAAGTGAGTGACATCATATATCTGGACACCGCCCTTGATCCGGTGTCCCATGATCTCCTCATGGAAAAATTGGCCAACTGTGGCCTCGGCTACATCATAGTCCAATGGCTCAGGAATTGGCTCTGAGGTTGGACCCAGAGAGTGGTAGTTGATGGAAGTGAATCATTATGGCACTCCATGACCAGTGGTGTTCCCCAAGGCTCTGTCCTTGGACAGGTTCTCTTTAACATCTTTATCAACGATATGGACACTGGTGTCAGAAGTGGACTGGCCAAGTTCGCTGATGACACTAAACTTTGGTGTAGAGCATCCACACCTGAGGATAGGTTGGTAATCCAGGGTGACTTGCATAGAAAGTGGGTGGATATAAACCTGATGATGTTCAATACCAAAAAATGTAAGGTACTCCACCTTGGGGCAAGAAACCCCGCAGCATGCTTATAGGCTTGGCAGTGCTATGCTCGCTAGCACCATGGCCGAAAGAGACTTGGGGGTCATGATTGACCACAAGATGAACATGAGCCACCAGTGTGATGTCACAGCTGGTAAAATGAACAAAACTCTTGCTTGCATCCATAGATTCTTCTCAAGTAAATCTCAGGGTGTCATATTCCCACTGTACTTGGCCTTGGTGAGACCACAGCTGGAGTATGGTACACAATTCAAGAAGGATGTGGAGAAGCTTGAGAGAGTCCAGAGGAGAGCCACACGCATGGTCAGAGGGCAAGAGAATAGACCTTATGAAGAGAGGCTGAGAGCCATGGGACTCTTCAGCCTGGAAAAGTGCAGGCTCAGGGGTGACCTGGTAGTAGCTTATAGGTATATAAAGGGTGTGCATCAGGATCTGGGGGAACATCTGTTCACCAGAGTGCCCCAAGGGATGACAAAGTCCAATGGTCACAAGCTCCTCCAAAACCATTTTAAGTTGGACATAAGGAAAACATTCTTTACAGTCTGAGCCCCCAAAGCCTGGAATAGACTCCCTCCAGAGGTGGTGCAGGCACCTGCTCTAGACTCTTTTAAGAACAGTTTGAATGCTTATCTTGCTGGGATCCTTTGACCCTAGCTGACTTCCTGCCCCTGAGGCAGGGGGCTGGATTTGATGATCTTTCAAGGTCTCTTCCAGCCCTAATGTCTATGAAACCTATGAAATCTATAAATTAACACACATTTCAATATTTTTTTTGGTTAGATCTTAAATGGAATAATATAGTCCTAGGTCCCTAGCTTATTATTAAAGCTTTTGTTACTTTTTAACTTGATAAAAATGTGTTGTATTATGTCTGATGCTCCACACCATCTGCACCCTCCTTTTCAAAATCTTAGATCTGCACATGGACATATCCTGATTCTTTGATTCTTTTCCATAATCCTTTTCCTCTGTGATTTTGTTTTCTTCTCATATAAGATTAATATGTGTATAATCCAGTAGAGCAAGCCTCTCTGTACTAGGCACTATACATTAAAGCTGGTTGGGATTCCCTCGCCATCTACCAAAAAAATCCTCCTTTAAATTTTTTTCGTAGAAATATTCTAGTTTCCCTTTCAGGAAAAAAAATGTGTTTCACTTCCTTGTACTTTTTATTTATTCTAACCCTTGCTGTTTAAAATGCAAAGTGTTATGTTCTTCTGAAAGTGTTACTAACCAAGAGAAAGTGGCACTTTCAAGTGTAAGTGTATTTTCTCATTTTGTTCTATAGCATAATAGTAAGGAAATATGCGTATTCACTGGCCCCAAAAGTTGATAATCTTTTCTTTTATTTGTATGACAAAAATGGTGCATTGGTCATATTTCACATTAGATGGAGCTGAGCCAGGATCAAGATGGGTTGTCGAGGGCATTGAGGTTTCCAGGGCAATGGAAGACAGGGCATTCTGTGACTATGTGGTTTGTGGTCTGTGTGGGGGTGCCACATTCACAAGCGGCACTTGATGTCAGGCACATTTCATGCATGTTATGGTGGAAGCAGCCATAGCTGGTTTGAAGCCTATTGAGGCAGACCCAGAAGTGTCTGTCCAAATCAAAGCCAGGAGGTCTCATAGAGGGGCTTGGGATGAATGTTTTGAGCCTGCAGTTCTCAGAGACCCATCATTCTTCCCATAGTTGTGCAGCCCAGTTGTCTGGGGAAGAGCCTTTGGAAACAGGTGGTGCAGGTAGGTGATGAGGGGCTTCCTAGTTCAGAGGTGCTGCCCAACTGGAGGGTTTGAGCAGATGTGTGGGTGTAGGTAGTGATTATGGTTGATTATGAATCAATAAAAATGCCAAAGTTTATCATCTGAATAGACTAGATGATAAACTAGAAAGGCTAAGAGAGGAAGAAGTACTGTCTCCTTTTTATGAACAGGGAAGTGAGACTTTGTAGAAATAAAAGAGGTGATCCAGCACTGCATGTATGATTTTTAGGTAAAGGAATAGGCCCATCAGGTTCCTATACACATGCAGAGAGGCTGCTACGACATGCTATAATTACAGCACATTGGAATAGACTCGATTAATCGAGTCTGTTGGAACATGGTAATTACTGTGCTCCTGCAGACTCTGGTGTCATGTGTATCAGTGTCCCCACATTGAAAAATGGCAGTGGGAGCGCTTTAACTAAAACTCATTTGATGAACTTTAGTTAAAGCACCCCCGCGACCATTTTTAAGCACGGGGATACTGATGCACATGACACTCCGGGCGCTTTAATTAGAGCGGCTCTCAGAGACACAATAATTAAAGTGTCCCCCTACCCCCTTCCCCAGCCGCTGTATAAATGCCCATTGACTTTAAAGTGCTGCTGGTTTTCCTCAGTTGGAGCCAATGTGGACTCTGTAATGCTCTTTAAGATGGATTTTTGAATTTTCTTGTTTTCTCTCTGTCTCAGGGCACTTCAGTGCCTGCTCCTAGGGAGTAGAAACTGCCAGGGGGAGAGAGCCCTGGCAGAACATAATGAGCACAGCTGCGGGTTGCCGGGGCAACTAAGGAGAGCCAGCTGCCTGTAGGAGGCAGGGCCTGGCCCTTATAAAGCCCAGGGCTGAGGCCAGGCTGGCAGTTCTCTGCCAGCAGCCAAAGGGGCAGAAGCTCCTGGAGCTAGGAGGCGAGCAATGCAGGAACCACTCTAGCTGAGAGAAGGATGGCAGCTCTGAGAGGTTTGAGTACCATGGGTTAGCCAGGAGGCTTTATGTTTGAGTTATAGCCAGGAGGCTCGAGTTTATGTTCAGGCTTTGATCTTACACCAGAGGCTTGGGTGAGGCTGTAGGGGTTGGAGGAGGCCTCATAGGGACCCCAGAGAGCGGGGCCCCAGCACCCGAGGAGGGCGCAGTGTCCTCATAGGGACCCCAGAGAAGGTGGGGTGCCCTAGCGCCAGTGAGGGTGCAGTCTAGCACCAA
Source organism: Alligator sinensis (assembly GCF_000455745.1). Taxonomy (NCBI): domain Eukaryota; kingdom Metazoa; phylum Chordata; order Crocodylia; family Alligatoridae; genus Alligator; species Alligator sinensis. The sequence goes on along the minus strand of NW_005842037.1, from coordinate 266,833 downwards.
GAGGGTGCGTTATCCTCTTAGGGACACCAGAGAGTGTGGGGGCCCCAGCGCCTGAGGGAGGGCACAGTTCAGCGCCAAGAGGGCTCATTATCCTCATAGGGACACCAGAGAGTGTGGGGTGCCCTAGCGCCAAGAGGGCGCATTATCCTCATAGGGACCCCAGAGGGTGCGGGGTGCCCTAGCGCCAGTGGGGCGCAGTCCAGCGCCAGGAGGGCGTATTATCCTCATAGCGCCAGGGCGGGTGCAGCTGGCTGTGAAGAGCGCAACCAGTGGGTTGCGGACAGGGGACACAGACCCCGGGTTGTGTGCGAAGCCCACAAGGGGGGGAGCGCCATACAGGACTGTCGGGAAGTCCAGGGTGGGCATGGCGAGCCCCAAAGAGGGGGAGCGCCCTACAGGACTGTCAGGAAGCCTGAGGTGGGCACGGCGAGCCCCGAAGAGGGGGAGCGCCATACTAGGAAGCCCAGGATAGGCGCAGCAGACGCCAGCAAGGGCATCATTTGCGGGGTGCATAGACCCCAGCCCCAGGGAGGGGCGATTATTGAGGAGCCCTAGAGCAGGGCAATATTGAGGAGCCCAGGACGGGCGTGGCGGACCCGGTGATAGGCCTACACTGCAGGAAAACCCTGGACGGGCAGGGTGCTGCGGTAGACCCCGATGGAAGGGGTTAGTGGCACAGCACCCCAGGAGAAGGGCAAGGGGCTGCGGTTGTCCCCGGTAAAAGGGGATAGCAGCGCGGTGAGCCCGGGATCAGAGAGGGTAGTAGGGCGGTGGGCCCAAAAGACCGGTGGCCAGAGAGGATGTCCCAGAGGGGACTAGCTTATTGGAGAGAAGGCTCAAGAGTGGGCGTAGGTGTATTCGGACAGGACAACGTCTTTCCCATCAGCGAGGCTTGGGGCGTGGTATTAGGGGCTGGTAGGAGCCACGCGTAACCCATAAGGCTAGGGTGCTTGGGGAAGCACCCATTACACTGGGAGACCCCCAGGGGGTTCAGGGACAGAGGTCCCGAGTAGCCGTGCCCAGGGAGTCATAGGCAGCCTCCCGAACCTACTGAACATCAAAGGCGTGGCGGACGAGAATAAGAGGGTGCCTTGGGCCGGCCTTGACATGGAGCAAGGGACCTCGAGGAGATCACGGCCCTCCTAAGGGACCCCGCCGTGACACTCTCCAATTATTTACTTGCTTTATGTATCTTGTCTGTCTTAGTATTTTCCCCAATGTCCACAGTTATACCTCTCCAGTCACAGAATAGTTATTTTCTATTTTTTTTAGACTCTTTTGATTTCTAATTCAATATTCAAGGAACATATTAGTACCTATATTCCACTTGTATATTCTCTTTTTATCATTCTCTTACTTATTCATTTAAAACTTATTTTACTGTAGTGTAGGAAATGCCTCTTGGTGGAAATATCTTCTTTTTAATCTTGCTGTCACATTCTGAGACAGTTTTCAACAGATTGCTCTGTTAGTTTTAAATCTGAAGGTAACCCATTAACATCATCCCAATTTATATTGTTTTTGTCCATTCTTATGGAGTTGGAAGATAATGAAGTCTGTGAAAAAGATTTTAATGGGGTTGCACTTCACTTTGAAATTTAGAGACAATTGTCCCCTCACAAATGAACCAAACTCATCTAAAATGTCTGTTTTAAAATGAGTATATTTACCTTTATTTCCTTGCACCATACTTCCTTGTATCATATTGCATTTTTACCAATTTCTACTACTAGTATTTTTACAAATATTGTAAAATTATTTGGAATTTTAAGGCTACAGTTTACTAGAATTCTGTAATTATGAATTGCATTGCTCAATCTCCAATGAAAAACGTTTTGTTTTTTTTCCCCAAAGCAAACATTTAGTCTCAACAGGCACAGATTTAGAGGCACCATTTGTGTGTTTAATTCTGAGCAAGCAGAATCAAAGCAAATATTTTCCCTTATATTTTCCATTGTGAAGTTTTTAATTGTAATTGGTTTTAATTTTTTGTTCTTGAAAACTGTTCTTTTAACAATGACACTAAAAAAACTTCTGTGACAAATTAGAAATAATAATACCTCTTGATTTTTTTTTTTTTTTTTATGGCAATAGCATTTTCTAAATGGCTATTTCCCCTGTCACAACAGTGGTAGTCAGAAATCATGAGACGTTGTTGTTGTTTTTTTTTTTTTTTAATACTAAAATGTTGAAGGAGACGGGTTGCTTTCTGGTGTCCTAGCCTCCAGTGGTCACAATTTCAAGTTTTTCCACAACAATCATGGGGACTAGTACTTCTTGTTGTTTTATTTTAATTGAAGTTGAGATTTAATGTAATCAAATGAGTGTAGGAACTGGGAATGAAAAGAAAAATACCAAAGACTGTAAGACTCAACAGCACTGGAAACATTGGTATCATAGAGCATTGTTAAAGTGTATGTGTAGTTGTGTTTCTGCCTACGTTACCTTTCTCATCTGGTGTACAGTGATGTCTACTGAGACCAACTGATGCCCCGTCCTGCAACCTTTACTTACCTGAGGAATCCTTAGGAATATGCTGTTTATGCATTAAGTCGCAAGAAAATAATTCTTCAATGGGACTAAATTTGAATAATGTCTTTGGGTAAATCCAAAGCCTTAGGCACTGGAACAATTAAACTTTCTGATGGTGAAAGTGTTCTTGATTTCATTTCTAGTATTGTTCTCCTAGCATCTCATAGGTGCAAATAAATGACAAAGTTATTCTCTGGGCTCCCAGTTCTTCAACAAATAATGATTATATGGTTAACATGAAGTTCTGTCACCCACATTGTTTCTGAATCTCTATCTTCCTAAAGGGAAAATATAATGTGGATTTAGTAAGGATATATAGGGATGAAATTTAAGCTATGCCTCAACCTACTGATGGCAATGCGAGTTTGACCATTGACTGAACAGGCTTTGGAGGAGATGTTTAAATTTTCAAAGTAAATACACTCAAAGTAGCTAAGTGTTACAATAGAGTTAGACCATAAGCTGAATATGAGCCAATAGTGTGCTCTTGTTGCCAAAAGGCCAAATCAGGGGAAGTGATTCTTTGTCTCTCTTCATTACTGGTGAGACCTCACTTGCAGTACAGTGTACAGTTTTGAACCCTGCACTTCAAGTAGGATGTGGACAGATTGAAAAGAGTCCAGCACAGAGCAACAAAACTGATTAGAGGCTTGGGAAGCATAACTTGTAAGGAAAGTCTGAAAAACCTAAGGTTATTTAATCTGGAGAAGAGAAGACTGAGAGGCAAATTGATAACAATCTTCAAATACCCAAAAGGTGATTGTAGAAAGGGTGCAAATGGGCTTTTCTCTGTGGTCATAGGTAGGGACCTACTTAAACTGCAGTGAGAGAGAGCTTTTTTCACAGTCCACCAATGGCAGACGGAGCCAATTTTGTGGGCATTTCATAGTGGCCCTACCCCTCACTGCTGATTGGTGGAGAGGCCTGCCCCTGGGTGCTGATTGGCAGAAAGGTCCCGGGGGAAGGAGGGATGAGGGGGCAGCTGCCATCCTGATCGTTGGCTGCTCTTCATGTGGCCCTGCCCCTCAGCAGTCCCTACTGCCAGGAGGGGAAGGCTCTAGCTCATGGGGCAGCTGCCCCCTTGGACCCTCCTCTCCCTGCTGAGGAGACTTTGCCAATAAGCACTGTCTTCCACTGGGAAGCCAGCATTTTATTTTTTATTAAGGTTTTTTTTTGTTGTTGATTTTGTGGATTTTACACACAATCCTAGATTTTTGTGGTTTCCACGAAATCTGTAAAACCATGAATTAAGTAAGTCTCTAGTCTTGTGAATAGGGCTACAAGTTTCATAGTTTCATAGTTGGTAGGGTCAGAAGGGACCTGAGCAGATCAAGTCCAACCCCCTGCCATGGGCAGGAAAGAGTACTGGGGTCAAACGACCCTGGTAAGGTGTTCATCCAACCTCCTTTTAAAGACCCCCAGGGTAGGAGCCAGCACCACTTCTCTTGGAAATTGGTTCCAGATCCTAGCTGCCCTGTGAAGTAGCGCCTCCTGATATCTAGCCTGAATCTACTTTCTGCCAGCTTGTAACCATTATTTCTTGTCAGTGCTCGGGGGAACAGGGACTCTCCAATGCCTGCTGGTCCACATCCCTCCTGAAGTGCGGTGCCAGAACTGGACGCAGTTCTCCATCTGCAGCCTGACCTCTGTGGCATAGAGGGAGAGGGTCACCTCCTTGGACCTGCTTGAGATGCATCTGTGGATGCATGACAAGGTACAGTTGGCCTTCCTGACTGCATCCCCACGCTGCTGGCCCATGTTCATTTTGGCATCAATAATGACTCCAAGATCCTTTTCTGCTTCTGCATGACAAGAAGGGAGTTCCCAAGCATGTAGGTATGTGATGGACTCAAGTTCCAGTAGAGGAAATTTAGGACTTTAGGGTTAACTTTTTGACTGTAAGGGCATCCAAGCATTAGAAGAGGCCTACTAGAGAAGTTGTGGAATCTCCATCCCTGGAAATATTAAAGACCAGGTTGGACAGACACTTGGCTTGGCTTGCTTAGTCATGATGATCCTGCCTTGAGCATAGGGCTGCTTTGGATGACCTTGTGATGACCTTCCAGCCCTAATTCCCTGTGATCCTATGAGTCCTACTTGTGGCGTTACCAAGGAAACACAGTTTACTTAAAATGAGTAGTAATAGCAAAGGACATACAATTCTGCATTCTTTAGGTTTACAGAACAAAGGAGAATGAAGTTCCTTGCTTTTATTCAAATGAGAACTCTCTGTAGACCCTCAACTTTGAAGTCCTTGACAGACACTGCTTTCAGCCCTTTGCCTGTCATTTTTCCCTTGGTAACATGATGATGTTTAATACCAGATGAATACCTCATATAGTTTCTTAGGGAGGTGAGGGGGCTGCCACACGGGCAAAACTGACATTTAAGCTAAGCATATTTTTACATGCAACTTGATTGGTCCCCATCTTTGTAGTCTCAGTGGGTGTGTCTACACAAGACGTGGAGTTGACTTACTAGCTTGGCAGTAAATGTTGCACATCCACATGTGCACCCCTATGAGGCTGGAGTAATCTAATTGGCTCTGCAGCAGGGTAGGACTTATAACTACAAGTACTATCCTATTGCAGTTTTTTACTTTGTATCAGCACACTTGTAGACACTGTCCCAGCTGGCTGGGACACAAGGGTGCTTTAGTGCAGGGGCTGCCTGCCAGCTAGCTTCACATTGAAGCACCCTCATGCCCCAGCCAGCCCTTCTGCAGCATGTTGAGCTGGAGGAAGCTGCCCCAGGCTGGCAGGCTGATTCTTGGGGCCACCGCCAGCTGGGGCTACTCCCCCCAGTTCAACATGCTGCAGTCTCTGGCACATGTTCAAACACTGCACCCGGGAGCAATAAATTCTGGTGTTTATTGCTTTGCATTAATTGCACATGTAGATGTCCCCAGTGTGGAGTATGAATAAGCATACAAACTGTATCTTATCACTCAATTTGACCCTTTCAGTTGAAACACATCAGCAGGCACTGTAGGGGAAATTTGCATAGGTAAGCCACAAGCTTTACCTGTTCTGGAAATAGAGGACTTTAATCCCCTTGATGTACTTCATGTTGGGATAGGATACAATGTTTGTTCTCTGCAAAGGAAGAAGAAAAGGAAAGATGAAAACACATCTGCTAAAGATGACACTTCAGCTGAAGTAACTATAATAGCCTGCCTTCAGTCTTTAATAGACTTTTTTTTCTGTAGCTGTGCCACATCAGTGATAACAGCACCAGACAGGTGCACACAGGCTTCTTTCCAGTACCACATATTTAAAATACAGCTATTTGAACAACTGTGTTTGTGGTCTCTGAAGCCTGAAATTAAAGTGATCAGACAGAAGACAACGTGCCTGTCAGTCTGCCTCCCTTACTCTCAATTGTGTATCATTTAAATCACCAGTAAATATATCATACTTTTTTAACTATGTGAACATAAAATATGATATCCACAATTGGAGGAATTGACTGCAGGAAAAGCGCTTATTGCTAAGGCAGTAATGAGATGGAAAAAAAAAACATTTTCCAAGGGAGGATACTTAAACACAACAATCATGTAACACATTTATGAATGAAATTAATAGTTTTTCATTTTAGCTTACTTTTCCCTGCTCAAATGTATTTGGACATGTGATGTTGAGTCAGATTAACTTAAAGCAGTTGCAGGAACAATTATCTGTTCAAACTGGATCAGCTGTACCCTTGCAAAAGAATTAATATTATAAATATCCAGACCTAGTTCTGGATTTCTGTGCGCATTTTAATCTCCAAATTGAACAGACTTTTGTTACAGCCTTAAGGTTATACATTATGCATCTGGATAGATTCATTTTTGTTAACAAAACTGCTCAAGCTGGCTGGCAGCATCTGCATTTCCTGTATTTAGCATAATTGCTCAATTTGCTAAAAAATATATTTAACCTTGAAATTTAAGAAATGTAAAACTATTTGGAGGCAGATGTAAAGGAAAAGGAAACTGAGCTCTTAAGTGAAAATGAGTTTCTTCAGCGCTTTAGGTGTTTATACACATGAGGGGTGGGGGGCACTTTAATTAGAGCAGCTCATGTATCAGCATCCCTGCACTGAAAAATGGCTTGAATGAGCTTTAGTTAAAGTGCCCCTGCCACCATTTTTCAATGTGGGGATACCAGTACAGGAGGAGACTTGATTAATCAAGTCTGCTCCGATGTGCTGTAATTATAGCATGTCAGAGCAGCCTCGCTGCACATGTATAAGCACTCTTTATGAACAAACCTTGAACTACCTAAAGATTTTGGACCAAAAATATGCCTCTAGAGGGCCTGCACCCATCTTTGACAATAGAAGCAGAACCTCTAAATGACCACATGTTTTAAGGAGGCTTCAACCTGAACCTCCAGTTTTTCAGTTCTATGCCCCTATCAAAAGTACCAATGGGAGTTAGGAATCTAGTCCCATTGACCTGTAGTCATAGACTAAAAGCTGCCACTTAGTTATTTCAGTACTTTATTCCTGCAAATCCTACTGTCTTATGATCCTTTCCTAATCTGATATGATTAGGGACCTAATGAAATGGAGGAGGAAGGTGGCTGATTTTGTGAGCTGATCTTGGGGCTGGCCATCATTTCTGCAGGCTTGTTGCGGTGCCCCTCCTCAACCCCACTGATTGGTTGAGGGCCAATTGTGGCCCTGCCCTTCACTGCTGAAAGGCTGACAGCTGTCTATCATGTGGCCTTTCCCTTTGCTGCTGATTGACCAAGATGGGCAGGGCCATGAGATGGACAGCCTACTCAGCAAATCAGCAATGAGGGGCAGGTAGGGTGGGGCGGTAGCTTCCATCTTGGCTGCTCCCCTTTGCACTAGCAGCTCCCCCCTCCACCTGCTTTGGGCTGCAAGGCTGGGTTGCAGTGGTCATGAGGACCTCTGGATCTCACTGGGCATCTAGCATTTTATTTTTAGTAAGTTTTTTTTTGTGGGTGTGGATTTCATGGACAATGCCCAATTTCAGTTTCTGCGAAATCTGGGAAATTGTGAACTGAGTAGATCCCTAGATATGATAGACAGTAAAATTCTGATGCATGTATAATCTATGCTTAGAGTGATTTGTTCAGACTACCTCTGGAGTGGGAGCATCTCTGCTAAGAACTACTGTTAACTGCAGCAAACATGTTTTATGCAACATACATGCTTTTCTCTTTTCTGGCAGTACCTTCTTTTTTATATTAGCTACCTACCCTCAACTCTAAGTTTGTACCACTTGTTTTGAATGAAGTATAGCTCCTGCAGGAGGCAGGGGAACCAGAGTGGCTGTGAAATGTAAGGTGAGCATACCATGAGGACTAAGCTGATTTGTGCCTTTTGAAGATTTGTTTTCACTTCAAAATTCATATGGGTTTTTAGTTGGGTGTTGTCCCTAACATGGCGTTCATGCAAAGACCAATGCTTTTTGCTAGATCATGGTGGTACTTTAAACCCAGGCCACTTGGCCTATTATTAGATACAGCCTGAAGCCCAGGCACTACTGACATTTGGATGGCAATCTGCGTGCACTGCAGTGTGGACATAGGCTTAACTAAGGGAGTTCTAATATCTAGCACTTTAGCATTGTCTTTCTCCCTGAGTGCTCTGAAAGGCAATCAAGCTTCCCACAACAAAACTGGGAAGAAATCATGGAGAAGCTCAGGTAAACCATAGGATATGTCCCCAGAGCAATAGCTCCTCCACACTCACACTAGTTGGTTGCTTGTACCAGAGTGCCCAACGCCTGAACTAACTCTTGAGTGAAAAAATGCTGTCCTGTATTGCCTTTAGATCATGTATCTATTCTATCTCAAGACATGTGTCATGAACACTTCAGGTTTTTTGAGAATATACCTTATATATTCTGAAAAAAGTTTGAACATATGATTAGAAGGAGCCTCTTGAGAGAACTGAGTCCAGTCCATGTATTTTGTAGGCAATATTTTATTCAAAGAGTCCTAAAAAAATTATCCACTCTAAACCCTCACATACCACAACTCCAAAGCATATGTAAAAATAAAAAATACCCTATAACATATTATACGTAAAAAGCAGTAGAGCAAGGCATGGTTAATGCTCTAGTACTGCAGTGGCACACAAGCAACCATATATTTAAAAAAAAAAAAGTTGTAAAGATATAAAATTCAGTCTAAGACCCCTTCAGAAAATCAGAATTAAGATTAGAATTAAAACTAAATCTTTGTCCCTCAACTTTCATCCAGATATACAAAGAGATGTACAAGGAATCCATCTTGCTTCAAACTTCTGAGTATGGGCTGACTTTCAAGTGAATGAATTCAAATTGTAAGGTAAAGTTGATGGCTTCATTCTGCAACTGGACTAAACTGAGTGTTTTGCACAGGTTTGAGTCCAACTTATTAAAAACCATCATGCATTTACAAAGATGAATTTGGAAACCAGTGATCCAGGAGTAAAGGTTTTAGCTGCTGATAGGCAGCCTGGATGAAGTACTTATCCCAGTGGGGTTAGTTAAGGCTGAGCTTCTCAATCCATCCTTCAGAGAATGGTCAGATCAGGAAGAGGGGAGCAGTTCATTGATGTCATAGTATCAAAACAGGACCCCTAAATATGAGGGATTCAGTAGGGAACTAGTTTAAATAAAATAAAAACTAGCAATTGTTCTACCTCTGCATATATTAAAATATATTTTTTAACCTGAACTCATTCATCCATTCTAGTATTAATTGAAAGTGCTTGATATAAAATACTATTTTCCATGTTCCAAATCTTTCCTGAAGACATATATAGATTTATCTACAGTGGGCCAATCTTGTAGCTATATTATTTCAATATGTAATTGTTGGAACAAGTCCTCCTCTTAATTTCAAATATAGGTAACACATACTACAGGCAAACTACTTCAGAGGGAGTCACAGCCTGGGCTAAATTCATTACTCATTCAATGTGTGAAAACACACCATTCCTAGGAGCAAAGCCAGAATGCCCATCAGAATAAAACAGAGCTGAATAATAGTGTTTTTCATCAAGTGTCCATTTGATGCAGGGTAAATGAGAAATTTTAAAACTCTCTTAGTATAGATTAAATTGTGATGGATCACATTCATTTTCAAGGACGTTATGTGTTTGGTAGAAAGTACATGAAAACTGGAAGCGTTTGGGGTTTGTTTGCTCTAGTATAGGTATTGGCAACCTTTAAGGAGTTAGGGGTACCAAATGAACAGAGTTTGCTCTAAAGGCTGGCCATCGCTTTGCCCTATTGCAACAATACCACTGACCTCCCAGTTTTGCAGGCTGGATAATATTGCTTAATGGGCTGGATTTGATCTGTAGGCTGTAGGTTGCTCTTTTGAACAATGTAACTGTAAAGCTTCTTACCAAACAAATTCATGCCACTTCTTACAATTCAATTTTAAAATGAAATTTATGCAGTAGTGTCTAGTCCTTTGTGTGAAAAGCCATTATATGACTGACTGTGTTAACAATTGTTTCTTTCTCCTAATTTTGTTTATGGATTTCTGGGAAAGTTACTAAATCATGGAAGGGCAGCTATTGGGTCGGGGGGGTGGGGTAGGTCTCATCTTTATATAACCATGTTTCAACTATAGAACCTGTCAATGGCAATGACTATTCCATCTATTGTACAGGTATGTCTACTTTTGCCAAAGAATTTTCCAGAATTTCATCTCTGTCTGCTGTCAAATTTGCAGATAACAACATAACTCCTAGCACTTTTTCCATTTGTATCTACATGTAAGCTTACAGCCTTACTTTAATGATGTTGGCTTGACTGTAGTCATACATGCTTTTGTTATATCCAGGTTACACTATGCAGTGTGTCATGTTTGGAGTTACATTAATGAGAAATGGGAATTTTCAACTAGAAGATATTTTAAGAACTTGACTGTTTAGGTGAGGGGATCAGCAACATTACACCTCTGCTGTGTGCTATTCTATCTAATGATGCTCAACCTCAGGCCTCTGGGCTGGATCTGGTCCACAGAGTAGGGGGACCATAAGTCCCGTTTTAGCTGGGATAGTCCTGGATTTTAGAGGCTGGTCCCAGCCAGCTATTGGGAATTATAATGGGTGTCCCAGGCATAGGTGATGCATGGGG
>NW_005842037.1:251972-256181 GCF_000455745.1 Alligator sinensis | reverse complement strand
AGATGGCTTCTGAGGGCAGTCGCTGCTCCCCCCACTGCTGTTGATACAGCTGCTGGTGACTGCAGGCAGTCCCTACTTGCCACTGCCAACAGTGTGGATGGCAGCTGTGGGTGGTCCCCGCTCACACCCTACCTCGCTGCCGACGCTGCCATGGCTGCCTGTGGGCAGTCCCCACTCGACCCACCCTCGCTGCTGATGTCACCGTGGCCACCTGCAGGCAGTCCCCGCTCACCACCGCCACGCACCCGCTGAGTTAGGTTGGAGTTGGCTGCCGTTGTGTCTGTATCTGGCACATGGGGCCCTCCTGTGGCCAGATCTGGTGTGCAGGGTTGGATGGGATAGGTTGAGCACCACTGATCTAGTCTATCCAATCTCCTTCATTTTGCTATATGAGCACTTCTAATAATTCATTATGCTAATTGAACTGAGTTTGGAACCCAACTTCATTTTAAGTGGGGGAAATGTCAATTGAAACTTTTTTAAGAAGTGCAGACTCTGCTACAGCAAAATGTTCAAAGAATTTGCATCTGTTTTGCCTAAATTTTTTTATTCCCCCTGAACAATTTCTGCCATAAGAAACATTCTATTTTAACATTTTCAAAATGAAACATTTTCATTTTCATTTGAAATTTTGTTTAAGTAAAAAATCATTTTATTTAAACAAAAAAATTTGACACCTGAAATCCAAACAAAATGTTTTATTAGAACTTTAACTATTGGGCTGAGTTTTCAGAACTGTCAGGCCAACAGGTATAGATGAAATAAGTTAGTGCTGTTTGAAATAACCTTGCACTTACTTTGTATCTCAGTCAGAAAAATAGGCAAAAGGGTCTCTAAAGGCACATACCTCTTGCTTTGGATTCCCATTCCAGAGCCTAAAAGAAATTTCCACCTCCCACTCTGCCAGAAAATCACAGAATCATAGAAAATTATGGTTGGAAGGGATCTCAGGAGGTCATCTAAGCCAGTGTTTCTCACCCCCTGGATTTCGATCCCAAAAGTGGGTCACAAGCGTATATGAAAGGGTTGCGAACAAACTTTAAAAATGGATTCTCCTTAAAAGGAGAAAACCATGGGTAGCTGTGGCTTTCCCCTTGCAGGCTGGCAGAGATCCAACCTGTGAGGGGCTATTTGGGGCCCCCTCATGTCCCACACACATCCACCTCCTGCCACACACCCTGGGGGGCTGAGGCCTGGGGGCAGAGGGGCACTGTGTCAGGACTGGCCAATGTTTACAAATGGGTCCCAGTACAAAAAAAGGTTGAGAACCACTGATCTAGTCCAACCTCCTGCCCAAAGCAGGACCGTCCCCAACTAGATCATCCCAGCCAGGGCTCTGTCAACCTGGTTCTTAAAAAGCTCCAAGGGTGGATATTCCACCACACCTCTAGCCCACCATGTCTTTTCTTCTGGCCACATCCAGATATTTCTGCATCTTTTTTTTTTTTTTTGCTACTGTAAAAGAGAAGCATTTTAGTGTTTGCCACTGCACAATTCTGAATGCTAAAGCGGTCTGCATCACGCACCGTCGTTCTGATGCCAGTACAACAAAAGGTTAAGCTGGAGCCTCTGTAGAGTGGCAGCTGTTGTATTTCCTGTGAAGTGGTTCATTTGAGGGGGATGGTGGGGGAGGTCCAGTGCAGCAAACCCAATTTACCCACTAGAATCCCTGTCAAAGCCCTGATTGGCTGTGACTCTCTACCATATTAGGAGTGTGTAAAGCAAAGATTAGGAGCGTGGTGCAAGCTGCAGGAACTCTGCTGTCAATCTGGAGAGCAGGATCTATATTTAGTAACAGGCACATGGGAATAGCAGTTTAAATGTAGGAGGGGGTTGGTAGAATGCAGACATTTATGTGAATCTCTTTGACTCTTGCTGAAAGCGGTAAGCATGCAGATTGAATCGTGCACTTTCTTCAGCAAAGGGTCTGGTGCAAAAATGAATGGCGATTCCCTGATTTTGCAATATAATAGGAAAGCAGTTCCGCCATGTTATACTGTTGATGCTTGCTAATTATTACACAGCAAAATAAAAGCCCTGGTAAGTGTTTATTTACTGCTCGCCTTGACAGACTGCAAACTAATCAGCAAATGTGCATTGCATTTAAACGCAATTATAGCAATAATTATATTGTGAACAACAATTTTGCTCCTAATAGACATTGGACTACTGTGATGCCAGTTTTGTTGCTTTAAAAAGGGTCTTGGTTTAAAATGAGAGACAAGCTGGTTGCCTATTAGAGTTTCTGGAGCCTGATTAAAATCTCCAGGTGTGAGATGATGGGCGTTTGTTGGTATATGTATCAATAGATTTGGGCCCCCAGATTGCTAATAGCCATAAAATATTGCCATGCTTAGACAAAAGAAAAATTTAAAATGAAGAACCAATAAAAGCCTAATATTTCAGGTCATAGGTTCATTTGAAATAAAAGTTGCTTCACAGAGATGCATATGGGTATTGTATATACATATTTATCCAGGGAAACTCGCAAGAAGAATCAGGTTTTCCAAAAGCTTCTGTTATTTTTCCTTGAGACGTCCAGATGGACTAACTGTAGCTCAAGGATGTCAAGTGACTGCTCTAAGGTCACACAAGGAGTCAGTGGCTCAGCTGAAATTAGACCTAGGATCCTCTTGGCTCCTACTCATTTGCAAGTCACTGAACCACATAACCTGCTCTGAAGAGCATGTGGGTCCAAAGCACTGCACTCATGGGGAAAATGTGCAAGCAGGGACTTTAAGGGAGGGACATTCTGCTAAATTCCCCTCATTGAATTTTTCTCAGCTTGTTCCATTTGTGAGAGGAGTCACAGGAGATGCAAAGAAGCGTCAGCATTTTCCTGAGACTTGTGGGTCCTGGAGGATCCACAGCCTATTCCCATATCAGCCTAGTTCTTCTGTTTTGGCTCTGGCTTTGGCTCTGGTCCTGGGCAACAGAACAATATCATTATTACTATGCTCTGTGCCAAGCCTCCATCCTTCACTCCCAACACCTCTTGTCTCCAAGCATGTTAAGGGGTTATAGGAAAGTGAATAACATTAAGGTAGCATTAACATTTTCCCTGACTTCCCCTAGCTGCATGGGTTCCCTCCACATACAAATCTAACCAATTGTTTTTCTAGGAAAAAATATGCTCTTGCTGTTGTTCTCCTATTTTCTAATGGTATTTAACAGAGACATCTCAGTTGCCATTGAGGGACAGAAAGGGGGCCCAGAAATGGTAATTTTTTCTCGTTGTCTGATGATTATTATCATTACCTCTGGTGAAGCGGAGCCCGATACAAAAAGTTCACCCAAGGCTGCCAGGAGTCTAGGTACAGTACTGCTAATTAATCATAAAATATTTTAATTTTATTTGCACATATGTATTGCTTTTATAAGCTGCCATGCACTGTCATGTGTGAAAGTCCTGTAATAAGGGTAGTGTGCATGCTTACATTTTGTTGTGAAGCCAGAGTTGAACAAAATCTCTGTTCTTTTCTGACTCAATTTCAGTTGTATTCATGGTTGATCATAAACCTGCGATTCATGTTCTGCTGCATGTTCCAATAGCAGGCCTTTCTTTCTCGAACCATTCCTGTTCACCCTCCTACAACACAAGCTGTATGTCTTAAACTAGGTCATGTGCTAAACTTGATGCTTTTCTGAGAGCCTAGGTAAGTAGCAGAGCCAAACAAAATCACAATGGTTTGGAAATCAGAGAATGATTCCCTTACACATTCAGCAACACAGTAAAGAACTACAAGGTGTGGTACACTAAAGGAAAAGTGTTCTGTTTCTGATTATGGAAAGATTCTCCATGGCTAAAGGTAAAGTTATCTTTCTATCATAAATACCTATTTTCAGCCTTCTACTTCCCTAGATATTCACCTGATATTTCTCAGGTAAGTTCTCTCACTGGTATAGATTTTTTTCTGAAAAGCTGGAGGCAAATCAAGTAAAGCATCTGAGTTTAAAAATAAGGTTATCTGATGCTGACCACTTTCCCTAATGTGTTCAAAAATCCCACGTTGTTATAACTGATTGACCTAGCAGAGGAACTGTTCTTCTAACTCATTTCAGAGAAGAGGGAAACAAGAAGAGTTGTTGAGCTTCAGCTTGCATGTTTACTAGCAACAGTGAACAGCAGTTACCTATTCTTCTACTTTTTCCTCTGTTGCTCAGGGAACATGATAGAGAAACTATGCTTTGATTCAAAATTTTTCTCTC
>NW_005842037.1:246870-251962 GCF_000455745.1 Alligator sinensis | reverse complement strand
GCTGAGAATTCCTAATTCTAAATAATGGGGTCTGGTACATAGTTTGTACACACATGGCTTGTCCAAAAAGTTTTATCACCCTTGTTAGTTCCATTTATATCTTCCATATTTATCTATCTGGATCAACTGCAATGTTGCAATGCATCTGAAACGGGACATCTGTACTGTCTTGTCTCAAAATGGCAACTGAGATGGCTTACTCAAGCACAAAGCAAACACTGACATGTACAGCTGTGATGACAGCTGTGTGTCCATAATATATTCATCACAGAAGGAAAATACACACGTACATTCTGTTTGCTGAAAGCATGGTCTCTTTCTTGAAGTCTCTCCTTTAGAGGGAGAAAGTAGGTGGACAAAGATGACTAGTCATGCTAACAAGTTAAAGTGCACAGCCTTTGAGGTACATAAATAACTAGCAACACACTTCTATGGGTGTGTACCATTCAAACACACCTACTGCTTTGAGGCAGATTCATCCACAGTCAAATTAGATCTGACGTTAGGAGAGGACCACAATGTTGTTGTTTCAGGGATTTGGGGAAATGAATCTGTGTCTCTGTGTAGCGGCAGAGAGGCCCCCAGCTTAAGTGTTGCAGGAAAAATTAATGCAGCTCTACTTAGAGAGGTAAAGTACAGATTCATAGATTCAAGCCCAATTCCTTACTTTTTCTGTCTTGTAGATGAATTTTGAGAGAATGCCTGAATGCTGCAAATTAATAAATGCTGCTTTGTAATAATACCTATGAAATACTGTACAAACAGAGGGAAAGCCACTTTTCATAAGAAAATATTGTTATCAATAAATATCTCTCCATGTATCCATTATACAAAGCCATATTGCTTATCTCAAAATAATTCTGATATCCTATATGCATTGATTTGCCTGCATGTGAAAATGCACATTGATTGAATGGATGAACCCTTTTGAAAAGTCAGATGCATTAAGTTGACTTTTTAAAATATTCCAACATGCCATCCTGAATTGAGCTCAAAAAAATTACCAGTCCAGAAAACCTTAAGTTTGTGCTTGATGACTCACTGGTTTGAAAACCTTGATCACTGAGATGGCAGAGATAAGGTTAGTGATGTTTTTTCCTAACCACTATGGCTAATTAATTGCGTTTTCCTGAAGTATATTGACTTAAGGTCAGATATAGATCTGTTTAGGAGTCTTCACTTGTGTCAAGTATGTGGATGTTCTTTTGTTTGATCTCTAACTATAAATTATATGGGTTGCTATATCTCCAGAAAACAGAATTCTAAATCTCTCCTTCTAGCTGGTAAATGGAAGCATTTCTTGGCAAGAGTATCTATAGATTTCTGTTTTCCTCTGTGACGGGGCATGTTCAGGGCTGGGTCTCAACCTCAGACCATCCACCTGTCTATGTGGGGTAGTCTACCCAGTTTTGCCTGCCACAACTTTGCTGGTATAAAAAATTGGTAGTAAATGTGGGAGGCTGCCCATTATATGCCCTGATGCCAGGGGGTGCTATTCACAACTCCATACCTCCCTACACTGGGGCCCATGCCTCGCAAATGACATCATAAGTTCTTAACAGCTTCAGCACCACACTGGGCCCCATAACATTCTAGTTTTGACCCCAACTAGATCCCTCCTAATCAGGCAGTCTACTCCGCCCTCATTCTGGGCTGTCAAGCTCCCTGCACATTTGTCCCTCTCAGCAGTGGCCCTCTCTCTGGGACCTTTGGCCACAGAGGCCCTGGCCCCACCTCTAGGCCAGTCAGAACCTCAGGCCCCCTGGCTCTGAGCGTCCCTCGTGATGGGCACTTTAGTCCTTTTGACTCTTCTTGTCCAGGCCCCAGCATTGACCAGTTGAGGCTGCCTTGAGTCAGGCTTCTGAGAAGCTAGCCCACTCTCTATTATATGGGTCTGCCTTATTGGGCCCTACTAAGGGGTCACCCACTTGGTTGTGGGGGCTGGGGTTTTAAGGCACCCCTCCTCACCTTTTACTGGGGAGGTCCATGGTCCTGGTATTTGAATGGCACTGCCCCACCACAGGCAGTTCCCCCAGGCCTCCCTACCCCAGCAGGGTGCAGTTCCAGGTCATGCCCAGGACCAGGAGACAATATGTGAAATGGAAGTCTGAAAATGCAAATGCATGTCAGTGAGGATCAGAGGGAATGGGGGACACTAGGTGTGAGACAGGTAGGTGGGGGGGGAGGGGCAATGTTAAATTGGTGATAGAATGATAGAACTACTGATTGAGCAAAATGGATAAATTGAGCCTGTAAGCATTATTGCTTCATATGTCCATTGACCATATGTTTAAAATCTGTGAACCTGCTGTAAAGCTCATTGAAGTCAATTGATTTGTTGACTTCAGAAAGCTCTAAATCAGACTCTGTTCTTCAAACTGGCAAATATGATTTTTTTTCTCCTCAGTACCCAGGACTGATCTGGGATGGAAAGTCTCTTACATATATTTTTAAGGTAACTGAGAGAAAATAGGAGGAATATTTTACTGTTTGATGTCCCACAGTCATCTAAGATAGTGACAGTTAAAGAATAGAAGAGAAAGTATAGTGTTCTTCTGATTCTTCCTATAATGCAAGGCTGTCCAACTTCCAAGAAGCTGGGGAGCCACATGCCCTATGAACTGCACCAGTGGGGGCCATGGCCCCCTGGGCTAGGGACAGACCTTACACATAAACTGATTTAAGTGATCAGAACTAGTTTAAACCTGTAACAGAACAGATGTTCAGCGCACATAAACCAGTTTAAAAATGGCTGAAACTGGTTTGAGATAAACCTGGTTAAATATAGAATCAGACTTAACTGATTTGAGTCAAACCAGTTTATGCAAAGTATGTCCCAGACTCTTCGTTTGTTTAAGCTAAACCAGACACCTCCAGCATCCCAGCATGCTCTCTGGGCTGGGTGGGGCTCTCTGTTCCACAGCAGGGCCAGCACCTCCCTTCTGTTCCCTGGCTGGAGCTTCAGCAGAGACTTGGAGGCACAGCAGGGTCTGCTGGCTTCCCTGTGCTCCCCTCTCACCACTCACTGCTTAAGCAGAGATCCCTTCCTCCTCTCTCCTACAGCACAGGCTGTAGCCAGCATGTGGTATGCTAGTTAGTGATGTGTAAGGCAGATAGGACAGTGTCCGCTCAGGGCTTTTTGGAGGTAATCAACAGCTCAGATGGTAATGTCCCTGCATTCCTTCCTTTGGAAAAAACTGTTTAAGAAGAGCTTGTAATGAGTGAGGCTTTGTTTTCTGATGGGGTGTTAAATGCTGATAACAGATCTGATAAATGCTCTGTTATCATGAATGGGGACCCCTCCTTAATCACAGTGTCCTGTCAGGGCCTGGTCATGACCCCCTCAGCTCAGCCCTATACAAGGGAAGGGAGGGCTGCTCTAGTGCTCCCTGGCTTCTAGCCTAAGCCACTACAGGCATGTGCCTGCATTTCTGGGATGTCTGTCTGCTTACAAAACTGATTTAGCCTAGCTAGTTTAGATTAACCTGCAAAGATTGAATCAATTCAGGCTCGGGCTTTTTGAATGTCTGTCCCTAGCCCTGGACTGCACACCCCATGGTCACCGCCCTTCTACCTGCTTCCCCCCACCCTTGTACCACATGCCTGCACCTGTGACTCACCATGCTGCGCTGCACCCCTTTGACCGCCCCCCTCCCCCAAGCTTTCCCAACCTCTGCTGCACTATGTGCCTGTGACCTCCCACACCCCACACTGCATGGTGTGCTCCAGGCTCATCCTCAGTTATCTATGCTGCCACACTGCCCCACCCCCTGGGGCTGGGGCTGGTAGCGAAAGCCAGAGGAAGGAGTGGGAGCCTGGAGAATCCAGCTGCTATTGCTATTGCAGCTGGAGCAATCAGGGGAACTGACTGAGCAAGAGCCTGGGAGCCACAATTTAACCCCTCATGGGGTACCTGCAATCCACAGATTAGACAGCCCTCCTATAACAAAGGAAGTTTTGATATTACTTTCTCTAGGACCAGGAGTGTAGATAAAATTATCACATGCTATATAGCCACAAATAAGTGAAGAGGGAGAGATGCACATGGAAAAATAGCTCACTGAAATAGATACTTGTCACTGTTCAGGTACTGTGGAGAGGGAGGCAATGCAAGTACCTGGGTGACTAGATGAATAAATAATACTGTTCAAAATAATTTTGGAAACTGCTTCAACTGGAGCTGAGTGCTACTTGCATTATTCAAGGGAAATTATTCCACCTATTGCTCTGAATAAAGGAACAATAGGGTGACTGCACAGCTCTGGTAAAACTTCCCCAACTGTACACTCAACAATTTCCTGTGTTTTGAGTTCTGTGCTACATGTTCTAACCATTTCCCTTGCTCTGAATAGGCTGCAGCACTCTGCCTCACCTCGGCCCCTCTAACATTTCCTGAGCACAAGCTTGCAATTTCTTACCCTTGCATGAAAAATAGGACCTTGTAATGCAGCTGTTGTAGGATCTGAAACCAGTGCTCATACTCTGGACTCCCCAGTAATTGATACCCATTCTCAGGGGTCCATTGGAATGGATTTTTTTCAATTTAACAGCCATCTATTGTTAACCCTATACCAGCCGCAAGAATTTCTCATTTTGCCTCCTGAGGGTAGCGAACCCAAATGCAGTCTCACTTTCTGGGACAGAGATGAGCATAGTTCAAAATACAGAATAGAATTCATTAGCTGGATATAGATGGATTTATCCAATTGTCATGTTGTAACAGGGTAGTCCATTCCTTTAAGAGAAAGCCCACTTGTGGAAGCAGCATTGGGAAACAACAGCAAGAGTAAATTTTGGGGGGTCCAGATGTGGGGTATTTGGGCAAGCAAGGAGTGTCCCACTGGGGGTACTCTGGGAAGAGGGACCAGGATGCAATACTGGGGCAGAATGAAAGGGGCTCTGCTTACAGTGTTTGGGACAGGGAAGGTGCGGGGTTTGCTTTGTTTGGGGTTTTTTTGTTATTTAAAAGACTGAACTTTGCTTCAGAGGGCTGGCCAAGATGCTCTTCAGGGAGCAAATTCTTCTACAAAAGCCAGTTGATTAAGGCAGTGGTTCTCAACATTTTGCACCTTACATCCCAGTCGAAGAGCGG
>NW_005842037.1:245271-246839 GCF_000455745.1 Alligator sinensis | reverse complement strand
CGGGGGGGGGGGGGGGGGGGGGGGTGTAGCTGATAGAAGTATGCAAAAGTGAAACCGGAAGTCCCACTGTGGCATTTCCAGTTTCACCACTGCGACCTGAGTCCCACCTAGAGGACCTTCTTCTCCCACGGGTTGAGAAACCCTGGGAACTCACATACTCAAAATAAGATTTCACTACACTGTAAAAGCTCAAACTGCAAATATCCACCATGACATGGAGTGAGCTTAGTGCAGTCATTCTCAGTGTAAAAATTAAAAGGTGCTCAAACAGGGAATTTTTGAACTGTGGAGGGATGTCAGACATGGGAGAAAGAAATTGAGTCGCCAGTGCAAAGGCAAGGGAGCTGTTTGAATTCTGGGAGAAGGCAGGAGTTGTGACCGTTTGGAAGCCTTGCCACTAGATACATGGACCCACTAGATACACGGACCTGTTTACTTTCTGCGTGTGCTGGATTCATTTGCATCACAGTTCTCTGCATAAGAAAAAGCAAATGTTTGGGATACAACACACTGGGAGAGTGAGTTTTTCCCACCAAATTGAGGTCAGTGCAGGAAGCCAAAGTCTATTGTTCTGTAAAGATGTTTCAGCTAAATGGTTGTCCCTACATAAATATATTTTCTTCTAAGCCATATGTTAAAAAATAATATCCAATTTCTCTATTCATTTCTACTGAGTTTTGTTAGCTTTCTTTGCTCCATTACATGGTGCTGAAAATACTCAGCATTCTTTCATTAGGAATGGCACACTTACAATTATGCAAACTATTTATAACAATTTCACCCATGATATTCAGCATGGCTAAGTTAGAAGGAATTTGAGCCAGCTATATTGTGCTGACATGTTTCATTAAAACCAGTAATTAGCCAGTGTGCATGTGTGTATTCTGACAATAAATCACGCTGCTGAGAGAAAATGCACTAATTCCCAAACAATCTTTTGTACATAGCCAGATTCATAGCCTCAGTAACCCTTGACTTTGGCAGAGTTATATCTGAAATGAATCTGACCCCTTTTGTTTCCTGTAATAATAATGTGTATATGATTGAACAGTTGGCCAAATTGTAACATAGGTTGGCCAGCTGCAATTCCATTAAATTCAATAGGGCTGCACCTGTTTATACTAGATCTGGTGCTCATTTGCCATTAGTTCATGTTTGTATATTTACAAAGATGAAGTTTATCTTTTTTTTTCTCTCTCTCTCCCTTTTTTTTTTCTTTTACTTTAGAGCATTTTGACTCTCTGTACATCTACTGTTTACAAGAAAGACACTGATGACATGTTTTGTGGTTTTGAGTAACTCAATAGAGTAATGTGTAGGTGTGTCATCATGACGGATCCCTTTGTGTCAGGGTCATTATGACACTGACAAAAGTGTTTGTGGAATGGAAGATAGTTAGCATTGAATGGATGTATCTATCTTTCGTCCCAGTACAGAGCAGGAGTGAAAGCAATGCAGTGACCAATTTACTCTCAGTTATCAGTATAGTATAGAATTGGAGTTCACTGACTTATAAAGGCTGAAAGTGTGTTTTGTTCCTATCTCATTCTCAGAGTGTAAATCAAATC
>NW_005842037.1:238648-245240 GCF_000455745.1 Alligator sinensis | reverse complement strand
CTGCTGAACAGGTAGCTTCCATTTAACCTGCTAATTGCTAAATATCTGTAATTACCTTCTAACCTCACTACTCAGTTTCTCCTCCTCTAGCATATTCTTTTATACAGGCCAACTAATCCAGCCACCTAGCTGCATTAAAGCCATTTAACTTGCTTGTGGTATAAAAGTGCTTCTTTGTGAATCATATAAAGTAGCACACAGGGCACTGCACTTGCACTAATAGAATGCTATTCTTCTACAAATGGGGTTTCTAAGATTGTCTGCAGTTGCTGTAAAACAAAACAAACCAGTTAAAATTCTATTAATTTTTATCTTAAGTAGTATTTGTCTGAATGTCACAGCATAAAATGCAAGCCATGATTATTTGGGTTGTTCTGCTACCCCTGGGGAGGCCGAGAGGCAGAATGTGACTCAGTCATGTGAGTTTTCCTTTGCTTTAGGGGTTGTACCCTGCCAGGTCTTACCCTGCAGGTCTGTACTAGCAGGATGTACTGCCCTCCCCTCCTTCCTTTTCCCCCACCCTCCAAGTAAGGCTACACATGTTGGGGTAGGTGATATGTTGGGGTAGCAGCATAAAGAGGAATGCCTCTAGACACACCTCATCTTGTTCACTTATGCAGTCCTTGCTGAGTTGTCTCTGCCCTACTCTCATGTGCTGCTCTGCAAACGGGGGGAGTACAATAGCCTCAGAGCATTTCATATTATTTGTAGTTTATGTTTCCTGATGTTTCTTTTGGGGTTTTCCAATTTTTCATTTTTATTTGGAAATCAATGATGGTTCTTGATTAAGGGATCCAATTGTGTGTCACTAATCAGATAACATACACAGGGCCTCAAATGCTTTCAGTGCAATGATTTATAAAGCAGTAAACCAAATAAAAATAAGGAGAGAACTGTCATGCATGCCCGTACCACATTTCTTTCTCTGTCTGTCTCAGTCTTTATTGGTATAATTATAGCACTCCTTCCCATGTTCCCTTAGCAACAAATGAAAAGGTGGCTGGCAGCATTTTTTGTCTTGTTCATGGGGCATAGTATGTTGTGCTGTTCTGAGGACCTTGAATTTCAGTCAGAGCTTCCTCCACTTGCCTTTTAGGTCTAGACCAACTAAGAGGGGAAATTTTACATTTCATACAAGATGGCTTAAATCTGTAAGCAAGACAAAAATACCTGATGGCATTATTTTGAAATACCAGACAGAGCTCCTAAGAATATTGTTGGTTTTTTTTTCTCTGTCTGGCTCAACAATAAGGACTAATACTGCTGTGGTTGAAATACTCTTCCTAATTTCATTTCATTTTTAGAAGATACTCTTTTCTAGATGGTGTGCACTTTGAAATGTTACCGCTTTCCTTCTTAGAACACTTTGTTTTAAGACTATAGGGTCAATTTCATTGACCTCCTGCAGTGTCACCGAGGAATGGCAGACATCGTTATCGCTGTGCATTTTTTCCTACAGGGATTCTGGTCTGAGTGCTCCACAGGACCTCCCTAAGTACGAAGGGAGAGTTAAATTACCACATTCCCCGGCCATTTCTACCCAAATGTAGAGAAGCAACAAACCTCTATATTTCCTATTCCTAACTAACATCACCCCTGGCAGTGTGAATGCTGTGGCTGCTCGCTTCTGTGGATATAGCCTTCCTTACAGCTAAGTTTTTTGGTAGAAATCAGTCTGAACTCAGGGTAGATTTAGCCTTTGAAAAACTATCTTTCTGTGAATCGCAGCGTGTGAGTTTCACAGCAGCCTTTACATAATCAAAAGGATTTATCTTAAACACTAGCAGTTAACAAGGCATTATAAACCTTAAACCTTAATGACAAAACCCATATCCTTTCCCTAAAAGCACACTATGCAGGTCCCAAAACTTATGCCTTGACAATACAGTGCAATTAACAGCATGACAATACAGTACAATTATCAGCACTACTATTTCCTTAGTACTGCTATGGTCCATACTCAGGAACATCATATAAGAACAAACTTGAAGAATTAACTCTGCATCTGCAAGCCAATGGGGATGGATTAAAGCAGGGGTGCCCAGCCACAGGCCAAATCTTGCCCATGGAGCCATGGCATCCACCCCATGAGGATCCCCACTGGTCAGAACATTTGCCAGTGGGGCAGTGGTGGAAGCTCTGTGCAGTTGGATCCAGGTCTGCCTGGGCCATTGCTGTGGAGAAGGAGCAGGGCTGAGCCTGCTTCCTGCACATCTGGACTGGGGCCCAGCTGCTCCCTGCCACCTGGCATGTCTGCATCAGGGCTGTTCCACCCCTGGCCCTGGACCACCGATTCTCACCCTGTGTGTCCAGATCAGAGCTGGGTTGCACCCTGCCCTCCCCTCTTCTCTCCCTGCAGATGGATCAGGGTTGGGCTGTGCTGCCCCTCTCCGTGGCCAGATCAGGTTCCCACCACACTGGCCCCATGTACTGGATTGAGCCCACCCACCAGATCTTGTTCACAAAGAAACCTGGCAGTGCTCCTCTGGTCCACAGGATGAAAAGGTTGGGCACCTAGAGATTAAAGGATTGGCCAAGATGGCAAATAGGCCATTGCTACAGGTTGGTCCCATTCAGAACCTTGACCTGGTGTTTGATTCCTGTTCATTTGTTTACTGAAGCTCTATCTTTATAGCCATATCCATCAGCAGGTGTAGGAGAAAATCCTTAGACTTGTAAAAGAAAAGCAGCAGCTGAAAATAATGTGATTTATAGCCAATATAATCCATAGGTTGCATTGTAATGTTTAAACAGAAGCTGAATAATGGTAAAGGCTTTGTAAGTATGACTTCTACTAAGCATAACCTTCCCAAACAAATAAGGTCACATTTTATCTTTAAGTCTTTTAATCTATGTACCAAATGATGCCTTTCTCTGGGATTACAAACACAATGCTCTGACACCTGCTTAGTACAGGTTTATGGAGGACTGTCAGAGACCCGGTTGCAGCTCTCTGACTTTGTGGGTTGGCCTGTGCCAAGCCCAACATAAGCACTACAGTGGTTTACATCATCAGTGTATATTCCCCAAGGGACCACCTGGCAGCCGAGAATTAGTCGAGGGGAGCAGAGCAGTGCCCTGCAATAACCATGATCCCAAGAGCCCCCACACCATTCTTGTTGCCCCTCCTACACTGAACTGAGAGAGAGAGAAGAGAAATTCCCAGTGACTTCTTAACACTGCACCATCACCAGGGTGAATTGGAGAAATTTTATTATCCCTAACCAGCATTTCCAAGACTAGAGCCAATAGCTAAACAGGGACAGATGAAGCAGGTCTCTAACCGTGGGCACCAACTTAGAGGGGGCATCAGTACAGTCCCCTCCCCTCCAGGTGTTCTTGCTACAGTAGGCATAGCCCAGCCCCAGGAGCTGGGCAGGCTCAGTCCCATGTCCAGTAATGTATCTTGGGGGTGGATGATGGGTGAAATGATGCTCCTGAAGGCTTTGCCATGGGAAGCACACCCCTGCTCCTATGGGTGGAGAGATGAACAGGGTACCAGGAGCAGCCCTCAAGGAGCTGCCCTGCCTGTCCCTCAGCGGCAGCAGCAGTAGCAACCACCACAAAGTGAGGAGAGCCCCAGCATAAATTTTGCCCCCCCCACACACACATCATTGCACAGGTGCTAAAACAGCTTGCCATGTCTTTGACGAGGGCTCAGGTATTTGCTAAATTCCCCAGTCACAGAGCACATAATTTTGTTTAGTAATATGAAGACCCAGAAGTCTCAGAAAATCTGAATTCCACAACTATGTGAACATCTTGTCATTCTCTGTTTATTAGGTTTGAAGAAACACAGCTACTCATGTCAAAAGCAGCCCTGTCAAATCAAATCAAACCTATTCTGCTTGAAACAGCATCTTGTATGAAAATTAATTGTAACTGTTTGTTCTGAAACAATTGTTCATGCCACTCAAAATTTCTTTTATGTTTCCCTTGCAGCTAAAAACCCTTGGATTTTTTAAGACTCCACTAAGTCATAACAATCAGTGTTTTCTTCACTGTGCAGTCCCATGCAAGCTGTGGGTCTGGGCTCTGCATGTGTCTGGCCTATTCATTAGGAATACACGACTTTAGATTATGGAAAGAGGCTGGACTACAAGTGAAAAAGTCCTTTCACCCTAAATACGCTCTACAGTTGGCCAAGGAAGGTCTAAAAACTATCCCTGCCCCACACACACACACACACCGGTTTTAAAAATATTCTGGCAGTGTGTAGCTCTTCAGTCATAAATTGTTTTCTGGTTTGTGTATCCAGATGGTAAAATAGGAAAGTATTTTTCTTCTGAACAAATACACTTTTTTAATGCAGCCAGGGACACTTGGGAGGACAGTCCTCTGTGGAGAATAATGTGACATTAATACAAGATTTGTAAAACTAGTTAGTATTACAATGCTCATCAGTCTTCTGATCAGTATTTGGGGAGGGCTGCCTGATGTCATTATCACCAACTAAAAATCTATATATTGACATACAAGACAGTTTTGCAATCACTTGAGTGCAGGGAAGTGAGGTGAGTCAATTTTTTTATCTCCTTGTGCTCAGTAGAGTGGACCTTGGAAGATCTAAATTACAACTGGGCTCTATCGGTGTTGAGGCAAAGGACTTCATGCAAATATATACAGGTAGTGTTTTTTGCTGGCTGGCACTGTGGGAAATCATAGTTCAGTTTCTTTCCATAGTAAATAAAAACTCATACAGGAGGTCCTTTTAATTTTTTACATCTTTGGTAGCTTGTTGGATGGTTGATTTCATAGGGCCTTTGAATATGTCTTGTTTGGAGGAATGAACTCCAGACTACAATGTCTGTATCAAATTAGGGTCAATATTGCTGCTGAAAATAGATACATTCTGACTGTCTATTGACTATGAACAGAAGTAACCAGCTGTTGGCAGTATTGAAACCATCCAAAAAATGTGTGTTGCCTGATGTAGCTTGGCTCCCACCACCACTCTCCAGCAGTGAGTGACAGCTGTAGAAAAATCTTTGGAAAGGCTGAGTGCTTCCTCCTTTACCCACTTCCAAAAACAGAACTGGCCTTGGCTAACAGCATCTGAAGGCTACATTGATTTATGTGCCAAATGCTGTGTCCAGAATGCTTATTTGGTCCCAGACAGCATATAAACAGATACAAGATTAGATCTGATAAGTTGTAAATGTAGACTGCTTTTTCATACTTCAGTTCTCCTTATAGATCTAGTTAATATGTTCTTTTAAAGCCAGCTCTGGATTTTTTTGTTGTCTCCTCAGTACTGGCTCTTTCTCTGAGGCTCACTGAGATTATATCAGTATCACGGAGTAACCTGATATCTTTGATGACAAACACACCGACAAATATGAACTCTACAGAAGGGTGGTCTCTGACCCCGACAACCTTTCCCTTAGGGAAACATGGAAGGTGGCGGACCTTGTGGGGCTTTTACATAATCACCTTCAGAGAAGACAGAGCATGTGCCCTTTAGAACAGGAAACAGGTCCAGCTTCCAATATCCAAGGATCACCCGACGTGCCTATACACGTGCTTTGGGGTAAGAGTGGGGGGGTGTTTTAATTAGAGTGGTTCCTGGAGAGCTGCTCTAATTAAAATGCATCGTCACATGTATTAAGCCCCGCATCTTTAAAAATGGCCATGGGATGCCTTAACTAAAGCTCATTCGACGAGCTTTAGTCAAATCACCCCAGCAACCATTTTAAAACCCTCAGGGGCTTATACACATGATGATAAGGCGATGCTAGAGTGTTCCAATTAGAATGCGGAGCATACTTGATTAATTGAGTCTGATCCGAGGCGTTCTAATTAGAATGTGTTGGAGCACATGTATAGGCATTACGAGAGCAGAATTATCTCCAGAGAGGACCTGTGTCCCTGTACAACCTCTGTCCGCTCATGACTCCTTTCTGTATTCCTGTCACACCGTCCTGGTTGAGATATGCTAAAATGAAACCAGTGACACCGGTTAGGTCTATAGCTCCACTTCAGTGAGGGTTCCACAGGAATACTTCTGAGTTTATATAACTTCAGGCTATATTTGCTTCCAAGCAAATCCCTTCTAAAATGGGTGGCAGGCAGTATCATAACTCTGGGTGGGAGACTAGGGTACCAGCCTCAGGCACCCACTAAGTGGGAGTGAAGAACAGCAGTCTCCCGTACTTTGATAAGGGAAACAATAATTAAACTTATGTTGGAAGCCTGTCTTTTCTAGTGAAAGGACTTGAGACTGTTTCGATATTCACTGAGGATTAGACCTTCAAAATAGCTCAACTCACATTTAGTAATGCAAATGAAGTGGTGAGATGTCTAAAAATACTTAGCACTTAGTAGTTCCTGCTTGTTCAATAGGAGTTGGGAGCAGTTTGGAAGACTTGGTCATAGAGTGGTCTTTTATAGCCAGATTCAACAACCTTGCTGGAACTGAGTAAATTATTTTCTCATTGAGTAAGACATAACCAATTTGAGTAAATTAAGTATAGTCTAGCCATTAATAGTCCCTATCATCGATGCCTACAGCCATGAGGACTAATATTACTACTGCACAAGTAACCCAGCCCGCCATACACTGAGATCTAAATTAAAGGCAACAGTGCTTCCT
>NW_005842037.1:208345-238617 GCF_000455745.1 Alligator sinensis | reverse complement strand
GAAGGCTGAAGGGTGAAGAATACATAATGGACCTTGGTTTCCTTTGTTCAGCCCTTTCCTACAAAATTTATAACCACATAGTACCAGGGCAGGTTAGCCTCCACCACTGACTACTAATAAATATGGTTGTCATTGCATGCTACATATCACAAAAATCAGTGTATTTAATTCTCTAGTTTTTCAATATGTTTCATTGCTCAAGCACATATAATATTTGTATTCCTAATAACTGGGTTCCTTGCTTACCCCTGTATGTTACAATTAATAAATCAGAAACTCGAGCTGTTCTAAGCCCCTCAAGTCCTCCTTATTCCTTGAACAGATTATATTAGATCAGCACAGTACCAGGAAAAAAAGGAGTGGTTCAGAATTTCATTTCTATTTTTAAAACATAAATGTCTTCTAAATACCATAAAATAACCTAGGGCAGCATTAGAAGTGCTTCAAAAGTTTGCTCAAAATTAAAATGTATGTTGTATGTGCTGTAGGTTGTGGCCTTGAACCACTGTTTTTTCACATGAAAAGTCCAACTCCATTGTATTTCTGAAACGCATTCAAAATGACCGGCAATAATAAGGATAAAGCTGGAGTTCCATCTTCTGCCTTTGCACACTGTTTATATCAGAGGGATTGTTTGTTAATCTAAGAAAAATATACACAATTTATTTTAAGGTTTGTCTCAGTTCTATATCGCCTCTGTTTTAGTGTGGTATTGACTGTAGCTGCTTTAACAGTACCCTTTTGTGTTGCTTATGGGCTGGTAAGATGAGAAATGTTGGTTCATTTCTCCCTTCACTTAATACTTCCTTCATTTGTAAGATGGCATTCTCAGAGAAGCATAGTTTGTTATACTTTTGTCAAGGGATATATATATATATATTTCAATAAAAAAACAGGACAACATTAAAACTTGATGCTAAGTATTAAAAGTAGGTAGTACTTGTCAAACTTCAAGTCTCTGCTCCAAAGCATGGAGGAAGCTTGAAGAAAAGTTCACTTTACCTGTATTGGAAGTTCCCTTTTTTTACCTAAACTTGCTCTTAGAAACAGCTGAGAACTTTGAAAACAATTTTCAGTGAAATTAATAAACCCCCGCCAAAACAAAAATATAATCTGAAAACTTTCAGCCTGAGTTTTTGATGTTCGACAACGTTTTATGAAGAACTGAGAACATGGTTTTTTGCTGCAAAGTGTTAGAGTTGACTATAGATGTTTCTATGGATTTTTATCCTAATAACTTTTCAAGGCTAGAGAGAGGTATTTAGCTGTAGTAGTTGGAATTCAGACAGAAGGTAGGGCAGGGTGGCACCTTATGGATCTATAGACTAACTTGTTAATGAGTGAGTGTATAAGGCTGCTTGTACACACCACAGGAGTTTAATGTGGTTTAGTTCTCCCTAAATTGAAATGGTGTTTTTTTAAAAAACACCACTTCAATTTAGGGAGAATTAAACTGAACTATCCCCCCATGGCATTTTCACAAGGGTGGGGGCCTGATCCTTACCTGCCTCTTTGGCAGAGGAAGCTGATGGCAGGCCGAGCTGTCCCTGAGCTGCGTGGGGGCCCCCCAGGCAGCACCCAGCCTCTGGCACCCGGCCCAGGTGGTTCCAGGGTGTGCCGCAGATGGGGAGGGAAGTACCGCTCCCCACCCCCCAGCCATGGAGGGAAGCACCGGGCCCCCGCACAGCTCAGACAGGCAGGCAGGCTCTGGGGAGAAAAAAAAAAGATCAGACTTACCACTTCTCTTTTTTTTCCCTTCAGTTGAGCCTGCCTGCATGGGCTGCTGCCAGGTCCCACAGCCCCTGAGCTGTGTGGGGCCCACCAAGCCCCAAGTACATCAGCTTCCAGTGCCCTGTGCACTCTTGCACTTTGGTACGTAGCAAGATAAAACACCTCTGAGGTGTTTTAGTTTGCTACCTAACAAAGTCATTTAAAGCAGAATACACTGCCAAGTGTGCAAACAGCAATGCCATTAAAGTGTAATATACTGCCGAGCGTGCAAACAACATTGCCATTAAAGCAGTGCAAAAGGGCATTCAAGCTGCTTTAAAGGCCAATTTTGTGGCGTGTACAAAGGCCCTATGGTGCCACCCTGCCCTGCCTTCTTTTAGGAACTGGTCCAGTATGGTAGAAGAGTTAGGATTACAAATGCTGGTGACAGAAGACTAGTGAACTGAACTCAGTCAATGGAAGGAATGTTATCATAGCCTACTTGAGCTTTTGCCTGGTGTGAGAGTCAGACTCCTCCCTCTTTCTTAAGTGAGGATATAATTAGGATTCTGCTGATACACAGAATCCCACAGCTAGCGAGTATAAATCATCTGAAGAGGTGTGCATTACACCCAGTGTTTTATATAAATGTATTAAATGCATAATGTGTACACTTCTTCAGGTTAAATGTAGTCACTATCAGCAGGATGCTGTTATTAACCTTCCTGGGAGACCATGATTCCAGAAATAGAACCATGTATTTGTATTCACATTTTTCATACTGTTTGTGTATACACACATGACCAGATTATCAGAGTTACATGTCAGATCCACACATACAATGCATGACAAATATCATATAATAAAGTGTGCAATAGGCATCTGAGATATAGTTTCAAGGTGAACTAGTGGTTCTGAATTGCACTTAGCCTTCTCAACCAATAAGTTACCTATCAATCTGTAAAATGAATATAATGTTTAGCTCTCTCTAGGATTGTGTGAGACTTTTTAATACTTCTATTTTGTTACCAGTTCATCATCCAACATTATGAGATTCCCGCCCCCAGCAATTATGGAATCTTTGAAATCAGCTGGGACCAGGAGCAGGAGCGGGCACACGTGTGCCTCAAGCGCATGTGTGCCCTTGACACACTCACCCAAGACCAGTACTGGTGGCAGAGGTGACAGCAGCTGAAAGGTAAGCAGGGTCAGGTGCAGCTGCAGCAGATCCAGAGGGAAAGCCCCCAGATCCCATTTAGCAAACAGCAGCAGGGAGCTGCACTCCTAAGCCACGCGCTCCCGAGCGCACAAACAGGCACACTCTGTAAGGGCGGTCTGGCATTTGCGCAAGGCAGGCAAGCAGCAGGAGCCAGGTTGGAGGCTTCAACAGGGGAAAGAGGAAGACACTTCACTCTACAATAGTGGTGAGTACATGGCAGACTGCCAGGGCCCTGCCCCTGGTGGCGCTGCCTACCCAGGGCTCCTCTGAGGCCTCTACCCAGATGGAGCCCATTGGGGGGCTAGAGCCACCCTCCCCCCCATCTGCGGGGGCTGCCTGGCAGGGCCTCTGCAGCCTAGTGGGGAGCGGGGAGCAGGAGTTCCCTCACCTGTCCGTCCCACATGTGCCCACCTTCAGGCCTTGGAGGAGCAGGTGCAGGAGCTCCAGGCCAAGGTCAGCAGGCTGCAAGGGATCAAGGCTGCCAAGGACAAAATTGATGGGTATTTTCATTCTCTGCAAGGTTAGGATCCTAGTGCAGAAGCCCCCTGGGAGAGACCTGCTGCAGTGGTATGGCAGATGGTCACCTCCAGAGCCAGGGCTACTCGTGCTGCCACAGTGTCAGCTCCCCAGGTACAGCTAGGGAACAGGTATGAGGCCCTGGCAGCTGTGGAGAAGGAGGTAGGAGAGGAGGAGGTAGGAGGCTCCAGAGGAGCTGATGCCACTCCATGCGTGGCATAGATTGAGCGATACTGGAACACCAAGAGGAAGTGTCGCTGGGTCCTCATCATCGGCAAGTCCATCCTGAAAGGAACAGAGGGGCCCATCTGTTGCCCTGACCCCATGGCATGTGAGGTTTATTGCCTGCCTGGAGCTCAGATTCGGGATGTCATGGATCCTGGACCTCATCTGACCCACTGATCAATACCCCATGGTCCTCATCCACATGGGAACAAATGACACGGCCAGGGGCAGCCTGGACCGTGTCATGAGAGACTACAAGGCTCTAGGGGCCAAGCTCAAGGAGACGGAGGCACAGGTGGTTTTCTCTTCTGTTCTTCCAGTAAGCAGAGGTGGAGGGTGCCATGAGGCATACATCGGTGAGGTCAACCGGTGGCTTCGGAGCTGGTGTTACCAGGAATCTTCTTACTAAGAAGATTAGTAGGAGGGGCATTGGAGTCTCGGAGCTTCAATGAGATGAGAGTCTAGGATGGGTGGTTGTTCCTCAAGGAAATGAACCTCCAATCTCAAAGGGAGTCAGTTCCAATGTGCACTGAGGGGGGCAGGAGTGCTAAAAAACACCAATGGCTTGGCAAAGGCATCCAGAAATGCCGGAGGGCAAAAAAAGAGGTGTACAAATAGTGGAAGCAAGAGGCTATTACCAAAGAGGATTACACCTCCATTGCTCGTGATTGCAGGGGGGCTGTTAGGAAGGCTAAGGCAGAGATGGAGCTAGGGCTAGTGACCAGAATTAGAGATAACAAAAAGTCCTTTTTCAAATGCATTGGGAGTAAGAAGAAGGCACCTGGTAATGTGGGGCCCCTACAGGACAGGCTTGGCAATCTGGTGATGTCAGCTTTTTCATTTGCTGCACTCTTTAACAAATTCTTTGCCTCCATGTTTCTGAACAGGGACTGGGACATTTCCCTCACTAGGATTATGGATGGACCCAGGGGAGGCACTGCCATGCCTAGGGTCAGGGATGACCTAGTTAGGGAACTTTTGGAGGGGCTGGATGTGTTTAAATCAGTAGGTCCAGATGCTCTTCACCCGAGGGTGCTGAGGGAATTGGCGGGGGTAATAGCGGGGCCCCTGACATGGCTCTATGAGTGCTCGTGGGGCTCTGGCTAGGTACCAGAGGATTGGAAAAGGGCCACTGTGGTCCCCATTTACAAGAAGGGGAGAAAGGAGGACCCCAGCAATTATAGGCCAGTCAGTCTTACCTCAGTCCTTGGGAAGACCTTTGAGAAAATTATCAAGGAGCACATCTGTAAGGGCCCAGCAGGGGAGGTAATGCTTAGGGGTAACCAATGTGGGTTCATTGAGGGCAGGTCCTGCCCGACTAACGTGGTTTCTTTTTTATGATCAGGTCACAAAGTCCCTGGACGAGGGCGTTGAGGTGGATGTCATCTTCCTGGACTTTAAGAAGGCCTTTGACACTGTTTCCCACCGCATTCTCTTAAAAAAACTAGGTGACTGCAGCACTGATGCCTACACAGTCAGATGGGTGGAAAATTGACTAGATGGTTGCACCCAGAGAGTAGTGGTAGATGGGTGGTGGTGGACCACTTTGGCCACACAGGCCCTGGCCTCGCCTCCAAGGCCAGATGGGTCATTTTTGACTTGGAGGGACGTGGGCAGTGGCGTCCCCCTAATTCCCTCCAAATTACACTTATGGACTTATGGAGGGATGTGGGCAGCGGAGTCCCTCAAGGCTCGGTCCTGGGGCCTGTACTGTTCAACATTTTTATCAGCGATCTGGATCTGGGTGTGGAAAGCACACTGTCCAAATTCACTGATGACACCAAGATGTAGCGCCAGGTGAGTATGCTGGAGGGGAGGGACAGAATCCAGCTAGATCTAGATAGGTTACAGAGGTGGGCAGATGAGAATAGGATGGAATTCAATGCAGACAAGTGCAGGGTACTGCACCTAGGGAGAAGGAACCAGCAATACACCTGTAGGCTAGGGAACACTCCTCTTGTAAAAACAGTGGCAGAAAGGGATCTTGGAGTCATTGTTGACTCCATGATGAACATGAGCCGCCAACGTGAGGAAGCAGTCAGTTAGGCTAACCACACCTTGTCATGCATCTACAAATGCATCACAAGTAGGCCCAGAGAGATGATCCTTCCCCTTTATGTGGCATTGGTCAGGCCACAGTTGGAGTACTGCATCCAGTTCTGGGCACCACACTTCAAGAGGGATGTGGCTAGCATTGAGAGGGTCCACTTACATGGTCAAGGGGCAGTGGGTCAGACCCTACAAAGAGCGGCTAAAGGGCCTGAATCTATTCAGCCTCTACAAGAAAAGGCTGAGAGGGGATCTGGTGGCCATTTACAAACTCACTAGGGGGGACCAGTGAGAATTGGGGGAGGCTCTGTTCCCCCAGGCATCATCGGGGGTTACTAGGAATAACGGCCACAAATTGTTAGAGACACGGTTCAGGCTGGACATCAGGAGACATTACTTTTCAGTTAGGGCTGCCAGCCTCTGGAATGGACTCCCAAGGGAAGACCTTGGGGGTCTTCAAGAGGAGGATGGACAGATATTTGGCTGGGGTGTTATGACCCCAACACTCATTCCTGCCTGGGGCAGGGGGTCGGACCTGATGATCTGTTTAGGTCCCTTCTGACCCTAAACACAAAGAAACTACTATGAAACTATGAGGCGTAACATCTTATGAGTAGTGTATTTTTTCCTACTAAATTGGTGGCTTTTGAATCCAAATTGTACATGATGGAAGTTTTATAGTGTCCAGTCCTTGTGTTCCCTGTCTGTGAGCACTTTCTCATTCAGTACTGGTAGTAGCTTTGCCGTTCTGCTGTATCTCCTACCAGGTTAAAATTCTGGGATCCATATTGAATTTATTCTCCATTCTTATTAGCTTCATTTAAATTTTTTAATGTAATCTTTAACATAGGACGTCCCAATATTTCAAAATAGGGTCAAATTGGTTCTGCAATATTTTCCCATTTTTGACACTGGAGACTACTTGCTAACATGATACTCAAACTCGTACAACACTAAAAATCTTCACTTTATGGGTTATGAAGGGTATGTTTGTGCTGGTGTGAGGAGTTGTCGAGACTTTAGTCCTTAAGGAAGCACCTGTGCTTGGCAATATTGTACACATTGTTTGTCCATTCTTAGCATTGCAATTGTTCATAGATGGTTCCAGTTCTCATATAACTTGTGATCTCCCCCACCAACACTTCAAAATACTAAAGGCACTTTTGTTCATCAAGGCACACCTAAAGAATTTGAATTTCTACAACAAGGCATAATAGTGACCATCAGGACATTTTTTCTCCTTTGCTCTTTTCCCATACTTCTGCCTTCCTTATCTTTCAATTTAAGATCATTCCCTCCTAATTACACTTATGGAAAAATAATTGTGGTCCTAATTGCCACTATTATGTTGATTCGTCTTCCCAAGCTCTCTGTTTTCTTGTCTGTGTAGGCTGCTGGGTTATTTGGGCAGGGTCTGTATGTGCTACTGTGTTTCTATAGTGGCTACAGCACTGGGGCCCTGTTCCACTGTCTCTGCTATCTTTATATTATGTTTAGGGAATGGTGTGACAGGGGGCAACTCTCAGGGCCAGGTCTCATGCTGACCCACCCACCTGTCCCTCTGGGGCAGTCTACCCAGTCTTGCCTGCCATGACTTTGTTGTTCCCATAAACTGGTGGTATAATGAAGAAAGCTGCCCATTCCCAGCCCTCATGCCAGGTGGTGCTATCTGTGGCTCTGAACCACCTCTACACCGCAGCCCATGCCTCACAGATGGTATCTAAGTTCTTGATGTCTCCAGGCCCACACTGGGCCCCATAACCCTCCAGCCTGGACCCCAACTGGATCCCTCCTATCAGGCAGCCTACTCCGCCCTCATTCTGGGCTGCCTAGCTCCCTGCACTCTTCCACCTCTCAGGTGTGGCCCCCCAGCACCTTTGTCCACACAGGCCCTGGCCTCACCTCCAAGGCAGGTCAGAACCCCAGGCCCTTAGCTCTGGGTGCCCTTTGTGGTGGGCCGCTGGCCCTTTTAACCCTTCTTGTCCTGGCCCCAGCATTGACCAGTTGAGAGTGCCTCAAATCAGGCTTCCAAGCATCTAGCCCTTTCTCTTTCACGGGTCCACCTTCTTGGCCCTGGGGTTACCCACCCAGTTGCGGGAGCTGGGGTTATTAAGGCAGCCCAACCAGCCTTTCACCAGGGTGGTAACTGGCTGGCATTTCCTGGGGGCTCCCACACCACTAGGAGCCCCACCAGGCCACCCATCACTGGCAGGGTGCAGTTTTAAGTCATTCCCAGGACCAAGAGCTTCCTAGCCATCCCCTTAAGCTCTTGCCCTTACCTCCTGGTTGTTTCTGCTGCAGCTCAGCTAGACAATGTTTTTGCCTGGGCTGGCAGCAGTAGACTGCAGCCTTTATATACTAAGTTCTCAAAATGGCTGCCACCATCAAGCACCTGCTGGATACCTGACCCAGCCATTAAAGTGGCAGGCACCAACAGTGCTCTGCCACAAATGGTTATAATTTATTCTCTCTAGCTAGTCTACAAGTAGATGCATTATCCACTGAATAAACATAACCTGACAGAGGTAGTGATTTGAAGTAATGTTTCTAAAAATCTGAAGTTATTTCTACATTCTGCAGTCTACATATCTAAAGAATGTAGAAGGCTTTTTCTGTTAAGGACATTTATCTGTATGAGAAAAAAAGAAGAGATGATTCATAGTTAAAAAGTACTCATTTTCTATTAACTGAACAAAAAAGGTCAGATAATCTCTGATGTTCTGTTTTTTTACTAGCTTGCCTTAAAATATCATTTCATCTTTATGTTGTCATCTCTGATGCTGAAGTCCAAGTGGTGTGGGATTTCTGGAAAGAAAAGCCTCCATGTTAAAGTTATATTGTCTTCAGCTTAAATATAAATGAATAATGATATCTGGATACTAAGTCCAATAAGCTATTTAGCACCTTTAAGTCTCATAAGTCAGTACTATCCTATTCTAGCTAGACCTAGGACAGGGAAGGGGGAAGGGAGATGCTTAAAATGAACCAAAGGAAGCAGAATTGGTGTATAAGAAAGAGACTGGTAATGCCCTTCATGTTAAGTTCTGAATCTGTGGGTGCATCTACACATGCATTAACATGCCTTTTCTAACATGCATTAAATTTAGTACCTCCAAGGTACTAAATTCATGGGTATTAGGCTGTGCTAATGTGCATTAGCACATTTGCATGCTTTTTAGTTATGCTTAATGTGCAGTAGACTATTTTACTTCGCATTAGTGTAATGTCATGGTTTTTTACGTGATGCTTTAATGCACAGTAAAATAGTCTACTGCACATTAAAGTGCATGTGTAGACATAGGGCTGTGTGAAGCTTCAGTCCCTGATACAATTTGGCGGAGATTTGGTCTGATTCGGTGGCCAGATGTCTGAATCTGAATTGAATCAGGAGACCCTTTAATTTCTCTGAATTGAATCAGAACCCTCTGAATCGATTTGGAAATATTTGGCGATTTGGACATAGACACAGCTTTAAATGTTTTTTCTACATACCTCTAGGTAGCAGGCGGCTTGTGAATGCTGTAATGCTGGGGTGGATGGAGCATCCCACAGGAGCGTGGGGGGCTCCCTAGCGTGCTTGGCAGCAGACCTGGAAGTGGACCAAAAGCACTTCTGGTCCACTTCTGGTTCCACCGGAGGGCGTGCTGGCCCGCCCCCTCCCCCCCCCCCATGCCTCCATGGCTCAGTGACTGGTGCCTCCTGGGACTGGGGGGCACCCAGGATCCCCCCACAGCTGATCTCTGAGCTAGGCAGGCATGGGGGGGCAGAGATCTCCTGTGCACTTCCTGGTGGACCTGGAAGTGGACCGAAAGTACTTCCACTCCTCTTCCAGGTTCACTGCCAAGCATGTGGGGCCACCCACCCACCCTGCGCTCCTATGGAATGCTCCATCTACCCCAGCATTGCAGCATTCATGAGCCGTGCCTGGTACTTCAAGGTATGTAGAAAAAACATTTAAAGCTGTGTCTATATCCGAATCACTAATTCTCCGAAGCAGCATCGAATCAACAAATTAAATCACTGTCCCCAATTCGGGCTGAATCCGAATCTGAATCAAATAGGGCCCATTTTGCACACCCCTAGTAGACATGCCCTGTATCTCCTAATCAGGGTGGGCAAGAACTCCTCTTGTCCTCAGCGGTAGAGAAGACTAATTCTCGGTAGTACCTGGATAGTCTTTTTTCCAACATCTGAGAGAGTAGGCAGACTAAGAAAACCAGCAAGAATTTTTTTAGGAAAAAAAGATGCAGGAAATAAGCTATTTTTATCTTGTTCAACTTTTTTCCATACCAATTTTCAATTATTTTTTGTTTTCTTTTTTCCTCAAATGCATATTAAGATAACAAAACATGCAAAACATATTTCTAGACCTATGTTCTGGTATGGGCTACTAGAAAATAAATGGTCCAGATAAAATAGAACCCAGAGAGATTTTAAGGGGTGATCTATTATGGCCTTTCTGCATAATTGCTTTGAAGTAGCTACCACTCTGGCATGTTTGGAATGATCACTGTAGTTTTGCTCTCTTTGGGGGCAAGTTAAAATAAAAATATCCAGTCAATAGAAATTTTAACACATGTGCAGGGTGCTGGTAGATGTAAATACCCCCTCCCCCTCCCCCCCCAAAAAACAACTCCCTGGCACTTAACTTTAAACTCAGTGCATTCCTGTGGTGAGTCCCATGCATGCCTAGCCTGACATCTGTAAAGATCAGGCTCTTGGCTGAGACTTTTCTGGTGCTTTTATCTAATAGCTGATTGAATCAGCTTTAACTGAAAGTGCCAAAAAGCCCCACTGAAGTGATGGATCTTTACAGATGCTGTAGAGCTGGGTTAAAGTAATGTGCTGCCTCTTCCAGTAAAGCATGGGTTTTTTGTTTGTTTTTTAATGTCTGCAAGCAGCCTGAAAAAGATATGGGCCTTTTTGTTTTTGTTTGGCCTGTAACTTTATGTGCTTCAGTATTTTTCCCTCCATCTAGTTTTCTGAACTGAAGATAGCCAGAAGTATTTAAAAGAGCACTTATCATTGTCCTCACTTGAAGGCACTAAGTACATTCAAACTGGAAAGGAAGAATAACTTCTTTAATGTGATATGGGGAATCAGTACAAAATAAATGTAAATTTCATTTTTATGCTGCAATTAACTTTGGACTGAAACAAAT
This sequence comes from Alligator sinensis, assembly GCF_000455745.1. Taxonomy (NCBI): domain Eukaryota; kingdom Metazoa; phylum Chordata; order Crocodylia; family Alligatoridae; genus Alligator; species Alligator sinensis. The sequence continues at coordinate 227,737 of NW_005842037.1, read as the reverse complement.
AAAGTATTTCAGTTTTTATGTTCTGTATTAAAACATGTATAATGAGTCATGTAGATGTAGTTTAGGATCTGGTAAAGCACGTCATTTGTTACCTTTGGTAGGTTATCCCATTAGCAGTTCTCATTGAGTCTACTACTTTTCTTGTATTACCTTTGAATCAGCATGTATGCAACAAGAAACTTTCCAAAAGTTTCCAAAAACAAGCTTAATGATTCCAAAAAACAGTGAATGATAGTTTTGTCTGTGATTGGGGAAAGATGAGTACCGGATTTAATATTTAGATTCAATATACAAAGAAACCACTAGTCCAACTTGGAAAATAAGGTATCTTCATATACAATGCAAGTGTTGTATTGGAGTGATACCACTAGACATGCAGATAAGTGCTGCTAGAAAGTGACCTTGTTAGTATAATGCATCTGGAATATATCTTCCAGATTTTCAGGTCAATACTATCTCAGACAGAACCAATATTTAGCACAGCCTGAAATCAGCTGTTGAAACTGACGTCATCTAAAAACAATGTAGAAGACATGCACTAGTGTATAATGTACATTAATATGGTAACAGCAGTCAATGATGTCTTATACTAGGCAATGCAACAAACTTTTTCACCATGGTAAAAGATGAGGAAAGTTTTTAAAAAAGGAAATAATTATTCTCCCTAATATGACTTATCATAATGGTTTGCAATGGTTGTTAAATTAACCCACCTCACCTCTGTCATTAGCCTGGTTATTAGTTAAACAATAATAATTGAAGTGCAGGGCCCTTTCAGGGGATTAAAGACAGCCTGGGTGGAGCTGATGAACCAAATCACCCTATTAACTTCAGTCAGTCATTAGTTTCCAGGACATTGTCTGTGCTGGGGATTACTTCTGTTAGAGGGAATGCAAAGGGGGGAGATGGTCATAGAGATGTTGAATAAGTGATGTTCAGTTTCACTGGCATCCAGGGGCATTTAGGCCACAGCTCAGCAAAGAACTTAAACATGTGCTTTGTTTGAGTAAACATGAGTAATTTTTATCTGTTTCACTAAGCATTTTGGGTATGGCCTAAAAGCCTACTGAGTCAATGGAAAGTCCTTTAAGTCTAATTAGCTCTCGCAATTTCGGCAGAACTTGCTCAGGTTCTTAAAGTTAAGGATGTGGAGAAGCTTGAGAGAGTCCAGAGAAGAGCCACTCATATGATTAGAGGCCTGAAGAGCAAGCCATATGAGGAAAGGCTGACAGATATGGGACTGTTCAGCCTAAAAAAGAGAAGACTTTGGGGGGATTTGGTAGCAGCTTACAAATATATCAGGGGAGAGCATCAGGGGCTAGGAGAACAACTATTCACCAAGCGCCCCAGGAGTAAACCAGGAGCACTGGTCATAAACTCCTAGAAAAAAGTTTCAGACTGGATATAAGAAAAAACTTCACGGTTTGTGTGACCAGACTCTGGAACAGACTCTCAGCGGAGGTGGTGCAGGCACCTACCCTGGAGATCTTCAGAAGGAGACTGGACGTACACCTTGCTGGGTTTATTTGACCCCAGCAGTCAAATTTGACCCCCATCAGTTTATTTGACCCCCAGAGTAGGGGGGCTGGACCCAATGATCTCATGACGTCCCTTCCAGCCCTAAACTTCTGTAAATCTGTACCTCTCAGCATTCAGCTGAATTTACAGTGGTCTTGGACTAGCTGTTTGTTACAGTGTTCAAGGCAGCCCAGCTTTTCATTTCAATATTAAGATTTCTCTCTTATTCACATTCCAGTTCCATTCAGTTGTCCTTGACATTGTTTTGTATCTCATTCAGAGAGTTGAGAGAAGAACTGCCCATACCTCATCCAAACTACAAATGAGAAAACGTGAGGAGGACTGCTCTGCAAAGTTGTGTGTATCTTTCTTAACTCCCCGTGCTTTTTTAAAAACTTGATGTTGCTTATACATTAAAACTCATGGATATTAGCAGGAGTTCTACTTCCACAGAGATTAACAGCTATAAAAAGATTTTCCAAATGGATTTGACACAAATAATTTTCTCATTATCATCAGTCATGAATATCGCTTTCATCTCTATCATCTCTCCACATGATTGGATTTGGAGGAAGAAAACATGCCTGTCATGATATCACTACCATAATAATCCCAATTTCTATACATAGTTGTATTTCTCTTCTTTCTACTTATATAATCACTCGTTTGTGATATGGTATAAGAGGAACTGAATGTCATCTTTTGGAAAAACTTTGCAAGACTCTAGTGAAATGCAACAATCATTAAGCTTGTTATTTTATAAATTTACTGTGGTTTTGAGAAACCACATTTTACAAATCCTTTTTGTATGGAAAAATTCAGATCAACCCTTGTCCCATTTGCTCATATCCCTGTCACCCATTGATGCTTGCTGCACAGGATCTGAAAACCATAGACTTTTTGATTTCAGAAATGAAGCATCAGTTGACAAGTATGAATAGGAGCAAATTCTGAAACACATTAATCACTTCTGTAATCTGAATACTAAGGGTTTTTTTGCCTGCTTACTGGGTTAGGCCACCTGTTTATGACATCCATTATGTTATTGGTGTGACCAAAGGCGAGTAGTTGCATATTTGGGGACTAGAACAGTACAAGTAATATACTTATTCTGAAATGTAGAAGACTGTGGCTCCTTGTTACTTTAAGGGAGAAGGTGCAGCAGGGATGTCCCCAAGTGGGAGAAGACCGCACATTATGGGCTAGCTGCGGGGGAGTAAGCAGCCAAGGACCAATAGGCTGCAAGTGCCTATTGTAGGGCTGGCTGCCTAGCAATAGGAGAGTAGTACAGAGCAAGGGCCCAGCCTAGCCTAGCCCACTGCAGGCCTTGAAGAACATGGTCAGTTGGCTCCACATTAGCTCCATCAGGATCAACATGACAGCTGGCTCCAGCTGGGGCCAGCTGCAGCACCAATCTTCCTAGCGCTGGGTGCAGACTGCACTGAGTGCCGGTCCCAGCCGGCCAGGAGCAGCCTCCTGTCATCTGGCAAGCAGATCGGGGGAGGAGTCCAGCACAGTGCCGCAGCCCTCCAAGGGGTGTGGGCCCCCGGATCTGTATGCCGGATGACAGGAGGTTGCTACTGCCAGCAAGTGATAGTTTTGCTTGTCAGCACCTTGAGGTGCAGTTTCTCAGAAACCTCTGCACCTATCTCCTTCAAACTTGGCAGACTTCATGTCCTCAGAAGGGGCTACCATCCCTGCAAGTGTCATCTGAATCAGGCTAGAAATGCCAAAATTATAGGCAGTTTCATGCTTCCCCCTTATAGCCTATGGGTAAAACGTCGAAACAGCATTGAAACAGCGAAACAGTTTCAACAAAACAAAACAAAACAGAACAGTGCTCACAAAACTTGAAACAAAACACTGTTCTGTGAAAATATCAAAGTGGAAGTCGTAGTGGAACGGTGTTGTCTCACACAGCTCTAATGCCCACCCCATATTTTGATAGCTCTTCCTCAAAGCTGCAGGCCCTGGTTGTTATGCTGTACACAACTAGTGGTCTAAGGTGCCTTGGTTGCTTCTGGGTCTCAGCGTTTCATGTGCTCTTGTTTAACCTGTTCATTTTGTGGGGCATAGTACCCTATCACACTTGTCACCTTCAGTTAAGTAACCTGCCCTCAGAAAGACAGGATATTGCTAGGGTGCACACAAATATAACGCAATGGAAGACAATCCCAAGGTGGATTAAACTTCTAAACTTGTTTTTTAGCCCTCCGTGGGTTGGGCACCTTTATTAACTGCTATTGCCAAACTCTTTCCATCTCTGTTCTATATGATAGGGGACTTCTTTGTAAAACCTCCATGCTGGGGCTAGTACATAGGCTCTTAAAAATGACCAAGTATGGACCATTTCTCTTTTTTATCAGGAACCCTAACTTGGTATATAAATATTCCAGATAATCACAGGTGCAAAGCACAGCAAAAAGTTTGCCTATAAATGTACTTGGAGGTGGGCTGGAGGGGAGGAGAGGGGAGTTTTAATTAAAGCAGTTCCTGGACAGCTGCTCTAATTAAAACAGCTCATCATCAAGTGTATTAAGCCCTCCTCTGTTTCAAAATGGTCGTGGGGGCACTTTAACTACAGCTCATTCGACAAGGTTTAGTTAAAGCCTTTTTGGAGCCATTTTGAAAAGTGCTGGGGCTTAATACATGTAATGGTGAGGCAACACTAGAGCATTTTAATTAGAACATGGAACAGACTTGATTAATCAAGTCTCTTCGAATACACTTTAATTAGAATGTACACGAGCACGTCTATAAGCAGTCAAGAGCATGAAATATACTCCCACCATCCTGGCTTTGCTGCTTGCCCTTCTTATTCTGCTATGAATATTTTGTCCTCCACCTGAGCTGTCATTTACTGTACTGTATGAGTTAACAGAATAGTTAAATGGCTGGGGAGAAAATATTAAACTATGTAGAAGCTCTTCAGCTCTACACAGCCCACAACACACATGAAGAATACTCCTAAATAAATTACATTGGTAAGGTAATCACCCCAAGGCGTCTTGGGCACTCCCAAATTAAAAAACATCACAAAAAGCCAAATATGGGCCAGACTCCGCCACTTATCCTCATAGACACTCCCAGGGCTTGTATTGAATAATCAGAGGCCTGCCATGCCAAGACCTGAAATTTTGTACCCCAGAGCCCTGCCCCTGGTCAGGTGGGCTCAGGAGCCCATCTGAGTTGTTCATTGTTGAAAGAAAAAAATCCTTGGTACCCTAAGAGCAGAGCCTCTAAACACCAAGGAGGGCTGCAGGTAGCCTTGAACTCTTACCCTTCCCCAAGGCTACTGAGAAGGTAGTTGGAGTTGCCCTCTCTCTTGGACTCTCAATGATGTGTGCCCTGAGGGCTCATGGGGGCCAAAAATGGGGGGGGGGTGGAGGATTTGGATGCCCACACAGAAGAGGCTGCAGACCGTTCTGCTTCTTACCCATTGCCAAGAACCAGAGTCACCAAGGATACAGGGTGAAGCCCTGGGGCTTGTTAAGGCCCCAAAGTCTTTGTTGCTCCCAGATTTAAAAAAAGCAAAAACAGATTTGGGTGAGACCCAGCCACCCATCCTCACTGGAGAAACAGAGGGTCTCTCTATTTCTCATATAATATAGGAATAAAAAGCAGATAGAAAGCAGCATATGAAAAAGATGAATCTACTCTTATAATAAAAATATTACCTATATTTGGAAGTTGTTAAACAAAATATGTAAAATCATTACAAAAATATTTGACACACTCTACTTTGAATATGAAGCTCCATTTCAGAATATTTCCACCTTTGTATCCAAAGCTTCCCAGACTGATTGGTTGGAAAATCATAATAAACCTTCTGTTTGTTTCTTATAGCAAAAGAGTTCATATTTTCTCTCTCATTACATACAGAGTCCTATAATTCCCCAGAGGGAGTAAAAGCAGGAACGTCATCATGAATATGTTATAAATTCCACCTTAGGACACGTTCCATTTTTACAGAAAAAAATTGTAATAAAAACAATTTATTTCAGTAAAAGTACATGTTCTGCTATCACCTTTGCTTGCTTTTAGATAACATTTTAACAGCACGCATAATAATAAAACAGGGCTTTCAAAGGCTTTTAACTATTCCACCAGTCTGTATCCCCCTGTTCACAAAATGCAGAGCTGGTCTTGGGAGTTAAATTCAAGGCCACACTAGTAGCCTAATCTGTGGCAGAGCCAACACTAGAGTCAGATCTGCTGAAGCTCTAATATGGATGTCCTTTTCCTGCTGGAGTGAGCTGAGTAAGGGAGAAGGACCAGGTTTTAAAAGGAGTAAGCTTCTAGCTTTGGCAGCACAATTGAACAAAAACAGTCTTCCATACAGGGCCCGACAATGGAAAGCTTAAGCAGCAGCTTGCTGCCACCCATCAAAGTTCTCAACATTTTAGAAGGGCCAGAGACACGGATATGAAATTGTTGCAGTCAGTTTGTAAAATACTTTTCTTCTTGATTAGGTCTGACCCAAGGTAATTTGTGGCACAGTGCAACGAGTATAACTTTCCTCTTAAAGGGCAAAATCAGTATGAGATTTCTTATGGTAATTTTGTACAAACTGTCACCATTAATCATTTGTATTATGATAGTACCTAGAGAACACAAACTGGACTGGAGCCATGTTGTGCCAGGGGCTGTACTCACACCAGTTGAGAGTGATGCTAGTACACCATTGGAAGAAGACATGGAATCTAGGGTTAAATGATTTGCCCAAATTTGCAGAGCAGGTTGGTAGCAGAGGACCTACCAACTCCTCTCCCCATCTACTGGGCCATGCTGCCTTACCTCAGTCCTAAAGCTTTACCAGTTTTTTAATGTTGCTATATAATTTTCCCTTTTCTCTTAAACCTGACTATTTATGATCCCTCAGCCGTAAATCACCAGAATATTCAAATTAATTTCTGGGATTTTTTTTATATCCCTAGCAAAAGAAACCTAACCTGTGTGGGTTACTGAACTGCAGGCCCAGACTCAGTTTTGATCACTGATTTTCATGCATGTTTCTTCCTAAGAAACACTGCTGCATTTTTGTAGTATGTAGCATGGTATTTTGTTGAATATAGCCCCTTTCTGACTCAAGGTATCCTCTCATGTTTGCAATAATGAATTAGTAATTGCCTGTGCAATGGCTGTAGGCAAACTTGGCAGCAAAAGCATGATCATCAACAGATTACACACAGCCTAGGACATCTGCTGTACTGTGGGGGAATGTGAACCAAATTCCCTATTCATTTTTGTTTTCTTCCTTTTTTTTCTGAGTAACTCAACATATTTTACATCTGAACAGCCACTAGTGATGGGCTGTAAGGTTTAATGATAATTTGAAAGACAGGTAAAATAGTACAGTATTCCTCTGAAAGTGTATTGTACATGGTAAAAACCTGCCTTCCATCACAGAATGCCTTAGATCAGGGCACAGCAACATTTTCGGTGGGGGCCTGGAATGACCCAGCTTGGGTTGGAGGTAAGTCAGCATTAGGACCTGGCTGCTGCTACTGCTTCTCTCTTCTGCTCATCTGTAGTGCAGTGAAGGCTCCCCCACCTTGTCCACTGGGAGCCCTGACTGGAAGGGTATAGGCAAAGTCTTCATAGGTTAGATTTGTCCCATGGGCCATAGTTTGCCAACCCCCGGCTTATATTATATCCTCCTTGCATTCCAGTGGGAGAAATAATAATGAAAAAGCAATTATACACATGACTTACATTTATATAATACCCCCTAACTGTAAAGGGCCTGAAATACTTCATAAAATCCACAGTGGATTGAATGAGGTCAGATTCCTGTGGAAGAAATACACTCTAATCATGTAATTAAAGATTATATCATAATGCATATATACCACAAGGCTGAATTAAGGTTGCATAGATACTGGGTCTCCTAGTGCTGGTAGTAAAGATAGATATGGAGTGGAAATCCAGTGCCTGGGGTTGCAACTATAGGTTGAAATTTTCATTTGAATTTATATTTTCATTGATATAAATACATGTATTTAATTAAAATACTTTTATTGATTTCCAAGTGCATTTCCTTGAAAAGATGTTTTTTTTTTTTCCCAGAGCTGGCAGTGAAGGCAGGATTTCTTGTACCTCAAAGCTGAGAATGTGTTATCATTCATGATTCACTGTGCACAATTGAATTCTAAATTATTCCTTGCTTATTATTCCATGTATGTGTTTCTATGGAAGCAAGAATCAATACACTCAGAAATAAAGGCATAGTACATTACTTTTACTGCATTTCTTTTGAAAATGCTATATAAAATATGTCAGTTTTAGCTTCTTGTGGTATACAAAGCTACCACAAGTAAAACACTAATCAGCCAAATAGGTAAGATAATACATATATTAAACCCATGAGAACGCATCAGGATTGCACCTCCATGGCAGATTTGTTTTGGATGAATATCTTCAAGGGCTCAGTCCTGCTGGGACAAGCTTCATTTACTCGTATAATGATTAGACAAAAATCTCTTCTTCATATAGAACATAGGGTTTTATGCAGAATTTCAGTTGCTAGAAGGCCAAAGAGAGAATAAAATGCAGGGAAAAATGTGGGAGTGGGAAGGAATGGAAAGGTTGCTACAAAGCAGATGGGAGCAACATTAAATAGGTTTAATCCTTTAGGGTCCTAAATACTATTAAACAGGGGTGTGCGAAGCGGGCCCTATTTGAGCCAGACTCGGATTCTGCCTGAATCAGGGACCGTAATTCGATTAGTTGATTTGGATCACTGTCCCTGATTTGATTTGGCCGAATCTGAATCTATAGATTCAATGCTGATTCGAAGAATCAGTAATTCAGACATAGACACAGCTTTAAAGGTTTTTTCTACATACCTTGAGGTACCAGCATGGCTTGTGAATGCTGCGATGCAGGCCACATGGAGCGTCCCACAGGAGTGCGGGGGGCCCCCCCATGTGCTCAGTGGTGAACCTGGAAGAGGACCGGAAGTACTTCCGGTCCACTTTTGGGTCCACTGGAGAGCACACAGGGGCCCCCCTCCTGCACTTCCCTGGCTCAGCAATTGGCTTCAGGGGTACCCCAGGTGCCCCCCCAGACCCAGGAGACACCAGTTGCCAAGCTGGGAGGGGCAGGGGGGCACCCCTGTGCACTCCCCATCAGACTTGGAAGTGGACCAGAAGTGCTTCTGGTCACTTCCAGGTCTGCTGCCAAGCACACTGGTGGGCCCCCCACACTTCTTTGGGACACTCCATGCACCCCAGCATTGCAGCATCCACGAGCCACCTGCTACCTAGAGGTATATAGAAAAAATGTTTAAAGCCGTGTCTATGTCCGAGTCTGCAAATCTTTCCGAATCTCTCCGAATTGATTCGGAGGGTTCCAATACGATTTGGCGAGATTAAATTTGGATACGATTTGGAGAGATTCAATTCAGATTTGGAGATTTGGCCACCAAATAGGGCCAAATCTCCACCAAACCAAATCGGGGACCGAAGCTTCGCACATCCCTACTGCTAAATACCTGGCCCTTAGTACTTAACTTAGGAATGAAGTGCTCTGCGCTATTACATTTTGAAGGTGGGTCTGCTCTAGCATCTAAGGATGGACAGAAATGTAGGATGATGCTACTCCTGCTCTTTCTTTCTGTCTTACTTCTTTGCCCCCTGCTGTAGTGAAATGAGCTAAATAGATTTTGGAATAACAGGTGTGTTTCATTAACTTGTTAATCTGAGGATTTTTAATTTTCTCACAGAGAAATAAAGCCTGGTAACTGATTTCCCAGTGGGAAATTGGCTCAAATGGCTGTATACTGCAGGCTATTGTATAAGGCACCTACAGAGAACTACATCAGCAAGGAACATATGTTTAAAATTGACTTTTAATATAGTAGTAACTGGGGATTAACTATTATCACTGTACTGGAAAATCAGCTCCAATGTCTTTTAAAGATGGCACAGGGACTTAAATCAGAGCATTCATCCACATCAAATCCTTGTAGCTCATGCAAAAAAAAAATCCTTAAACTCTGGTACATGTCCCTAAATACCCTGATAGTCAAATAGAATTTGACTAGTACTTTTCCCTTATGACTGCAGCTTCCTTTTCTTTGAAAATTAACAATATAATAGTCTCAGACCTCCTTTATTTTATTCCATTGCCTTTTTAAAGGAAAGCTTAATTAGACTCGTTAGTTAAATTAGTTTTTAAGGATGTGCCTAGAGACAGAAAAGAAATCCATGCACACAATGGCATTAAAATTAAATTTTATTAAACATTGATATTCTGAAAGAATGACAGTCTTTTTTGAGTGGATTTTTGTGTAGTATCTCATTTTACACACAAATGCCAGCAGGTGAGCAGTGTTACTGAATGTATTTGATTGAGCTGTTCCTCAGTCTGTTCAATGCAACCTTTAGGACTCCAGCCAGCTGTAGGAACCATCCACCAAAAGACGGCTTAGTCCCTCAGCACGTCATTTAGGAGAAAACTAAAGCTAGGTTCTCAGTGGCAAGTGATGTATTAGAGACAAGATTTTTCAAAAAAGCCTAAGGTCTTCATACCCCAGTGAAGTTTAGTTGGAGTAGGGTGGCTCTTACTACCTTCAGACTCCAATGTTTAAAATTTCTATCCAGACTTGGAGGAAACTCTGCTTATGGTTATGTGGCTTTGTCCCATTGGAGTCATCTGGAAGGTCTTACTTATTGGAGATCTGCCTTTTTTTGGCCTTGTCTGCACAAGGGTCCTGCAGTTTTGATTCTAATGGAAGTGTGATCCCATAGAGGTCTGAAAACTTGCCAAAATGTAAACAATAGTGCTTTGCAATAAAAAGTCCAAATTGTTAGAGCATTAATCTACTGTGGCAGCATAACAACTCTGTTCCCATGATTACCAGCTTTTACTGTAAGCGGTAAAACATTTGGCTCTAAATGCATTCCTCTGCTTCTTAAAGCTTGCCAACAATGAGAGTAACTCATAAGAAAACAAAGCTACCACCTGACTGTCTTTGTGAACTCCCACTCATTACTTAGGGGAACCATAAACCTTTTCTAGTTCAAGTTAAAGTTAGAATGTTTGTTTCCATATAGCAGTGGTTCTCAACCTTCTTAGACTCCAGGCACTCTTCGGAAAAAGCCAGCTCTTAGCTTTCACTTGTTTTTTGACTACGGCAAAATAATAGAGTAATTATTCTGACAATGACTCAGAATGATTTGCCACTGTGGATTCTTATTTGAAATCTCTGTGTTTATCCAGTGAATCATGCATAGGTGTTTGCACACCTAATGGTGCTAATATTGTGCGGCACCCCACAGCACCATCTCCTGTCACCCTTGGGCAAAGGAGAAGTAGAGAGTAGAGAGGAGCAAGTGCAGGACCAATTATTCCACTTTGCTGGAACAATGTTTTTCTATAATATCTATGAACTGCTGCCACTATTCCTTGTCATTTAGTATTATCTGCTCTGGTACAGCCAGTCTATGCTCATTCTCTTTGAGGCTTAATATTTCCAACTTCTTGGTCAAACTGATCCCCTCCTTCACTTATCTCTTAACTACCCCAATACATTTTTTCCTGGCCATGAGGTCCTTCTCCTTTCTCCTTCTTCTCTTGCCTTAGAAATATTTTCTATTTTGGAGCTTCCTTCCCACACTTCAGATGCCTTCATAAGATCCTTGGATGTTTTCTATTCTGTTCTCTTTTTCTTTCCTCTCAGGTTCACTAAATGTCATGCAGTTGTCCTTGAGGGTCCCAATATTGTAAGTGCTGAGAAAAGTAGCAAGCTGTTATTGGTCATTGTTCGATTTCCATTGTTTGGTGATAGGCATTTTTTTTTCACCCCAAAATTGTGGGATTGTCATCTATGTAGGCTCTGAAAGGAGTCTTTAGAGACCCTGTAAGTTCTTTCTCTAATTTTCTACCCGTGGTCTTCGGTGTGCTGATGCATAAATACTCCTTGGCTGACACAGGTGGTTTCTAGTGGGTAACCTGCTGAATTGCTGCTATGCTATGCTTCATTTATTGTTTTGGAGGCTATATGAGGCCTGATATCTAATTAACAATGTAAGTGGAGCATGGTCAGGGGTCAGAGTTTGGGATGTGAATCATGATGAGGCGAAGCTAGTGATCATGGTTGTATATCTGGATGTAATCTTAACACTGGAGGATGGGCCTTGATCTATAGGAGGGAGCAGAAAGAAAAGTACTTATTTCCAGAGACTCAAGGGAATCCAATAAGATTTATATTGCTTTGATTCATCAGAATCATGTCCCCTGGCATTTTGTATAGCTGGAGGGGAATAGGCACCTATACAGAATCCAGGGAAAAGGCAGTCCTGCCTTTCAGGGTTAGAGTCCTGTTAAATGACTTTTCATACTTAAAATTCCATTTTCTATCCCCTCTGGACATGGTCAAAGTTAATTATTCCACAGACATTTCAGACATCTAGGGGAGCAAGAGTGTTTGTATCCTAGTATTTATGCTTTGCAGTCTGTCACCTTTTTAGTAGGATTTTGCATATAACAGTAATGTGATTCATAAGAAAATTTTAAAATCTCATTGATAAAGGTTAAAAATAATTTTAATGGGTTTTTTAATATAAAAAAGCCTTTTTAGGATTTATGTTGCTATTAAAAAGGCTTTTATTGAGAAAACACTGTGATGAGTTTAACTGAAAAGAAAGCTCCTTTTTAAGATTTGTAAACATAGTCAAGTTGCACTGATTTTTCAGAATTAATTCCTTATGTGATCACAACACAGAAACATACAAGGCCTCCAACATATCTCTATATTAAAACTTCTGATGTGTTTTAAAGCTAAGCATATGACAGGTGGATGGTAGTGGCAGCTGGCTAAGCAGCAGCTGATGGTGGAGTTACACATCAGATGCTTTCTTTGCAAGCTTTTGGGCACACATCCCCTTCTTCAGGCTGAGAACAAATCCAAGATTGCAAACATCCTCTTAGGTAGAAAGTAAACTTAATTTTTTACGGGGGAATTTTGAGGCTGGAAGTCTTTCTTACTTGGTCTAATAAAAGGTATCATCTCTGAACCAAGAGTTCTAGAATTTTGCATTTCTTTTTGTCTCAGACAAAAGAAATGCTACTAAATAGCTACCAAATACATCCCTGAAACATGAAAGATCCTGTATTTTAGCTGATTTTGGAAATATAATCTTCATTGCTGAACAAGAAGGAAAGATTAGTTGAGCTTCCCTGCCTTTCTAACATCTGACACCTCCAGGGATCAGCTGTATTTGCACATCAAGTTACAACTCACACAAAGAACTCTCAGGGACCCAGGAGAATAGACTACCAGCCTCAAAATTCCCCTGTGAAAAATGAAATTTATTTTTTACCTAAAAGGATTTTTACAATCTTGGTTTTGTCCTCAGCCTGAAGAAGGGTGCATGTGCCTGAAAGCTTGCAAAGAAAGATATTTTTTCTGTGATCAGTTGTTTATTTTGGCATGCAATAATGATCACTTACAAGAAAGCCTCACAAAGTGATGCTTACCATTCTTCTGTGTAATAGTGTTTGCAATCAACATGTTCTTGGGAGCAAAGGCTAGTTGACAATGGGGGTAACTGAATATCTAAGTTGTTTGTGTGGGGAAGTCTTGCTTGGGCTCCTGCAAAATAAAGACTGTGTGCCTGCCTGGCACATCTCCTTGGAAGGAGTTGGTCCCATTCTTACTGGCATCCTCTGGTTCCTTGGCTGGATTCAGGATAAAATACAGATCCATGTTCATGTTGCATGACAAATACCATCTAATGATTTATAGTATGGAGAGGTAGCTGGAGTGATTCCAGGCATATGGTTTTTGTTTTTAATCGAAATGTAAATTGCCTTAAATTTATTTTGTCTATGTGGCACTGCCTGGTCCAGGAAGCTGTCACTGGCACAAAGCTGCCTAATAAATTATGCTGGATCTGTGAGCAAGGTAGGTTGACCCCAATCTTATGAGAGTGCAAAGAGGTACATACTGCATAGCAGCATTTGAACTGACTGGTAACATTGCATCACCGTGGTCTGAGAGTAATAGAGGCCATACAGGTAAATGGAATAGCCAGTGGTGACAGAACTCAAAGGAGTAGCTGAAAGATCATCAGCATGTACATAAACATTACCACAGGTGTGACAAACTCTCATGTGGAATTATTCCTGATCCCAAAAGGTATAATATCTCTGGACTAGCTTGTTAGTTTCCCTGATACTAGGGGTTGTCTCACATGGATACAGCATTTTTTTTATATCAATGCCGATGGGTATACAGGCAGTCCTCGACTTGGTGTTTCAAGTTACAATGTTTTGCACTTACAATATTTATAAATTGACACCCTGTTTCAACTTTCTGATGTCAGTTTCAACTTTACAACACTTGATCTGATGCGATGCGATGCCAGTGAACAAGTTCATTGCGTCACCAATCTCCCTGGACAACACCTGTCCAAACTTTCTTGGACACTATCTTTAAGAAAACAGACAAGACTCCAGAAAAACCTGCAGCCAAGACTCCTGAGAAGACTCCAGCCAAGAACCCTTCAAAAAGTCCAACCAAGAGCCCTTCAAAATATCCAGCAAAATCTCCTCAAATAAGTTCTTCCAAATCAATACGATTGCTATTTACAATATAAATACATGAATGTAGCTATATTACTCATCTATAATTGATTGAGTACAAAATTCTGGATTATTTTTGGTGAAAATAGGGTATTGAGCCTTGGTTCAGGAACCGATCCCCCATTTAAAACATTGTTTCCTATGGGAAAATGGTTCCAAGTTACAATTTTTCGACTTAAGACATGGTTTTCAGGAATCAATTGTGTCATAAGTCTGAGGACTGCCTGTATACCCAGGGTGTGACAGAACTCAAAAAGGTGTTTTGACAGCTTTCATTAAAGAAAGGATTTACGTATTTATAAGGATAGAAGTGCCCCCTTCCCACCTCTCAGAGGCAAATGCCATACTAGCATTCCTACTATGTTTCTCTTGCCAAAAAGATGTTACTTGTTGCTGCAAAATCTTCATATGCCTATTAGAGTTGCAGTTTCAATAATGGGACAAAGGACATGAAGGAGAAAGGGCTTGAGCTACTGCAACATGATGATGAACCCACATCATACTTATAGGCTTGGCAGTCCTACACCCACTAGCACCATAACTGAAAGAGACTTGAGGGGTCATGACTGACCACAAGATGAACATGAGCCACCAATTCAATGCTGCAGCCGGCAAAGCAAATAAAACTATGGCTTGCATCTACTGATGCATCTCAAGCAAGACCCAAGAAGTTATTCTCCTGCTTTACTTGGCCTTGGTTAGGCCGCAGCTGGAGTACTGCATCCAAGTCTGGGCTTCACACTTCAGAAAGGATGTGGAGAAGTTTGAAAGAGTCCAGAGGAGAGCCATGTGCATGATTAGAAGTCAAGAGAACAGACCTTATGAGGAGAGGCTGAGAGGCATGGGACTGTTCAGCCTGGAGAAGCAAAGGCTCAGGGGTGACTTGGTGGCAGCTTGTAAGTATATAAGGGGTGTGCATGAGGAACTGGGAGAACATCTGTTCACCAGGGCACCCCAAGGGAAGACAAGGTCTAATGGTCACAAACTGCTGGAAGACCATTTTAGACTGGACATAAGGAAAAACTTCTTTATTGTCCAAGTGCCCAAAGTCTGGAATAGACTCACCCCAGAAGTAATGCAAGCACCTACTCTGTATACCTTTAAGAAATGCTTGGATGCTTATCTTGCTGGGGTGATCTGACCCCAGCTGACGTCCTGCCTCTTAGGCCCAGTGATCTCGCAAGGTCCCTTCCAGCCCTAATGTCTATGAAATCTATGAAATATTTTTTGCAAACCTATAGGCATGGCAAAAATTGCATTGCCATTTGCACAAGATTTTTCTGAGTATTCTTCATGGCTCAGGGCAGCACTGGTTCTGGTTCTTCAGCACTGGTTCTGTGTTAGCTCTGGTTCTGGAGGCAGTATAGCCAGGATAACAAAGATCTGCACCCAAGTTAATTAGCTCAGCTGAGAAGCAGGGTTTATTAGGTGGGGTTTAGTATCTGTGCATGCTTTATTGTTTTTGCTTGAAGAGCTCTAATGCATGTAGACTTTCCTTGGGTGTCTCCACCTGGCACTTCATTGTGCCCATACATTGTGTCACACCTCTGAGAAGCATTCTCTGCTGATACAGGACTGTGTGTGATACCCTTCCATGGCATTCTAAAAATGCATTCTTTTTTCTTTTTTACTTTTTTAAAGAGAAGCCTGCATCCCTTCCAAAGCTGGCCTGTCTTCATTTCACTCAAAATGAGGAGATCAGCTTATCACCTAACATATTAACGGTACCATCCAGTAGGGTAATTGTGGATAAGCAACTGGGACACCAGCTGTGGACACCAAGGCCAGGTACAGACGTTACACCTTTACCAGTATAAGTGATCAGTGTAACTAACCTATACCCATAACAAAACAGAAGTTTGACACACAAAACTGGTCTATACCCATAACAGAACACAAGTTTAGCACACGTAGCCTGGTTTAAAAATGGCAGAACCAAGTAACATCTTTTCGGCAAGAAAAACATAGTAGGAATGCTAGTATGGCATTTGCCTCTACATTTCTTTTCCTTACCTCTGGCTTGCAGTAGTAAAACTAAGTACTACAGGGTGAGTGTGTGTTCTGTTCACTACTGATCTAAACTATGACACTTACAGAAAACTATGCAACTTAGATCGATTCTACCTTGGGCTTTTTGAATGTCTGTACCTAGCCTAGTTTAGAGAGGGCACAAGAATGCTGTCTGCCACCCCTGCCAGCCCAGCTGCTGCTGCTTCCAAGAACACAGAAATTGCTTGTTATTCCTTTAGTCCTGTCCTATATTTTTCCCCAAATCTTGCAGTTGTTTAATATAAAATGTACCATGAGCCATATGTTCATGTGCTAAGTAGAGAATCAGAGCATAATGGGGCAGGGTAGGAGTCCCATGATACTGTTTGACTTACAGCCTTTATTCAGCTGCCTGTTCCCTTCTAACTCAGGGCTGTCCAACTTCTGGGCAGCCATGGCCACAGACCCTGGGGCCGTGCTCTGTGGGGACTGCATGCCACCGTGGCCACAGACCTGGGGGAAGAACTCCACATAGGCAGGTGCTCCACCCTCATTATGTGAGGTGGCCACCCCTGCACCCACAGTGTGGGCAGCCCAGCTCCCTTCCCCTCCTGACTGCACATGCTGCATGGGCTGTACTGTCTCCATCTCCCTGCTGTGTGTATAGTGTGGGCAGTCAGCTCCCTTCCTCTCCCAGCTATGCACTTAGCCCACCCTGCAGCAGAGGCAGCCTGGATCTCCCCTACCACTATGCACACAGCCTCCATGCTCCCTCTCCTGGTCACATGCACCAACAACCTGCAGCATGGGCAACCCCGCTCCCTCCTTTACTGAGTATGCAGCTTTGGTGCTCCAGCCCTTTCCCAGCTGCTGGGGCAAGAGTAACTGGTGGGAGAAAGGGAGTGGAGGCTGGGCCAGAGCTTGTGGGCAGCATGCTAACATTTCAAGGGCTGTGTGTCCTGCAGGCTACCAGTTTGGCCTGCTCTAACTGAACAAGATAACTCACTGTCCCTGATGCAAGTAAAGGGCATCCTCTGATTTTCTTTGGTCTTGAATTCAGAACCATGCTGCCTAGTCTCTAGCTCTCCAACATAGTGCCATACAGTTTTTAAAGCTGTCACAAAGCACTCTTCAGAAATCTTTGTTCCACTTTCCATTTTCTTTGCTGGCCAACTTTTTTATCCTTCTCTGTTAGCCCACTTTTCTTTCATTTTCCCTGTTTTTTTCAGTTTCTAGGACACCTCAGCTTCTTCTTTGATCTACATTGTCCTCAGTCTCCAAAGATCAATAATACATGCTTGGATTTGTGAAAAGTAAAATCCCACTACTCTTTTTTTTCAGATACCTCAACGGTAACCAAGTGTTATAACATGGCAACAATAAGTTATTCGTGACAACAGGCATAAGTCTTAATAACAACAGGCAAAAGTTACTAAGTTTCAGGTTTACAAACCTAGAATTTACAAGCTAACTCAAAATGGTCATGAACCTGTGCTGAGTTGTGAACAAACTGGTTTATAACAGTGTTGTAGAACTCAGCAGTTTCAAATGGTTTTGACTTGAAACCAGGCAAAGCTTAAAAGCTAATGATTTCAGAGAAAACACACTGGGGTTTTGGAACTGTAATACAAATTGAAGCTCAGTGTAAGTTTCTAGGGGAGGGGGTTGAGCTCATGTTAACTGAAGCCAGAGAAGGATTACATGCAATGTGTGAACTGAAACCGTTCTGTCTTTTACTACACTAAATGTAGTTCTTAGTTTTACTGCTGCAAGCCAGAGGTAAGGAAAAGAAATGTAGAGAGTCCAATTTTAATTTGTTATCTTGGCAATGTGTAGGGACCTTAAAGTGTATGTAATTTATACCTATATTCGTGTTAATGAGAATGAGCATCCTAGTGTATTTTTATTAATGTAAATCATGTCAAGACCAGCTGGTGGTATATATTTGGTATATACTTCTTCTCTGGGACAGGTGTTATGCATGAGTTGGGATCAGCAAGACATACTCACCAAAGAAATTGATCTTCATGGCTTCAAATCCTTTCAGGTACAAATTTGTCTGTAGTGGAAGAACATAGTGCTTAAAAAACAGCATCAGGAGTCAAAGAACTGTTCTCCACTCCGCTGCTGACTTAGGGGTAGACTCAAAAGGGAGCCTGTGATTCTGAGTTTGCAACATCTTTTAGTCCCTGATCCCAGGAGAAGAATCCAGAGCTCTGTGTCAGGTACCAAGGGCCCTCACATATTCTATGTACAGATTAAAAATCCGAGAGGAGGTAGGCGGGGGAATGCCTTGTTTCTGGAGCCTGCTCAAGCAGATGTTTGAGTAGCATGAAATGGTTTAGCATGGTCAAGATTTGGATACTTCTGGATATCGACTTTTGTGTCTAAATCCCATTTCAGGTATCTGTGTCCCTTTTTGGATCTGGTCCTTACTGAGAACCCCTGGCAAGTCGCTGAACTTCTTTATTTTTCAGTTTTCTCACCTGTAAAACTGGGATGATAATCCTTATAACTTTGGGTGCTAAAGGAGGGAAACGCTTCTTGGGTAGATCAGCTTCTCTCATTTCCACTTGAGAATTGTTTACTGACAAACATTTCCTAAGGCCTCCCTCATTTCCCAGATAAAAGGAAAATTTACCTAAATGTTGTAATTCTCAGCAGTAATGCTACACTTCAAGGGCTGCTGTGGGCAGGCTGCCCCTAAACTGGAAACAGTGTAGTTATGTCTGCACAAGGGGGCACATTAACAGCAGGTGGGCAATTTGCAGCATCATTCAGCATTGCTAATTACCAGCCTCCTATTCCAGGTGCAGGTGGTTTCACAGTCTCTGGTTTAGGAGATAGGTTTCTCAGAAAGGTGCAGCATGCTGAAGGGGTGGGGCTAGGGTTGGGAAGTTTATCACATTGATATGATCATTGGTATTTGTCCCAGGGACGCCGGGGTTAGAAGGGTACCCCGGGGCCGGACAAGGGGGGAAGTGACCACCTACTTACCCCACACAGAGGCCGGAGCAAGCAGGGACACGCGCGCGGGGAGACCGCCAGCGCGGTTTGTTAGCCGCGCTTATATCCAGCTGGGGCCGGGCGACGCCGGCGGGAGACGCCGCCCGGCAGAGATAAAAGGCGGCCCCGGAAGCGGGGCAAGGAAGGAGGCGGGGGAAGCCCGCAGGGAACCCCGAGAGCGGGACCCGTGCCGGCAGGGCACATGCATCTGGCCCGACGGGGTCAGCCGAGGCAGTGGCGCCGACTGCAGCGGCCGGCGCGGGGGGGGGCGGGGGAACAACGGGGGGG
>NW_005842037.1:199594-207579 GCF_000455745.1 Alligator sinensis | reverse complement strand
CCGAGGCCCCTCCCGGGGCCCTTGCGTGAGCCCTGGGCCCATGAGAACGGCCACTCGGGCTAGAGCAGCCCGAGAGCGCCTGATTGAGCGGAGGCGGGCATAGTATTCTTGCTGAAAATGTGTGGCCAGAGTGATTGTAGTGCTTCAGGGATTTTTTTGTAAAGCATTTATCTCAGCTCCAAGATGTGATCCATTGCAAATCTTAGAACAAGCCCACTAGATATGCAGGCCCTATTTATGGGCTGCTTGTGAATCCTGCACCTATTTCCAAATTGGTGCTAGTGACGGATATTGCATAACTGATCCACCAATCTGAGGGAGGTTTGTTCATGGGGCTTTATGAGGCAGTAAGGATTTGAGACAAAGTCAATGCGAGATTAGCAAAAGCTAGCATGACCTTTGGCAGACTCCGTCAGTCAGTCTGGGACTGCAGAGGCATCAGAATGTCGACAAAACTGAAGGTTTACAAAGCCATCATCCTTCCAATCCTCCTTATGCCTGTGAAACCTGGACCATTTACCAGCATCATGCCAAGAAACTAAACCACTTCCACTTGTGCTGCCTGCAAAAGATACTGAAGATCAGGTGGCAGGACAAGATTCTGGACGCCAAGATGCTCAGAAGATCAACTCTCCCCAGTATTCACACCCTGCTGAAACTAGCACAGCTAAGATGGGCTGGCCACCTCTCAAGAACACCTGACACTCGCCTGCCAAAGAAAGTCTTCTATGGCGAACTGTCAAATGGAGTATGCTTTTGTGGCACACCAAAGAAGCGGTACAAGGACACCCTCAAGATGTTCCTAAAGAGTTTCAGCATCAACCCAGAGTCATGGGAGCAAATCACTCACAACTATCCATCCTGGAGGTCCCAAATACAAAACAGAGAATAGGCCTTTGAACAGCAACGCACAACAGAAACAACGAAGAAATGCACGACCAGGAAAATGAAAACCTCCCATATCCAGTCCTCATTGCTCTCCTGCCTCTGCTGCAGCAGATTGTTCAAAGCAAAGATCAGACTTATAAGTCACCCATGTACTCACGTGACCTAGCCTCTACCCCACTTCATTCTCTTCCCTTTCCCTTTTTTCTCATTTTCCTTCTTTCTCTTTTTCTCTTGTCTTCTCTTTTTCTTTCCCACATCTTTTCTCTCTTCTTCCCTCCCCCACCCAGATGCAGTCATCTTTGCTCACAAAGGATGAAAGTATTACTATAAGGGTTTGAGAACCTTCAATGGTTATTAACTCCAGCAATATTTAGTCCATTTGTTAAAAATGGATTGGAAATCTGTTAATTGTAGATGGAACTAGCCTGTGTATGCACACATTGCTGTTGCTGCTAGGCTTGGCATCCTTGCATGTTGTGTCTTTGGAAAAGGGATTGTCTCCTGTTATGCATCTGTACAA
The DNA here is from genome assembly GCF_000455745.1 of Alligator sinensis. Classification (NCBI taxonomy): domain Eukaryota; kingdom Metazoa; phylum Chordata; order Crocodylia; family Alligatoridae; genus Alligator; species Alligator sinensis. The sequence goes on along the minus strand of NW_005842037.1, from coordinate 206,171 downwards.
TGCCTAGCACAATGGGTCCTTCACCTTCATTGGGATCTTTGGCTGCTACTTTAATACACATATATGTAATAAGAGTGTTCTGACAAATTCTCTCTCTTGTTCTCTTTTGACCCCAAGGATACAGCAGAACTCCCTATCATGAAATTGGGGCATGGATGACAGCTAGTTGCTGAGACTCATTTCAGGATGAGACAAGCAATTGGTACAAGTTGCAGATGTCAGAGCCCCTGGATATATCAGGGAAGTTTTGTTATTTGACTGCTAGTTCATAATCTGAGGGTGCCCTTGGTTTAAGGCTGGTTGTCAAGTGTGCTTCCTATCATCTGCACTTGGCAAAAGTGCTTGAGTCCTTTCTTGTCAGGCATAGATTTCACCCATACTATCTATGTCTGTATTATCTTAAGGCTATGGTGCTGTGATGCATTCTTCATTGGGTCACTCCTTAAAACTGTGCAGAGGTTTCAGCTGGTGCAAAGTAGGGTGTGTCTCTCTATCAGGATATTGAGTAGAAGGTACTTTACATGCATGCTCCGTGATCTGTACTGTTCATTTTGACTGAGGTTCCTTCTCCTTTAGTTGTTATAGTCTTCAGCATCCTTGGTTTGCTAGAGGCACTCATACCAAGACTTAAACAAAAAATACCTTTATGGTATTACTTCTGAGATCAGTCGGATGTGCCCTAGCTGAATCATTCCACTTTCTAATGTGTGCCACAACCAGGTCTCTTACTACCTAGTGTAACATGCTGCAGTAGTTGAAATGATCTGAGTCACTACAACTGTTAGCTCCCTTTTGGTACAAATGAGAGAGACATGGCCGGGAGGTGAATGACTCTTCCATCCTTTGAATGCTGGATCCCAGATTTGGTGATTTTCAAGGTAAGCTTTTTTGTTTTTCTGAGCTTAAACTGCTTGAGGCAGGGTGTTACCAGTTGGTTGCTGTTAATAAATGATGGGACTATTAGTTGTCTTTAATTTGTTGGGGTAGCCCTTACCTGTGATCTCCGCATTATATTTTTAGTAGTGTAATATGTTTGATGCAAATTGTGTAATGTGCCTAAGGAAGAAAGTATAGGTACTAGACTTACACAAACAAATCCATAACAAGCAGCCAGAGCTACAACCTTGTGCCAAGAAAACTTCCTCAGCTTGGGGTTTTCCCTGTCTTCTGGGTTTCTGCTGCTTGCCAAGCCAACTCCCCAGCTGTGCTGGCAGCACAGCAGCACCACCTGTTGCTGTTCTACAGCAGCTGCTACTTCTCTTATCTCTAGACAACAGCCTGCCTTTTCCCTGGTACAAGAGGGAAGCACAGTGTCTCTGTTCTCTGCTACTGAGAATTTGTTCCCTCATCAAAACAAGCAGCTTGTGCCTGACACCTGGCCTATACCAGGAAGGTCTTTGTGCCATTTGTAGTCCATGTTTGAGAGAGGACCCAGGCTGGTATAGGGGAAGGTAAGAACCCAATAAGGGGTTTCCTGAAGCATGGCAGAGGAGTGGAAAAGAAAGGCGAAGAGGAAAAAAGAAACTGAAAGACCAAAATAAATAGAATAAAAAATGGAAAAGCAGAGTACACCACAAAGGTATACACAGTAAAGATAAATTTGAATGTATATTATCCTGGTCCATTTCAATCTGAATATGAAAGACGCTTTCAAGATTTGAACTGTTATATTTAAGTGGTTTGTACATTGAAAAAGCATATGCAGAAGCATTGCATTGTTGCTGATCTATTTTGCTTGCAAAGAAGGTTATCTGCAAACAGGTTGGATACTGCTGCATATAATGGCTGGCTTCTTCATAGATGCCCAACTGAGTAGGCAAAAGTGATGATAAATTTCTGGTTTCAGGAGATTTCATATTCCTGAAACTTTATTCTTCCTGATACATGAGGACAACAGCTGCTTTAACTTCAGAACCCAAGAAAAGAATACAGCTTCAAACTTCATGCCTAAGCAAAACTGAAAGCGGTCATGTGATCAGCTTTGAAATCTTCTTGTTGGTCATTGCAGGTCAAGAGAAGACAGTAGATTCAAAAGATCTGTTTTCTTTACCACTCATCGGACTGAAAATAACGCCTGGGAGAAGCCTGAGGCTGGAGTGGATTCTTCAAAGAAAAGGTGAGGGACTTCTTTACATAAGCACTTTTGAAAGGTCATTTTACAGGGGCGAATCCTGTGCCCACCTCTGTGAAAGGCCCCTGCAGAATGAGCTTAGGACCAGCAGTGAGGAGCATGTTGAATTCTATTGGGGTGTTTGAATTAGGTCACAGGCCAGTGTGGAGGTGAGGGGACACTTGGCAAAGCTGATATTAATGCTGGCTGAAGAACCTGACCTTGGATGTTGTAAACAAGGCTCTCGAAAATTATACCTCTAAGAAGGAATTTGAAAAGCAAATTTGAGGCATTGCCATCAAAGAACTGCTGTTTGATTTATTTGAGAAGAAAAATATATTCTGCTTTACTCAGCCTTGAGTTTTAGCTGTGACAGTTTGAGGCCCTGTCAGAGGAGATTAGTTATTTCATATGGTAATCATAACTAGCATCCTAATAGATTAAAAATATCTCTCTTACTTTTAGAATGAGACAGGCTTTTTGATGTGAGTGTGACTTGCACTGAAATAACTTGAGGCAGAACATTTTCATGGCATTTGCTTTTTTTCTTCAGGCATGGAGCATGTCCTCTGAGGGGCAAAATTTGCCCCTACCTTTTTGGTGCATCTTTCTTCCTCTCCCCAACCACACCTTTCAGAGTGGAGCATCTGCCAGCTCAAAGGTTGTTCCTTAAAATACACTGCTACAGATGAGTATGGATAAATCTTAAACAGGAACATTTTTCTTGAATGACATTCACAGGCCAGAAAGCAGTGCTCCTTAATGGAAATCTAATTGAAGATTGGTATAATTGTTGGCTGAGAGGAAGGAGGGCACAACCTTTCACAATAAAGACCTCAGCTACCTGACCTTACAAGCTACCACTGAAAATTATAAGCTTTTTTTTTCAGCTAGGCAGTCTAAAAACCCTTCAGATCAGATCCAACAAAGTGAACAAATATATACATACTTGGAATAGGAATGCAAGTTGGATATTCTAATTTCTCTGGAGGTAGGTAGGCAAATTTTAATACTACATCAGTTCACCTTAGACCAAATCCTGAGCTCCAGTGTCTACTTAGGTAACAGCTGTGCACTTACTTATGCAGGGGAGTTATGCAGGGGCTATTGGGGGGGAGGGGGGCGGGGAATCTTTCTTTGTTCCCTTATTCAGGTGGCAGATTTGCAGTGAAGGTGGTAGACTTGCAGTAAAGCTACTACACTTCTGCACAATTTCAGAGCTCTAGTAGGAACTACAGTTCCTGTTGTTCATTCTGTCCCACTGAAGGATGATATCTGGTGCATCTTTGTAGGCACAGATCTTTTCAAGTAAGAAACAGAAAGTAACTGATGTACAACTGTGTGACAAGCTACAGGCTTGTGGGGAATTATACTATTGCATAAGTCAGTTGGAACCATGTTGTGTAAAGGATCCTCTTGTACAAAACCAGTTAAGACTTGAATGCTGAATGAAGCTGTCCTCTGTCAGACTTCTTGGCTTTGAATGATTGCTGAACACCACTGGGGCCACCCATATATCATTAAGTAGAATCCAGCCTTTCCAACCTTCCATGTAGCAGAACTGTGCTGATTCTTCGTCAGTCAGTGCCCTACATGGTGAAGTAAGCCCCATGTAATATTTCAATTTAACATACGGAGTTTTGCACGTGCCTTTGTTCTGTCTGCTGTTTGGTTCAAGCTGTCTCTCCCTTTTTTTCAGAGACCTGAGGAAGGGTACTTGGTATCCAACCCAACTATACAGTTTGTCCAATGAAAGATATCATCCACAAAAATACTCATGTCTTGCACTTTTTCCTGGACCATCTATAACACCACCCCAAGGCTGTATTTAATTCTTATTCTGGTCTACTCCTTCGGCTCTCAAATTGTTTTGGCGTTTTAAATGCCCTGCCACCTTGTTTTCAAATACAATACTTATATAAGTTTTCTTGTAAAAACCTATTTGCCAGTATAATGTAAGAGGTTTGCCTCCTCACTGGCTGGCCACTATGTTTAACATGAGCTGTGAGGGGTACTTTGGATATGACCAGAAGGGGTTTGCAGCAGGCGAACATGAGGGAAAGCAGAGTTCAGTTAAGGACAACATTCAGGCATAGAAATACAGTCTCAGGCTATTTGTTTTAACTAGGAATCTGCCTCATTTTCAGTTGTTTACTTTCATATTTGCTTGTTGGGTTCAGGCAATAGAATCCAGTGTCTTTTATAACTTTCAGTAGGTAGAAAATCAATATTTAATCACAACATTTTTCATGGACAATCACAGTTTTTGAGTGAAAAATTGGGAAGATTTGAGACACTAAAAGGAAATGTTCCTGTCTGATTTTTGCTGGTCTCGGGGTATAGGCAAGCATAACAATTGATTTGAAGTCAAAAGAGAGTAATATTAAGCTCTAACAGTGTAACTTATGTCTTCATGATTTTGTAGCCATACAAGTGTTACAGAACCATTTCAGCTTTAACCTTATTTCATTCAGGGTCAAAGTTAGGGAAGTTAAACTAATTTGTATCACAATACTAGTATGCAGATATAAGTAAGGACCTACTTAATTTGTGGCTTTGCAGATTTTGTGGAAACTGCAAAATCCGAGATTGTCTGAGAAATTGGAAAAATCACCCCCCCTGCCCCCCCCAAAGGTAACAAAAATAAGTCCTTGCTGGGATGGGAGGTACCGCCTGGCTGGGTGGCATGAAGGGCAGCAGACAAGATGGCAGCTGCCCGTCGTACCTCCTCCTCCTGCCGGGGCCTCGCTGCCAATCAACACTGGGGGGCAGGATTGTGAGAAGGGCAGCAAGCAGTCAAGATGGTGGCTGCTTGCTCATTCCCTCCTCCTCCCCCCTCAGGGCCTCTCCACCAAATAACACCAAGGACTAGGCCTGCCACCAAATGACTGTGGAATTAGAGTGTTAGGCTGCAACCAACCTGTGAAAATTGGTAAGGACCACCCCTTCCCCCTCTTTAGGTAGGCCTCTAGATATGAATTACATTGTAATAGCTGATGCACTGTCCCAAGCTGCCACTCCCCCTCCTTTTTAAAGTGGTTAAAAGGTCTGTTTAATTTATGCATGCTGCTTTGTATATTCGGTGTTATAAACCTGTTTAAAAATGTGGCCCTGGGAGTCAACTGAGCATTTCTAATCAAACCTGACTCTGGAGTAGATTACATATTCCAATGGGATTATGCGCCATTACCAAGTGCCATAATTACTGAGTGGCAGCTAGAAATATTACTGGCTGTTTTCTAATTAATGAAGATTTAAGAACCATCTCTTTAATGAGAACTAGCTCTTTATCCTGGGAAAACAAAATAGTGTATATCAGTTTAAATACGTCAAACAAGAAATTTATCAACTTGAAGCCAGACACAAAATGGCAACAACGTAGAAAGAACTGTGTCTTATTTCGAGCTCTGCACAGTTTGAATAGATTGTCATTCTCTCTGTCCCTTTGTCTCCACATCTGTTAAATGCATATGATGCTGAACTACTACTCCATTAAACATGTGTATTAGGAGGCTTAATTCACTAGTGATTGAGAAGTAGTTTGATATCCAGTGATGGGATGTGCTATATAAATGTAAAGCAGGCATTATTTATCATTATTTGAAAAAATTGCTGTCAAACACCAATTTAAAGTGAAGAAATATTAAATTAACAGAGTGATTTCATGTATTTATTTATTGTAATGCTTTCTCCAAAGAATGAAAACATTACTGGCATTTGTTTCTTTCATATTCTATGTCCAACAGATCTCAGTCAATTTTATTGTTTAATTTTTAATTCATTCAAATTAAACACTTTCTTCTACCTTAAAGCTGAGGGTAAAATAAATTCTCTGCTATTGTGAACCAGTGCAGCTCCACTGAGTCTAATTGAGCTGCATCCATTTCTTGAAAGAAAGAACCTGTGCCAGGATGTAGGGGTTAGAACAGGTGCAGGCAATTATTTTGGGCAGAGGATCACTTACTGAGTTTTGGTGAGCTGTTGAGAGGTACATGGGTAGCCCTGTCCCTTGACAGTTGCCCCACCCCCAGTCACCATATTGGGACAAGAAATCATGCCCCTGACCTCTCCCTTTGCCACAAAAGTACTCCTTTTGTGAGGGAGGGTGCTGCAATCTTGGAAACCATAAAAAAAACAAAACAAACCAACCCCTCCCCCCCAAAAACCTCATATACAAAAAAAAATCTACTATAACTTATTTTAATTTTATTTGAAAATACTTTGTACTGATTTATGTGTTTAAGAAGTGTATCTAGAGGTGACTGCATAATAGTTCAAAATACAGTCCTAATGTATGTTGTATGTGGGCAGTAAGGGGGTGTATGTGGAAGGTGTGGTTGTGGAGTTTCAAAGTTTCATAGTAGCTAGGGTCAGGAGGGACCTGAACAGATCATCTAGTCTGCCCCCCTGCCACAGGCAGAAATGAATGCTGGGTTCACAAGACCCCAGACAGGTGATCATCCAACC
>NW_005842037.1:197856-198812 GCF_000455745.1 Alligator sinensis | reverse complement strand
ATCAGCCAATTTTTTACCCATCCAACTGTGCAGGCATCAATGCCACAGTCACTTAATTTATTGATGAGGATGGGGTGAGAGACAGTGTCAAAGGCCGCCTTAAAGTCTAGAAAGACTACGTCCACGGTGACACCATCATCCAAGGATTTAGTTACTTGGTCATAAAAGGCAATCGGGTTGGTCAGGCAGGACCTGACTGGTTGCGTGTGGTGGGGTGTGGGTATGGTGGGTGGGTGGGTTTGGAGGGATATGGGGTATGGTTTGGAGTGGGGGCTGTGGGAGGGTGTGGGTTTTACGGTGGGTAGGTTGGGAGAGAAAGAGAGAGACTGGGCTGGGCTGCCGGCTCCATCATGTGTGGCTCTTGCAAACTGCATGTGAGCCTCATGCGATGCTACTAGGCAGACACCATGCCCAGGTTCTGCACTGCTGCTGTCTCTGCCAGTCCCAGGGCACCTGCATGGTCTCCATGCCCACCTACTGCCACCACTACCATGCCATTTCCCTACTTTCCCTTCTGCATGCTTGCCTGCCACTTACCCTGCCGCTGCCACTTTTCGCTGGTCCCTGCGTCACTCCCTATGTCACTTACTGCACTGTTGCCACTTCTCCACGCTGCTGCCACTTCTCCCACTGCTGCTTCCCCCACTGCTCCCCCTGACCCCCACCACTTCCCATGCCACTGCTGCTTCCCATGGCCTTTGCCCGGCTCCCCCCCACTGCTGCCACTTCCCTCTGCCTCCCCCAACCCCCTCACCTGCTGCTTCCCACTTTGGCCCCAGCCCAGCCCAGCCCAGCAAGCATCATGGGGCTCATGGCTGCTGGGTGGTTTGCAGCAGTTTCCCCTTTCTCCCTCCATCCAATCTTATCTTACTTTCCACTCAGATGGAGGGAGGGTGGGGAATAGCTCCAGGGTTGCCAGGCCATAAGCCATGGAGGCTTCTGGTTGGGGGTTGGGG
>NW_005842037.1:194751-197825 GCF_000455745.1 Alligator sinensis | reverse complement strand
TTGATAGGCAGCCAGGGGAAGATAAAAATTAATTTTCTATTTATTTTTAGGGGCCCCACAGGCCAGATAAAATGATTTGGCAAGCCAAATCCAGCCCATGGGCTGTATTTTGCCCTCCCCTGTGTTAGAAGAGCTGCAATAAATTTGCTTTGAACCTTAAAAAGGTAGGACACAGCCGAGGAGAGGAAACAAGCAGGTTATTCGTATTCACTTCTCTTTTAATGCTTTGAAGCCTTGGAAAAAGAAGATAAACCTGCTCAGACATCTTGTAATTTACTGTGTCTGTTATTCAGTAAATTATCATACCACAGGTTACTCAAAGTGTGGCAGTCTAATATTTTCACACCCAGCTTCTATTTAATAGCCTATCATACAAGTTATGCTGGCCTAGGATTTACCCTTTGTAGGGTCACTCTAGCTTCCCTTTTTAAGCACCTTTATTAAAAAACTAATTTTAATGGAGTTGAATATGCTCCTCCAAAATTTTATCCAGATGCAGTGATACACTTGGCTTCCTTTTTAGTGTTTGAACATCATAAAACTCCCATATACCTGGCCAGTTAAGACAAACTGTTTAGCATTGCTGGACAACTTCACAGTAGCATGAGTATACCAAAGAATTGGGTCCTTTTATCTTCATTTGCTCGTTTATTTTTTAATTCCCTCTGGAAGACCAGATTATTTATTAATCTGTAGCACATCCTGTAGGTTTTCTTTCAACCAGATGGACTTGTAATGCAGGCTGAATGCTAGGTCTTGCTATAGTCACTTGGCTTTGTTAGAATAGCACTAAAGGTGACATTCAAAAAAGATTTGGCAAGTAAATGAGATTGCTGGAATTTAGGAGCTTAAGTCCAAGATGGCAACTCACATTCATCCTTTATGTATAGGCACACTAGATGCATACTTTATAAGGTAAAAATGGACTCAGGTGTCTTAACAATCACCTACTGTTTATGCCCAGAAGCACCACCATCTTGCATGAGCTGAATATCTGCTGAAGGCCTATTTGAGATTCACAGGCATGGCCAGAACTAATCTGGCAAGTATGCTGGACACTGACAGCACCAAGTTCAGGGGATACAATCACTTTAACTTTAAAAATGTGGGTAATGGCTATCTTTTACAAAGTAGTCTAGTAATTAGAGCACTTGCCCATGAAGTGCTCAGCCTGAGGAAGTCCCAGGTGAGTGCCCTAATCTCTAGGTTATAAGTATCTTTGTTATCTCCTCTTGGAGGTCAGTCATTAGGCAAAAAGGAATGTAGGAGAGACAGGTTCAGAAAGAATTAAGGAGCACAAGCTGACTGTAGCCTAGTGTTATGGCATCACTTGAGAAAGGAAAGCACTCAGTTCTGGTCTTTGTTTCAAGGGCTGTTTATGCATTTTATCTAATGACCATTTCACATTGACCTGTGAAATAGGTCAATAGTCCCAGAAGCAGAGGTCAGAGTCTAGACCCACTGGGAAACAGTAACAGGTACCCATTGCCCAGTTCTGTCTCACTAAGTTGTTATGCAAAAGATGGGCACCACCACCAGCAATCAACTGTACACAAGGGGATGATGACTTAGGGACTCAAGTGTAGGTGGGATTTCTAGACTGTGAATTCTTGTCTTGCAGTTATCTCAGGACAACAAGGAGGTGCCTAGCTGCCACCCAAGTCTGGGAGGGAGACAGGATCTCAGTTGTATACCCCACTTTATCATTTCCAACTGGGTGCTTTAAGCATTCCCCTGCTCAGTGTACTCAGCATTGTGAACCCCAGTCTTACATGTCCAAATCTCTCCATTTAAAGTATAGGATACTTAAATGCCTCATTCAGATTTGTGAAATGCACTCCCAAAGGTGGGCGCCTATGGTTTAGGCACAGAAATACTGAGTGTCCCGACAGTGGAGTCTCCTTGTGAATCTTGCCCAAGATGATTTAAAAGGAGAACCACACTTTTCCTCTGAAGGAGTGTTCTGGAATAGTGAGGGCAACATAACAGAAACCAGAGAAGATGGGGTCAGTCCCACATTCTCCACTAATCATAAAAAAAGTTCCTAAAGAGGCATAAGTTTGAACAACCCTATGGCTCCTCTAATTTGCATTAGGGTTGATTCCTTGCTTGTCCAGGCTCAGAGAAAGTACATTAAAGTGGCTAAAAGTCACCTTTTGCTTCACTCTTTGCCCCTGAGTAAGGCCAGACCTATCTCTTTGTTTCAAGATGTACCACACACATACAAGAAACATGCTATCTGCAAAAACAGGATTTGCCATTATTACAGAGCTCACATTGTTAATATTTCAGCTTGCTTTATAATAAAAGTCTTCATGCAAAACCAAAAAGCCTTTTTGTGCATTGTAAATATCTGTATATTTACAATACTATATATACAGTCTGTATATTTCCCCACACCAAGGGGAAGAAATAGATTCGGGGTTCCTGAGGCAGATCTCGGAGACCATAAAAGCTAAGGAGGCGGTAGTCATGGGGGACCTGAACTACCCAGACAGCTACTGGGAGACACAGACGGCAAAGTCCCACCGTTCACGCAGGTTTCTAACCTGTGTACAGGACCTCCACCTGACACAGGAGGTTCACAGTCCGACTAGGGGGAATGCCATACTGGATCTGGTATTGGCAACGGGGGATGACATGGTAGGGGACCTACAGATCGGTAGCCATCTGGGGGATAGTGATCACCTAATAATAGAATTCTTCATAAAATATCGAGTGGGTAAGATAACTAGTAGGGTGAAAGTGCTAGACTTTAGGAAAGCTGATTTCAATGAACTCAGGTAATTAGTCAAGGACACACTGCAGAGTAGGAGTCTTGAAGTGATGGGAGCCCAAGAAGGGTGGCTGTGCCTTAAGAAAATGATCCCTCGGGCACAAAGCGAGATGATCCCAATGCGAGGAAAAAGAGGGAAAGGGGCCAGGAAGCTTCCTTGGCTAACCAGAGAAATCCAGGGCAGCCTAAGGGCCAAAAGGGGAGCACATAAAAAGTGGAAACAGGGAGAGATCACCAAAGACGAATATACCTCCTCTGCTCGCGCTTGTAGGGAGGCAGTTAGACGGGCCAAAGCTAC
>NW_005842037.1:192365-193686 GCF_000455745.1 Alligator sinensis | reverse complement strand
TGCAAAGTGCTGCACCTAGGGAGGAAAAATGTCCAGCACACCTACGGAAAGGGATCTTGGAGTCCTAGCGGACTCCAAGATGAACATGAGTCGGCAGTGTGACGAAGCCATTAGAAAAGCCAATGGCACTTTATCGTGCATAAGCAGATGCATGACGAATAAATCCAAGGAGGTGATACTTCCCCTGTATTGGGCGCTGGTCAGACCGCAGTTGGAGTACTGCGTGCAATTCTGGGCTCCGCACTTCAAGAGGGATGCGGATAACCTGGGGAGAGTCCACAGAAGGGCCACTTGCACGGTTAAGGGCCTGCAGACCAAGCCCTATGAGGAGAGACTAGAGAACCTGGACCTTTTCAGCCTCTGCAAGAGAAGGTTGAGAGGCGACCTTGTGGCTGTCTGTAAGTTCATCACGGGGGCACAGAAGGGAATTGGTGAGGTTTTATTCACCAAGGCGCCCCTGGGGGTTACAAGAAATAATGGCCACAAGCTAGCAGAGAGCAGATTTAGACTGGACATTAGGAAGAACTTCTTCACAGTTAGAGTGGCCAAGGTCTGGAACGGGCTCCCAAGGGAGGTGGTGCTCTCCCCTACCCTGGGGGTCTTCAAGAGGGAGGTTGGATATGCATCTAGCTGGGGTCATCTAGACCCAGCACTGTTTCCTGCCTATGCAGGGGGTCGGACTCGATGATCTATTGAGGTCCCTTCCGACCCTGACATCTATGAATCTATGTATGTAGATCATAGAATATAATAGGGTTAGAAGGGCCTTCAATTCAAGGCAGGATCATCCCTGTAAAACCATCCCAGTCAAGTATCTGTCTAACCAGCTCTTAGAGACTTCTAAAGATGGAGGTTCCACAGCCTCTCTGGTTCCAATGCTTAACCCCATAAGTTACCCTTGCTGCAATTTAAGACCATTGCTTCTAGTCTTGGCCCCTACAGCAACAGAGAATAGCTTACCTCTATCATCTTCATAACAGTTCTTCAGCTACTCCAGCTATCAAATCCTCCTTCATTCTTCATAGTTTCATAGTTGGTAGGGTCGGAAGGGACCTGATCAGATCATCAAGTCCGGCCCCCTGCCATGGGCAGGAAAGAATGCTGGGGTCAAACGACCCCAGCAAGGTGTCTATCTAGCCTCCTTTTAAAGACCCCCAGGGTAGGAGCGAGTACCACTTCCCTTGGAAGTTGGTTCCGGGTCCTAGCTTCCCTGACTGTGAAGTAGTGCCTCCTGATATCTAGCCTGAATATACTATCAGTCAACTTATGGCTATTATTCCTTGTCACTCCCAGTAGTGCTTGGAGGAACAGGGACTCTCCC
>NW_005842037.1:187803-192327 GCF_000455745.1 Alligator sinensis | reverse complement strand
CATCTTGGAGTCTATAATGACTCCAAGATCCTTTTCTGCCTCTGTGCTGATGAGAAGGGAGTTCCCCAGCCTGTAGGTATGCTTCTGGTTCTTTCTCCCTAGGTGCAGTACCCTGCACTTGTCAGTATTGAATCCCATCTTATTCTCATCCACCCACCCCTGTAACCTCTCCATATCCAATTGCAGCCTATTCCTCCCTTCTAGCGTGCCCACTTCTCCACACATCTTAGTGTCATCTGCGAATTTGAACAAGGTGCTTTTCACCCCCTCATCCAAGTCGCTGATGAAGATGTTGGACAGTGCGGGCCCGAGGACCGAGCCCTGGGGAACCCCACTGTCCACATCCCTCCAGGTAAAAAATTACCTGTCCACCACCACTCTCTGGGTGCAGCCTCCAGCCAATTGGCAACCCATCTGTCTGTGTAGGCATCGACACCACAGTCGCCTAATTTTTTAACGAGAAAGGGGTGAAAGACAGTGTTGAAGGCCTTCCTAAAGTCCAGAAAGACTATGTCCACTGCGACACCAGTGTCCAAGGATTTTATGACCTGGTCATAGAAGGCCACCAGGTTGGTCTGACAGGACCTGCTTCTAATGAACCCATGTTGGTTGCCCCTAATCATACACTCCCCTGCTTGCCCCTCGCAGATGTGCACCTGGATAATTTTCTCAAAGAGTTTCCCCAGGACCGAGGTAAGACTAACAGGCCTATAATTTCCTGGGTCCTCCTTCCTCCCTTTTTTGAAAATGGGAAACACATTGGCCCTTTTCTAGTCATCTGGCACAATGCCAGAGCACCATGAGTGCTTGTAAAGCTGTGCCGGGGTCCTGCAATGACCTCTGCTAATTCCCTCAGCACTCTGGGGTGGAGATTGCAAGACCTGCTGATTTGAACATGTCCAGTCCCTCCAGAAGTTCCCTGACTAGGTCCTCACTGACCCTGGGCCTGGCTGCGCCTCCCCTGGGACCATGGGGGATCCCAGTGGGGGGGATGACCTGGTCCCTGCTCAGAAATGTGGAGGGAAAGAAATTGTTAAATAGGTTCGCTTTGTCATCTGGTGAGACCACCAGATGTCTAACTGTGTCCTGCAGAGGCCCCACATTACTTGGAACCTTCTTTTTTCTTGTTATCCTTGATCTGGGTTGCTAGTCCCAGTTCCATCTCTGCCTTGGCCTTCCTATCAGTCCCCCTACAATCCTGAGCAATGGAGGTATAGTCCTCCCAGGTATAGTCTTCTTTTCCCTAGACTAAATAACCCTAGTTCTTTTGGTCTTTTCTCACAAATCATGTTTCCCAAATCTCCAGTCATGTCTTTTGCCCTCCACTGAACTCTTCCCAATCTGTTGACATCTTTCTTGAAGTGCAAGGCCCAAAACTAGAGAGAGTATTCCAGGTGAAACCTCATGAGTGCCAAACAGAGTGGGAGAATCACTTTCCTTCATTTGCAACTTAATATAACCCATGATTCTGTTAGCCATTTTTTGCAACAGGAGCATACTATTGGCTCATATTCAACTTACGGTCTACTGTAACCCCCAGGCCAATTTCTGCAGTACTGTAGCCTGGCCTGTCATTCCTTAGTCTCTGCATGCAACTGTTCTGTCCTAAATGAAAGACTTCTGACCATTTCTCCAATTCATCAAATGCATTCTGAATCCTCGCTCTACCCACCAGAGAGCCTGCAGTTCCACCTAGCTTGGTGTCATCTGCAAATTTGCCAAGTGTGTGCTCAATCCCATCCTCCACATCATAAATAAACATAGGAAATAATACTATCCCTAGAACAGGCTCTTTGGGAGCCCCACATGATATCTTCTCCCAACTAGACATTGAACCATTGATAACTATATTTGTTAAGCACAATGATCCAACCAGTGTGTATTTCTTTGTAGCTTGAGGAACCTAGAACGGAAATACTTACAATATGGCTTCTCAGTGGATCAGAAAGTGAGCCAGAAAGAATGAAACACTTGCAGGTATTTATCGTGTATCTGTGTTGTGCAGTATGTTAGTACTGTGCTATGAAGTTATGTGCATGCCACTGATATTAAGTCCTTTTGTTGAGCCCCAGCTCAAGTCTGGGATCGTGCCCGGTATGCAAAAGCCAATAAAGATACCAGGGGTGAAAGTATAAAGATTTATTGCTAGCAATACAAGGTGCAAGCAGAATAATTTCACGTAACAAGCACACAGAGTCTTAATTATGAGCATCTTTTATACAGGAGTATTGGACCTTCATAAGCATTCTTGTTTGCTAATTGGTTATAAGGGAGTGACGCAAGGAGTTCTTTACTGAGCATGTCTCTATACCTGTGTTTTAGCCATGTATCTCATTTCCATACATGTATGTTTCATTAGCATACTTTCTCCCCACCTAGGGGTGTGAATCTTAATATTTAAATCAGCTCTTTGCCCTACTCCACTAATTTTATTTTTGTTTTCAAGTCTCCTTTATCTAAGACTGTCTTCTCCTTATCATTGCAATTGAGCATTAGTTACAGAACAGAGACTTTTGCTTGGGCTATGTGTAGTGGTTTCTAGGTCAAACCTAACATTTTCCCCCTCTGGAGCATTTTTAATTATTTTTATTATAATTGCTCCACTCAATTTGTTTCAACACAAACCTAGTATTCTCAGCTTTCTTCGTTTGTAAAATCATTTGATTCACCTTAGGTCTGAAGATAGATAAGACGACAGGTGAACATTGTATACATAGGATATTTGATTGGTCTTGTTACAAAGGATTCTTCTACCTTGGTTCAATTTGAAGCAATTATTAGTACAATTAACTATTAGGAAACATTCAGAAGCATTAGCTGTTGCCTGAACCCGTACGGAAAACATGTCTCTATTCTTCTCTTTTACAATAGTCCCCCACTTATATATATTCTGATATGTACTTTTCTTCTCTACATTCTTCAGCATAGTATAATTTTGTAAAATTTTTAAAGGGGTTGGTACTGCGATTAAGCATGAGGTAAAAACCAGGTGAGCATTGATCCCTCCCGCTAAGCAGAAGTCCGTTCTATTTAAAATTTCCCGGGCCAGATAAATCCAGACATTTTCCTGAGGGTCAAATTTTTGTTGTAAAAGGGTTTCCCCTCCTATAAGTAGGAGTGGACAGATCAGGGTGCCCCACAATAAAACCTTGAACAATTTCATAATAAGGCTTATAAAACTTAATCAAAGATTGTCAAATTATTCAAAGTTCCTTTCTTTTGAATAGGAATTTCAAGTCTCTTATTGGCTCCACCTTCCACTGTTCTCTGTCTCCGGTCCCGGAGTCTGCAGGGATTCCTTCTTGTTCTGGTCCAGCCACCGGCTTTAGGCGACTGGAATGTATCCAAGTCTTGATTCCTTCGAGCTTTGCGGCCGTCGGGGTCGTTAGAAGTACCCTATATGGGCCTTTCCATCTGGCTCGAAGTGGTTCCTCGTTCCAATCTTTCACAAGGACGTAACTCCCAGGTAATAATCGATTTCCCAGGGCAGGATACTGGTCCTGTGTCTGCAGCACGTCCCGTACCTGCTGATGGATGGAAGACAAAACAGAAACCAAGGACCATACATATTCTCTAATCATTCCCTCTCCTAAAACATGTAACTGTTGTTCAGTACCCATGGGCAGACTCAGAGGGTAAGGCTTACCATACATTATTTCAAACGGGCTTAATCCCAATTTAGAATGTGGTGCGACCCTTACTCGTAACAGGGCCAAGGGTAGGGCCTCTGGCCATTTGAGTCGAGCTTCTTGGCAAATCTTTGCAAGGTGTCTTTTTAAGGTCTGATTCATACGTTCCACCTTTCCACTGGACTGAGGTCTCCAAGGGGTGTGTAAATGCCAGCTGATTCCCAGGAACTCAGAAACCTTCTGAGTAATTTGTGCAATGAAATGTGGGCCATTGTCTGACCCTATTCCTTTTGGAAGTCCGAAGCGAGGTATGATTTCTCGTAGGAGTGTCTTGACTACCTCCCGGGCTTGGGCAGTCCGACATGGGAAGCACTCAACCCAATTAGAGAAAGTGTCCACAAAGACAAGGAGATATTTTATCTCTTGTTGCCGGGGCAACTCAGTAAAATCCACCTGCTATTCTTCTCCTGGCCCATTGCCTATTCTCTGATGTCCTGAAGTTTTTCTTCTCCCTCCTTATGGGTTATTTCTCTGGCAGACCTCACATGTCTCTGATACCTCCTTGGCAGCCTCTCTTAATCCCACTCTAGTTACATAGTAACTGATCCATCTTACCAGGGCCCTGGGTCCGTAGTGGGTACCATGATGAGTGCTCTTTACTACCACATGAACCCAGGCAGCTGGGATGATAATGCGGCCATCCCTTGCTACCAGCCACCCGTGCTCCCCCTTCTTTGCTTGAAACTCTTTTATCAATTGTTTGTCTCTCAGATTTGGCCTTGAAGAATAAACAGCTTCCAATGTTTGCAGGCAGTCATGTACAAGATCTGGTGTGTCAGCCATAGATGGCAGCAGTGTTGCTGGATTTACAGTGCGAAAAATGGCCAATTTTTTT
>NW_005842037.1:171522-185729 GCF_000455745.1 Alligator sinensis | reverse complement strand
AAGCAGGAAGAGCAGATGCCAGCAAGGAATCAGCTGTATCAGGAGGAGGAGGAGGAAGAGGAAGAGAATACGGTAAAGGCAGCAGAGGGGGAAGAGCCTCCGGCTCCGGACAGTCCAGGACAGGATTTATTAGCTACCAAAGTCATCTCACAGACCCCAACTCCCTCCCCCAGTCCACATTCCTCCAAAACCTTTCTATTTCTACAAAGAGACATAAACGCTTGCGCATACATCAATTCCTCCCATTTACCATTCTGCCGGCAGAACAAAATCAATTGTAAGATAGTATTATAATTAACACTTCCCTCCGGAGGCCAATGTTCTTGATCATCTAGCTGATAGCGTGGCCACGCAGTTTCACAGAAGAATTTAGCTTTCTTCCTAGTCATAGGATCTCCACCAAACTCTGCCCAATGTCCCAATGCACAAGAGAGGGGGGTACATTTCCTAACCTTACTGTTAATAGTACCCATCTCAGGGCTGCCTTCCCGGTCCTGACCGTCCGACTTACCTGGGATCCAGGGATCTGTTCTTAGTCCTCGTCCTCACAGGGGAAAAATCACTGGTCTTGGACTCGGGCCAGACAGAATACTTACAGAGATAATCCCAGGCAGGCGTGCTGACGGTAGGCCTTATGCCCTTTCTACCCTCTCACCCAGGTGCCTGTTACTGATACTTTCACTCTATGACTTTGCACCGTTAGGCTACTGCCGCCTCAGCAATCCAGCTCCCCCTGAAACAAAAGTCTCACCGGGAAAAGAGATCCCGGGGCGCGCCTGACATTTGATAAGGAAGAGCTGTGTCTGGTCGTCAGCTAGTCCGGGCAAAGTTATCTAAGGCAGTCCCATCTGGGTCGCCAAAAACTGTTGAGCCCCAGCTCAAGTCTGGGATCGTGCCCGGTATGCAAAAGCCAATAAAGATACCAGGGGTGAAAGTATAAAGATTTATTGCTAGCAATACAAGGTGCAAGCGGAATAATTTCACGTAACAAGCACACAGAGTCTTAATTATGAGCATCTTTTATACAGGAGTATTGGACCTTCATAAGCATTCTTGTTTGCTAATTGGTTATAAGGGAGTGACGCAAGGAGTTCTTTACTGAGCATGTCTCTATACCTGTGTTTTAGCCATGTATCTCATTTCCATACATGTATGTTTCATTAGCATACTTTCTCCCCACCTAGGGGTGTGAATCTTAATATTTAAATCAGCTCTTTGCCCTACTCCACTAATTTTATCTTTGTTTTCAAGTCTCCTTTATCTAAGACTGTCTTCTCCTTATCATTGCAATTGAGCATTAGTTACAGAACAGAGACTTTTGCTTGGGCTATGTGTAGTGGTTTCTAGGTCAAACCTAACACTTTGAGACTGAAAGCATGATTATGATAAAGTGCTTGTTCTCCAAAAGGGGAAGCTGCCATTTGAATTGGTCCTGGAACACAGTTCTGGGGTGATTAATGGGTCAGCATTAACAGTAGTCTTGGAAACATTACTTTGAGGTCATTTTGAATAAATTGGAGAGAATTGGACAGAAAAGCACCACCTGCAGATGTCTTGAATAGTCAAAGCAATATTACTGGCAAGCCCTTCTCCACCACCACTCAATGCACAAAAGTCAATGCAATATGATTTCTTTAAAAAATAATGATAGTTCATTGGAACTTTTTTTATTAGACTTTTACCTTTAATGCCCTAAGTTCAATACTGATCACCAGCAACATGAAATGGACTCAGTCTGGTGTTTCAAAATATTTGCATCACCTGTTTATGATATTAGTCAGCCCATTAAGCTTGCCTCAAGTAGGACAGGGTTTTTTATTTTGTTTGTTTGTTTTAACTGAGAAATTGGGCATATACAGCTAAAAATGAAAGGAAATTAAAAAGTAATTGTTAAAACACAATACTTATTTGCATTCTGCCTAATTCTACCTGCTTTTATAGGGCATGGACAAAAAAATACATACCCCAATATCATTTATATCATTTTTGTATGCTGATATAAATTACAGTGAGATCGGGAACAATGGCGAGCAGTTGTTCTAGGTTGGCTTGCACAAGAGATGACTATTACTGTATCTCACTGGTAAAGATTCTTCCAGGTGTGATCAGTTTTATTGCAGTGGCTGTAAACTGCCATGTTTTGTGAAACATTGGTCTACTGGATTGGGTGAATTTACCCTATTTTTAGGGACTTATTAGCTGTCAGCTCCTTTCCCCACCCCCAATGGCCTAATGCCAATTACCCCAGTGTAAATAATGTATCTATCAGTCTGTCCTCAATCTCTTACATCAGCACTAATTATGTATCCCTAAATGAGTACATATTGACGAACTTTCTAGGTCTACTGTGCAGGGAATTTGCCATATCTACACTGTCTGAGGAGCGATGGCCAGTTGATGCAACTAATGGGGAAATTGGGTATTACAGCATTCCAGTGCTACAGATAGAAATGTCTGCAAGAGTGTTTTGGAAGAGTGTTCTTTACTGACAGCTTTGAAAAACAAGGAAATGCATTAAGCAGAAATGACACCCTGCAAAATAAAGATTGCCCATAAATGGTTTGGGAGCAAATCAAGTACGGCAGGAGTAACTGTTTGACTTGGATGACTTTAGTACCTTTTTCTGTAACCACTGACAGCTGCATCAGAACAGCTTAAGTAGAGCTCAGTGGAAAGTTGGTGTTATGCATTTATGACGTATAACCTCTTATCCTATTCCCAGTAAGGTGACCTTGGAGGAGTTTTGATTTAAAAGGAAAATACCTGGATTTCAAAGTAGTACTCATTGAATCTTGTTGTTATCATGGAGAAATTGGGGGTGGGGGGGTGGGGAGGGAGGGTAAGTGGCTAAACTAACTAGTTAATCGCTAGAAAACTAGATGTTTTGGGGTTTATTCTCTAGCTGCCATTGATGGATATGGAGTTATTTGAAAGCAAGTCACCCCTCGTCCATGAACAAATAGCTCTGGTTCACTGGTAGAGCTACAAATATTCTGTACTTTTTCATCCACTACCAAGTGCAATTTAAGGAGGAGAAAAATAACAGTACTATTGAAAGTTCCTGTGAGGGTAGATGTACTGGCTGCCTTGACAGGAATATTATATCTGTTAAATAACTGCTCCTTCCCTGTTTGGTTTATTAGTGGTTTCAAAAGGGATTTATTTCTTTGAGTCCAATTACAGCAGCTGTCTTAGCTGTTCACCTTTTCATCAAGAAAGATTTTTTTTTCTACTCTTGGAGAACCTCTTGATTTAACTAGCAGTCAAATCTGGGTAAGTTGTTTCTATTGGTGCTATGTCACAGAGGGAAAGGTTTAGAAACTGAAAAAAGGCTAATGGTCCTATCAGGGGTATGCATTAATGTCACTCAGTTCCAAATCTTTCTCAGGGTAGACAGTAATAAAACTACCCAATATTCAGGGTTCAGGGACTCAGGGGAGGGGAGGGGGGCTGGGAGAAGACCTTGTTAACTTTTATATGGTGTGACAACATGCAAAGTCTATTCATTTTGACCAAACTTAATCATCAGAAAAAAATCACGCTAATTTTAAAATCCACCATTTGCTCTGAGAAAACAGTTAACCTTTCTAGACTGAGTCTCTGTGAATTATTATCTTAAGAGCCAAAAACTGGCTTGAAGTGATAGAACCAGTTCATATAAAAGTACCACCACTCTTGAACTGTTCCTGGCTACCTATTCCTATAGTCAAAACATTTTTATGCTGGTCCCTTGGCTGATCAAGTTGTGGTATTTAACAGGCTTAGAGCCCTGAGCATATAGTTTTCCACTTTGATAAAGAAGGAACATGCAGTTTGTTCTACCTTGTTCCTTCAGGCTGGTAATAATCTATTATATCTTTCTGATAGCTATTTATATTCCATGACATGGTACAGAGTTAACAAAGACACCCTAAAATTAAGGGTTGAATTTGTTATTCACATGCATCTTTATATGAAAAAATGATGTTCTTGGGTGGTTGTACTCCAGTTTTAAATCATAAGAGGTTCTGTATCAAAATGTGCTCTTCTTCTTCTGGTATGCACTGGGTTATAGATTTCACAAGCCTCATTTATCTGTTCTATGGTCCTATGACTGTTGAAACTTATGAGGAATTTCTGAAACATAGAGGCATTTCAGTGCATTGTATCCTTGAAGACTGTAATAAGGGATGGTAAAAAACCACTGAGGGCCTTTAAATTTCCAGTCTTGGAAAGAAGTATTTTGATTGTATTTTCTGCATGTAGGGGAAACAAAAAAAAAAGAAGGATGTAGAAGAAATGACTTATCAGTATTGCATAATTTTCTGTAGAGTTGAAAATAGCATCTCAACTGTCTGTTATGGCTAAAACCAAAAAGATGTTTCACAAACTTAATTTTAAGAAAGAAAGTATATCTGTAGGTATAATGTATGTTACCATATGTCCCCTGTGACCAAATTCTCAAGTATTTACTTGACATGAGGCTAGAGGTAGGAAAAGGTGGCTTTCAGATTTCTTAAGTCTGGGGACAAACTAGGACTGGTCCAGTCCTTAACATAAAAGCAGCTTTCAGAAGCTTGTAAATTATGAACATAACAAGAAATTGTGGCATGGTGGAGGCATCCCAACCAAGTGTCCTATTAAGGGCATAAAAGCTTTCTGAACATTTGTAGACATTAGAACTTTAAATGGCCAATAATGAAGTAATGGACGTAACAAAGGCAAATCAGGAAAAACAAAAGTGGTTAGATCTAATAAAGCAAGTTTCAGCAAAGTGATTCCTTAATGTCTGCCAGTTTCATTTTATGTACAATTATAAGTTCAATGCATTTAAAAAAAACGGAAATAACCCTTTTAAAAAAATCACTTGATTTTTTGGGGGCACAACAGAAATTATAGTGAGAACGCATACTTTAAGTTATGGTACGGTCTGCATCTGTCGCCTTGCTGACACAATGTACATCTTTCAAAGCAAGAGCAGCTGCATTGTACATCATTTGGTGCAACGTTAGTAAAGAGTGTGCAACAGGCCACTGTCATAGAATAAACTGAAAATAAATTTCTTGACACTGTTCAGTTGGATAAATGATTCAGTTTATCTAGAGATTGCTTGGGCAGTGGGAAATCATTAACCCATAGCAACATTCAATTGCATTTGATATTATCTCTTAATTTAATTGTATTTGAGACTCATGACAATCCTCAGTTTGGGAGGAGGGGATAGAAAGGAAGCTAAATCAGCCTGTTACATATTCTACATACAACAATAAAAGTTAATTAATCTTAGAAAACAAATCCCTACAAAAACAAATACTTCTGCTCTTCCCTATTCATCAGTATGCAGGGGCTGGATGATATCAAATGCTTCATGAAATGAGGAATGAAGCACTGCAAATGCATCACTTTGAGGAAAGAGGCACTACAAGCCAAAGCCCACTCAAGGGGACTACACCTCTGGCCCACAAGCAGTCTCTGGGGACAGAATATTTTGTCAACCCTGTTTTCTGCTGGGAAAATGCCAGTTTGGCAAAAAGCTAATTTTCACAAGATCATGTTAATGGTAACAAAATGTTTCTGAAATGAAAAATTTATTTTGGCAAAATTGTGAAATATCATTTCTAAATAACTCTTGACATTTATTTTTTAATAATCTGACCTAACACAGATATTTTTTATATATGGCCACCCAAAGGTTGGTTTGTTTATTTTTAAAACAGAACTAAACTTACGTACTCTCTCTCTATATATATAAAATTATATATACTTGCGTGCACACGGTTGCACGCTCATGCTCTCTATTATGTATGTATGTAGGTATGTATGCACACATGCATGCACATGCTTAAAAAAATTCATTAAGCACAGATGCTACTTAGCACTGCATGAATGCCCTATTCTTATTTTCTGTATCAGTGACTCCTGTTTCTGTTGCAGCAAAACCATTCCCTGTGTGTGCCTGTTGTCCAATGCATTGCTGTACAGAGATACCCAAGCTAGTGCCTGATTTGGAGATGGTATCACTGTGTTCACATGATACTGTACCTTTAGCTAATTGGCTCTGCTTCTCAGAGCTACCTCTTCTCAGGCTTGCACATGCAGAGGAAATGCAGGTGTCTCTTGTACTGTGCCGTCTTGCAGTATGTAAGCATACCTCATGATAGACCTATTGTCTTCTATTGTTCAAAGCATCAAAGTGGCAAACTTTCTTTACAAGACAAATAGGGGACACTGATCTTGAAAATAATATAAGATGCTTCAATCCGTCTTAATTAGTAACTATCCTTACTAATGACTTTCAGAAGGAACAGGAGCATAAATTAAATTAGAAGAACATGGTGACCATTATGTCATAATGTGATTTGTTGTATTCTGTAAAGTCACAACCTAAGACTGACACATCATAAAATAAAAGTAAATGAAATGAATTTTGGAACCACTTCAGTTTTTACAGAACCAAGGATTTTTATAAAAACAGGTCATGGGGCATTAAAGACATTCACTCAGTCCAATTCAGAATGAAAGCAGATTCATTTAATAGATACATATCCTTCTCTATTCAAAAGGCTTAGAGCAACTTACAATAAACAAACAACCACAAAAAGGATTCCCCAAACAACACCCCAGAACCTGAGAACTTCAACTTTCCCTGTCACATTTCTCAACAAAACAGAAATTCGGAGCTTTGATCAGACCTTTATAGATGTGACCTTAAACCAGGACTTGGGAATGAACCCAGATGTCAAACACAGTATCCACTTGGTATGCCATGGGGATCCTTTTCTGAGGTGCTGAGCACCTGCAACTCACCTTGACGTCATCCAGAGCTGTGAAAACTCAGCATTTTTGAAGCTCAGGATCCAAAATCATAGGACAGCTGTGAGAATTTTGGCTAACGTCCTACCATCATGCAGTAAAGCAGTGGTAGGAAGGCAACAGCATTCAGGTGTCCTGATCAACCACCTACTGCCCTATACTATGACTAGCACATACTGCTTCCTTTCCCTTCCCACCCGCCCTCTGTCTCCTGAGGTCTCTGCTTATCTTTAGCTGCCAAGTTTCATGATTCTGCGTAGGCAGCATCTCACTGTGTCTGTGAAATCTCCAACATGCATTTAGCTACTCAGTTTTTTATTGTGACAAATGGAATCAGTCCCCAGAATTTATTTACTCTCATTTTATGCCGAAATCTACTCCAAACCACTCGCTAAGAGTGGGAAAGGCCAGGGGGCAAAATCAAGGAAGACTTTTTTATAAGACACTTAAAATAGCAAAGCCTTCACACATGTATTAATAGTAACAGAAAAGTGCAGATGAAGGTGAAATAAGAATGAAAGGCTGACCATTTGCTGTTGGCAGGGAAAATAGAGATACAGTGACAAATAAAAAGGTATTACATCTTCACAATATGTGGATTCAAAAATCCACAGCTGGTAGCTCTGTGAGTTAATGAAGTTATAACAAACTATTAAAATATGATTTACCTTCCTTACAAAATTAAACTCCTGTCTCTTCATATAAAGGAACACCAGTTGCGAAAACATGAAGTAACCAACTTTGAGGATTGTATTTTATCTACAGCTAGTGGTGGCTTAATTTTTTTGTGACTGCAGCATGAAGAACAAATGTAGAAGAATCTAACATAGGGTACACAGTCTGTATTGGTTTGTGTGCAATGTCCATGCTGAAGCTGGGACAGCCCATAGCAGTATGACAAATGAGGAAGAAGGATAATTTTTACCATAAAATTGATCTGAATGAGATGACTTGAGACATTTTAGAGCTTGATGGCACAAGCTATTGTTAAAGTAGTGTTTGTAGCTGATGCAGGGTCAGCAATGGCACATTTCTGCTTAACAGAGGTGTGAATTTTCAAAAATAGTGAAAAAAAATTATAAGTTCTTTGGGGACCTTTCTAATTAGATGAATGAGGCAGAAGACGCAACATATTCTTCTGCATGAAAACCAGGAACCACATGAAATGCTACTAGTATCATGTTCTGTTACAAATGGAGAAAATAACTGTAGTTTTCAAGAGGTTTGCCAAAGTGCTACAAGTGTTAAGTGAACAAGGATTATTTTTCTTTTAAATTAGGCAGAACCCACAGTTTTGGCTTGATCTAGTTTAATACAATGGTGGTGATTTGAATGGAATTAAGTTTTTGGATGTGTTTGACCCTAAAATTCTAAGTGAAATTTGAAACCCAGATTAATTCAAGTTTATTTGACCAGTTTTGGTAGGCAGGGACCAGACTGCAGGTTCCTTGGCAGAAGGACTTGCCTATCCCCTGGATGGATTTACTTGGGGTATGTGAAGACGTTACACTTAGATCAACCTAACTAGGGTTAGGTCAAGCTAAGGGCAAAACTGTACTTGTTCAGGGAGTTTAGATTGGGCAAAAAATGGCTGGCATGATCTTGGTTCACCTAAGGAGGTGTGCTACATAGATCAAGTTAACCTGTGCCCAATCTAGCCAAACATGTGGAAAGATTTGGAGTGCAACTCCCAGGCTGGGAAAGCCTGGCTACTCACCTCAGTCTGGGGACTGCACTTTTCTTCCTCCTCCTTCCCCAGTGCCCCAACTGGGCTATTTTTAGGCCTCCAACCCCCACCCCCTGGATGGGGATGCAATCCTGCTAAAACTTCCCCTCCTGGACCTGCCAATCCCCACAGACCCTCTAGCCCCCCTGATCCTGCCCACTCTTCCCTCCACCCTATCTTACATAGTTCATGTTCCTGGTGCAGCTCCCAGCACCAGCAAACATTTGCAAGTGGGGTCTGATCTATAATCACATGGATAAATTAAGACATGATCATAAATTGGTTCCTGTAAGAGTGTGCACGTGCCCTTGATGCCTTCTCTCTGCTGGAACACAAATGGATGTATTGTAATCTTGTCTGGCTTTCTGACAAGAAAGATAAGGATGCCAAGGTAGATTCACTAGCACTTACCCTCTTGTAGAAGAAGTCAGCTGTTATTGTTTCTTTCCATACTTGGGGGGAAATAATTCCCAGATCTGGCCACACTGTAATATCAAGCACTTCTTGTGAATTGCAGAACATCATCTTTCTTTCTCATGTGATTTCACTGCACCAGGCCATTCTCCTTTACAGTATCCTGGGACCTGGGCTTTTTCCAGTACCTTTTATTGGTGTTCCACTAACTGGAAAAAAGCTACATAAAATCTTTGGAGAAAAGAAGTTTCTGCCCACAATTTAATGTTTTCAGAATGCTGCTCTGCAAACAATAACTTTTACAAAAGTTTCTTTTGAGGATTAACTATATTGTTCCTGCTGTAACATTATAATCCTGAGCTGCAAATGAAACAGTATTATTTTGGTGGGATTTCTTAAGTTCAAGTACAATGTTTTGTCTTGAGCTAATCAGTAGACTTTATCTAGGGTTCTTTGCATGCAATAGGACATAACTGTCTAAAATAGGTGATCATGTCAGTTATCTGTTTACCAACCAGCTTCAGTGATTGTTTTTCCCTTTATGTTCTAGTTATTAGATAAGGGAAAAGGGTAAAAAATAATAAACAACTGTACTGTCCTCTCAAGTTATTAATGTAGGATAAAGGGGCTTGACTTCTTAATCAGATCTAATCTATAATGGGTAAAATGAGCTGCTTCAGCTGAGCAACTAATTCAAACAGGTTTTTTGAGGAAATATGGCCATCCAAAGAATACTTGCAGTAGGCAGTCTTTGACAATTTAATTTCTGCTTATCTGTACCATTTACTTTCAATTGTCTGCTTTCAGTATAAAAATGGAAACAAAATATCAAGCTGAAAGGTGATTTCAACTGATGCTGACAAAATATAGCTAAAAGGAAAATATGAGAGCTTGCCATAAGAATATATAGTGTTGTTTCCGATGTAAAGTATTTCATATTGGACAGGCACACAAACAGTTAATATCCTTTATTTACTGCTTCCGAGTTAAAGACCAAGATATCCCAATTCTATCTGCATTGTAATCCTACCTGTTAAGTGCTATAAACTATTATCTTGGGAAGGACACTTGGGTGTCATACTAATGTGCTTTCCTCCAAAGAACAGGCTCTTACTGTTTTATCATTTTCTCTTCTGCCATTGCTCACTGGGTGCGCCTGTATTTCAGAGGGCTGAACTTTCTTCCATTGGTCCCAATCTCACTGTCCTTTTACTAAATAACACCGTATTTCTACGTTGTTTAGTTAGTGATTCTGTTAAAGAATGGCAATGTAATTTTATTTATATTTCAAACAACCCAACGTGATTATCATTCATGTATTTTGGATCACAGATTTCTCTTTTTTCCAAAAAGAGAGGCAGGACTCAGTAGTAGATATCCCCCACCCCCTTAAATGAAGGGCCATGGCAGTGTTGTGTAGAAACTTGCCTAATGCCTGTTTGCACCATGATTGGAATTGCAGATCACAGAAGCAAGATACCTTGATGTATTAATCTTGGGGTTGGAGTAATCCATATAAACTTTTAAAAATAAAAATAAAAGGCACAATAGTACTTAGCTAGAGTCCTAAACCATTACGTGATGTTAAATACACATAAGTATGTAACAGCAGTTAGTAAAAGTCAGGAGACTTCATATGATATGGCAGTTTATCCAGAATTTCCTTGATAGCATTATTTCATTTGCCTTATGCTGGCATACTGGTAAAGAAGCAGCTATGTATATTTCTACAGAGGTATGGCTCCATAGTGCCCTCTCTAGACAGACAGAGTGTTAGAGAGAATTAATAGAGATGCAGGGCTTCATGGCAAGAAAGCAAATAGGCCCTAAAGCCAAATTCAGTAATGGGACTGGAGAGTCCTAAGTGGTTAATTTCAGCATTGGCCTTAGGAAAGAAGGTGACTGACTCCCAAAATATCACATTTTAATACGTGTTCTCCTGTAACTATAAAAATCTTTCAGGCCTTTAGCCAAAAAGCTTACTGCAGGGTCAGATTGCAAATGTTACAAGTTCAGCTCCATGTGTTCACATAGGATTATACTTGCATATCCAAAGTCAGTGTTCCAAGATATAGTTTTCCATTTAAACTTTTCCAGAGTTGAAGTTATGGTCCATCAGGAGCCACAGATCATCTGAATTAAGTAAGGACAGACTTGGTGTGATGTTCAGAATCGGTCAGGGGAAATCTCTGTCAACACAAACAAGAGTTACACTTAGAACTGCCTGTGAAAAAAATATCCTGAAAGCATATTCAAAAGGGACTCTGTTTTCAGGGATGGCTGTGTGCTTCACGCTCACAGAACTGTATGCGCAAATTATTTTTGTGGAGACTATGTGGAATGACCCCATGTGTACACACAACATTTGCATGCGGAAATGGAGAGGACACTGTGAGGCAGGCTGAAACATAGCCTTGAATGTTGAAAAACTAAAAGCATAATATACAGAGGGGACTACAACATACAGTCAAAAATGTTATACATCTGAACTGGGAATACTTACAGTTTATCTAGGCTATAAAGGAATATTTAGCTGCTTTAGTGTAGTAAAGTGATGACCCTCATGTAGCCTTGGGACATACCAGACAGTCTCCTTTAGCTGCTACTGTATGGAAAATAATGGGACCATGCATAACAATGCAGTCCTGAAGTGCAAGGAAGATGGCCTCCTGGATTTAACAGACTGTTTTCTTTCTGCTGTTGTGGTGTAGTATTGCAGAACCAATGCAATTTTCCTAAATCCAGTGCCATAAATACTGTTTAAGAATTCCAGATCAAAAACATTTATTAACTATAGGAAAATAATGCCTGTAAATTTACTGTTGTTATACAAATGATAAATCATCTTCATAAAGAGTTGAATATCAACACCTTAGAATGTAAACCATTTTAGAATATATTCATATAAGTAAGGTTGAATAATGAAATAATTAATTAATATTTTTGCAAATAAAGATGCCAAGTTCATGTTGCTATGGCTCATGATATTCCTTATTGGCAAGTATACAGGGAATTGCTCTGTCCCTATAGTGTTGCTAATTTTAGCACAGATGATCGTTTATCTGAGAATTCATGCAAGAAATGATGTAATTCACTATTCATTATTCTCCTGTTTAAAATGTGGGCCATCCAATCTAGCAGCAGAAAAATTCTCTTCTGACAAAGCACACATGAGTAATGAGTAGTTGAAGATAACCATTCAGATAGTCCTTAATCTGGATGTCATTAAACCAGGGAAATTTTAGGCACACATTCCTTCCTGGTTTCTCTCTTTCATTATAGGGGCAACAATCTTTGACAACCCTAAATTGGCACAGACAATACAGTAAATAGATTCCATTATCAGATTAACCAGGTGGCAGAATTAACCAAAGTTCTGCTCAAGCTCTGACAATTTGAAGGAGAAGAACAGGAGCTCAGCAGTGTTACCAACACCCCAAAAGGTAGTCTCCGTTCCCTTGCCTGTTCTCCTTAGAGTTAGTTGTAGTCTGGATCTGAAGCAATTTCTCTTTCTGATCTAACACCCAATATCCAAGAAAAGAGTAGCATTCAAAAAATGGAGAAATGTAAATGTAAAATTGCAACACGTAGCAAGAAGACTTGGGTAGTAGGGCTGTGCAAAGCTTCGGTTGGTGATTCGATTTGGAGGAGATTTGGCCCGATTCGGTGGCTGCATCTCTGAATCTGAATTGAATTAGGGGAGCAATCTAAAGACCCGAATTGATTCAAAGCTCTCCGAATCTTCAGAAAAGATTCGGAGAGCTTTGATGATTTGGGCAGTCCCTGGGGGCTGCAGCAGGGAGCTGCAGCTGCCTCAGAACTGGTAAGTACTGGGGGTGGCAGAGGGGAGCTGGGGAAGGGGACCATGGGGGGGGGTGTGGAGTCTGCCAGCCCCACCGCCACCCAGCAGCAGCCGAATCTCCAAATCAGATTTGGCCGAATCGAATCAGGACAGTGATTCAAATCACCAAATCGAATCACTGTCCCCTGAATTGGCTGCATCTGAATCGGAAGCAAACACTAGCTGCTTTGCACAGGCCTATTGGGTAGGTGTAGTATCTGGGACAACAGTTGACTGAATTTTACTTTGATGGAGTTCCTTTTAATAAGCCAGCTTTCATAAAGGTGGCATGATGCCATTATTTCTATGTTCTATTATATTATTCTTCAAACATTAGGAGCACCACTAAGAGGACAAGATTAACCCATAGGCCACGTCCAGACGAGTGCGGCTGCATGGTATGTGGCACCACAGACATGTCTGCAGTGCTGTATACCACACGTTCAGTTGTTCTCCGCATTGCAAGGGAGCAGCATGGCGGGTGGGGGTGGGGGGTTGACTCTAGGATATATGGGGACAAAAAAACCTGTGGGAAAAAAAAGGAGTGGTGCATGTGGATGCAGCATACAATGCTCAAAACTAGAACCAGGCCAGCCAGAGCAGAGCTCTGGCTGCCGCCCAAGCTCTATGTGGCAGGATCACCACTGCTGCAACCCTGGGAGGCCCCTAGAATTCCAGGTAAGGCTGCTGGGGCCAGCCCAGTGCCGGCCCCAGCCTACCCTACCTCACCCAGGGTAACTTGCTGTGCACCAGAACACGCATGGCATGGGCATTCCCCAGGGACAACTAGCAGTGGGACAAGGTGTGACACCACTACTGTCCCTGGGGAAACAAACATCCATACATGTAAGGATGCGGCCATAGACTGTTCTGCAAGTGCTGAACCAGAGCAGTAGGAGTAAAGTAGCATGTTGTGTGTGGCATGGTTCTGCATAGTTAAATAAAAAGCATAAGTGTGTAGGGGAATAAATGCTAATTTATATCTTCAGTGTTGTTTCCCTGTCTACCTCAAGTAGTTCAACCTTTAACCCACAATTTTTTCTCTTATCTTTTAGTTTGTGTTTTTAGGCCTAATTGTGTCCTTTCCCCCCCATATAATGGAAGTCTACTATTAACAATGCTATTTCCACTGATTCAATATCAGTTAGTAGTTTTCCCTCCTCAATATTGTATTAAAAAAGCTGAATTCATGGAACATTTGGGATGAAGATGAGTTTGTTTATTTTACATGCTGAACCAGCTTTTCCCCAAATATAAGAAATGCCCTGTTTGATCTTGCTGCATGGACTAGATGTGTGTGTCAACTATCATTTTGGTTGTTATATCTAAAAAGCTAAAGCCAAATGCACATAAAAAATTCAACAGGAAAATATGCATGAAAAGGCTTTCTAATTTTTCTGAAAAGATCTACAGGAGGAAAAAGTAAGCAATAGC
>NW_005842037.1:159521-171512 GCF_000455745.1 Alligator sinensis | reverse complement strand
AGGAATGATTCAGGATTTAATTACAACTCTTGAACTATATTTAGGTTCTGTTACCCATTTAATTAATCCCATATTAAAAGGGAAGAAATTCAACATGCTTCTACAGTAACATCCCACGACAGCAAGATTGGGAGAAGGACAGCATTACAGTTAAGAGTGGCAATGTTGTCCAGTGGCTAACAGGGACATGGGAAACTACATCCTATTTGTGGTTCTGTTGCTGAGCTGCTCTACAATCTTGAAGGGCACATCCAGACAAGCCCGCACATGCCTCTTGCCACATCTCAAAGCAGTTTGAAAGGTGGCAAGAGGCATACTGGGAACAAAAAAATGTTCCCTATGCTGCATATCTGCAGCATGGGCTCAAAATTTGATACCTGGATATCCAGGTATTACACTCCCCCCCCCCCCCCCCCAAAACAAAAACAAACAGGAAAAAAAGCAGGGCAGGCCATGGTCCAGGACTGAGCCCAGAGGCAACCAGAGGCTCGGGTCCTCCAAGAGGCACTCTGGTAGCCAGACAGAGCATCTTTATCATTCCCCGTGCCCTGATGTTGCAGCACACTGCCTGCCTGTGCAGGGCAAACAGTGATGCAGGCTGCAGCGACCTGGACTGGGACTCTGTTCCAGGCACAGGCAGTGCCAGGTGGCCAGGGCTGAGCCACGCTGCCCTGCACCATGTAGGGGGAGGAGGGGGACCATGCCAGGAGGCCCTGAGCACTTTGATGGCTGCTGCTGCTGCCAGTGGACTGTAGGCTAGGTGGGGAGGGCTGAGGCTGTACAGTGGGCATGTGGGCTGTGCAGGGGGGGGCGGGGCTATGGTTCTGGCAGGGGTTGTGTCAGGTGTCTGTGTCCTGTGGGGGAGCAGGGGACCCACCCCTCCTGAGCAGCACCCCCACACCTCCCACATCCCTCCATACCCAACCACACACCTACCCACATCCCCTCACACCCCTTTCACCCCTTCCTGCAAACCCCACATCCCCTCATCACGTACCCATCATGCCCAGTTGCCAAACAGGATGAGACCTGCTGGCAGGAGCTGGGGCTGCAGAGGCAGCTTTCCCCACATCCTACTTCGTGAAGGGGTCAGGCGGAGCTCTAACTGTTTTATGATAAGAAAACCAAAAGCAAACATCAAAACATATAGATATTTCAAAATTATTTTATGATGATGATAAAGACACTGGTAGGTTTCCAAATTGCTTTAGCTTGTAAATATATCAAAACATTGCCCAACTGATTGATCTCTCTCTCTCTCTCTTTCCATATATATTGTGGTCT
The DNA here is from genome assembly GCF_000455745.1 of Alligator sinensis. Classification (NCBI taxonomy): domain Eukaryota; kingdom Metazoa; phylum Chordata; order Crocodylia; family Alligatoridae; genus Alligator; species Alligator sinensis. The sequence continues at coordinate 170,228 of NW_005842037.1, read as the reverse complement.
TTTGTTTTAATTGTGGAAGAGCATGGATTTTGGAGTATTTTAAAGAGTAAATTTGGGATTTTTTATCAGAGATTGTGCAGTTTTTAAATAGGGAACACCAGAATTTGAGGCAGATGGCAGGACCAAGGACTCCTCAGGGCTGACACCAGGGACCCAGCTTGAGGTAGCTGACCTCTTGGCCACTTGGGTCCAGGAGGACATGCTTTGACAGTTCAAAGTAGGCCAACCGCACTGAGAACATCATCTGAACAAGAGCTGCCCAAATGGCAGGGCGGTGGCACGCATGGCAGTAATGTTGCACAAAGGCCAACTATGCAACTATGGGCAGCTGGTCCAGAGGTGCAGATGCCTCTGCTGTGGCCATGCTGTCCCTATCCAGGTCTGGCAGGGGCACAGCCTTGAGGCCACATGCTGTGGCAGGTGGCAGCAGGTCATAGCCAGGCAGAAGCCCTCACTGCCAGACTGCTGCAGTGGATATAGGGTGCCAGGAACTCGGTTTGGGCTGCTTCAGCAGTCCAGTTGGCACAAGGGGCTAGTGTCCCCGGATACCAACTGGCTGGACCCAGAAGCTCCTGAGAGCAAGTAGCCCTAAGCTGCTCGCCAGGGCAGCTTTTTATACTTTTATATACTTTGTATACTGCTGGGGCCAGCACAGGGCAGGTTTTATACTGCTGGGGCCAGCACAGGTGCTGGCCCCAGGCTCCAGCTCCCCCTGGCTGCAGATCCAGGAGGAGCTGGGCAAGGTTATTTTGCCCCAACTGGCACAACTTGCCTCACACCAAAGTGCATGTCCAGGCATGTGCGCTGAGGCAAAAAGCCCTGACTTAAATTTGTGCTGCTCCTATCTGAGCTGCTGCAAGCGTGCATGCTTGCATGTGTGGGTATGCCCCAAGAGTCCATAAAGAATGCATGTACATCACCTTGCTGTGCCTGAGAAGGCCACCAAGAAGTAAGTCTTTCATTTCTGCTCTCCGAATCCCAGAAATAAGGCAATGTAGCCACCCTAGAGAGGCCTTGCATGATTTAAACAAGCCTGAGAGAGAGATCCCAACAGTGGATCTGAGCATGTGCTCAGGGCTACTCTAAGGCAACCATGTTGCCTCCTTTTTTGGGAGATCTTATGTGTTTAGTAGGAGCAAGTAGGTGGGGCATGTTTCTTGATGGCTTCCAGTCTCCTCACAAAGACAGTATTGGCAAGCTCTTAGCTTCTCTTTCTAGTCTCTCTCTTTATATAGATTGTCTATATTGCAAACTGCAATTTGCTCTGAACAGGTGCTTTCTTTCACATCATGTCTGTATAGTGCCTCAACCAACAAAGCTGCCGTCTTGGCTACTTACTACCATGATATAAATACTAAAAATAAATTTGAGTCAAATAATCTAAAAATGCACTCTCTCTTTTTCCTGTATGGCATCAGATATCAACTTCCAAATCTATGAGACAACGTCTGGTCTTATCGCTCAATGTGTGGATTCAGCCTACCCTATCTGGGCATTTGTAAAGATTGCAGCTTTCAGTTAAATGCTGTGCTGTTTATTGGACACTGCATTCACACAGAGGGCTGTCCAAAATATTCATCCTGTGAAGTGTTGTTTTGAATTGTCCATTTGATTTCAGTCTGTTCAGCTTGACCCAACCTTGGTAGATTCCAAACTTACACTAGACCAAGTGAGTTTTAGACCAGGTCCTGTGCAGGCTTACTAAAAAACCTCACACAGCATATCAAAGATAGTTTTCAACAGAAGTTGATCACTGGTGCAGGGTTTGTTGACTTATCTGCTGCATACGATACTGCCCAACACCGCATCATGATCCACAAACTGTACCTTATGACTGATGACTTAGATCTAAGCTAAACCATCCATAGTCTCTTAGAGCACAGGCACTTCTACATGGAACTATATGGCCAGAAAAGAAGATGGATCTCCAAAAGAACAACTTACCACAAGGTAGTGTGCTTGCCCCACTTTTATTCAACATCTAATGATCAGCCACTTCCTGCCAAATATCAGCATTTCATCTATGCTGACGATCTTTGCATTACCACACAGCACAAGAATTTTGAGGACACAGGAAGATCCTAGAGAGGGCAGATTATTACCTAAATAATTATCTCAAACCAAACCCCAGCAAAACCTAAATCTGTGCTTTCCATCTGAAGAACCAACATGCAGAATGACACCTGAATGTCACCTGGGGTGACCAGAGTCTTGAACATCAGAAACACCTGGTCTACTTAGGGGTAACACTGTACCATACACTTAGTTACAAAAAGCACATTTTAAATACCAAAGGCAAAGTCAACACACAAAACAACATTCTGCCTTAGCTTACAAATTACAAGTGGGCAACACATCCATCCACAGTACAGACTAGTGCCTTAGCACTTTGTTTCTCTGTGGCTGAATATGCCTGTACCACCTGGGGACACTCAAGTCACAAAAAAAATGCAGAATTATAGCAGGCTGCCTAAAACCCACCCATGTTCCCTGCCTATACTCACTATCTGGCATAGTGCCCCCTTACATCAGGAGTAAAGTAGCAGGCAACATTGACCAGCAGGTACAAGAGTCAGACGACTACCACCTGCTATAGGGACATCAACCAATGCACCATCATGTCCCATTGAGAATGGGATGCTATTTTTTGTCTTCTACTATACCATTGATCACATCACCAGAATCAGCCAGATCTACCCTCTAGCAAAAAGAATGGGAGAAACTAGGTGACAAAGCTGTTGAATGGAGCCAATGAGGAATTACCCCCCACAGTGAGGAGTTAGCATTCAGCTCCAACTACAAATGGCATACACAGTGGAGTCTGAACAGATTGTGAGTGGGTCTTGCCAGATGCAACTTTCTCATGAAATCATGGGGCCTCTACACAACTGACCAATGTGTTTGTCAGGAGGAACAAACCATGGATCATCTTCTGAGATGTCCTGTAGCACCACAATGCACCCGACAATATCTGGTAACACTAACACCAGAAGCAGTTACATGTGCAGAATACTGGTAACTTACCATATAAAAAGGTGGGATAGGAGACTCTATGAAGAAGAAGCTTGACGCATGCTTCTCTGTCAAGGTTGTGCCCAATGGGGGACTTGTTTGGTGTTAGTATAAAACACTGTAGGAATTGGTCTGACCTTTCTTAGTGGTCAGCCTACTCTATTGCTGCCTATAGGTTTGGTTCAGTTTCCTCAGTCTCTTCCAGGAGCTTGTGGACTTCATGTAAAAATGGTTTGTGACTTTTAAGCCTCTTAAGCCTCCATCTATTTGGGCTTGCAATAAACTGTTAATGGAACAAGTGATTTTCATCATCTCTTGTCTCTATGGCCAGTAATGTTAGGGTCTGGCTTCTTATGTCACTTGATCTAAGGCCCAGAGTTCAGGGAGGATATCTGTGTGTGTATAAGTTGTGTAGCCTGTTATGAGTTGCACTGTTAAGTACAATGTTGAGCTTTTTAGTGTGACAACTTCTGAATCATACAGTAGCACAATATTCTGCTCGGACATATACTATTGCAATCGGGCTTTCAATTAAAAATGCACTGAGTCACAGACACTAATGACAAATTATGTATTTTCAAAACTGTAAGTGTTCCCAGACCACTAGCTATTTGTAGCAACCACTTATATGTAAATTTGTTCTCTAGTGAAAGATGCAGAACAGGTGACTGTGGGGTTTCCTATTGACTAGCAAACAAGTGAGGCTTTGAGACTACTTTTCTACAAAATGTGACTGAATTCACATTTTGTAGAAGTTTCAGAGACTCAGGGTTCTCCTCATTGTTACTTATCTGTATATCAGCATGTGCTTTCCCATTCAAGCTATGGCTGAGAAGAGGGCACAGGTAGTTAAAATTTTTGTTCTATAGTAAAGTGAAGTGATTAGACTTAAAGCTGTTTGCATAAGGCAAAAAGCATCAAAATATTGTGTCAATCAAATTTCAGTAGATTCAGGTTTTGCTTCATCAAAGGTTTCCCAGCTTTGTCAGCACATTCTAATCTAAAAGCAGATTGATTCTGCTCAGCCCATTTATCTTTCAGTGTTTCCATTTCAGTTGATTGGTTCATGGTTGACTTGCACCCGCTCCGACTAATTTTCAAGCTGCTCATTAGCATTCATTGCTAAAGGTTTCCCTCTTTTTCCTACCACACTGATTGTATTCTTATAGTTAAATATCCAAAAAAAAATGCATGCCAAAGGGTATGTAAGTTCACATAACACATGGAAATTACCTTTGAAAGAATAGCGTATTGTAAATACTAACTAACTTTAGGCGATGAAGATACGTTAATGATACTACATGGAGTGCAATACCCATTATTCTCTTTGTTACATTATTCCTATTAGGTCATATCTGTGTATTTTAAATTGGTAGGACGCAAGCACGTTTGCCTTATTGGAGCCTAAATGAGGCTGGCCAAATTGGAGAATGTAGACCGTAGGAAAGAAGCATATGTTTCTCATGTGGAAAGACCAATTTAGGAAGCTCTGCTTTAGTGAGGAATGAACTTTCTGAGCATAATCTCATCTGCTCACAAGTACTCTACAGCAGTGTTTCTCAACCTTTTAAGTAACAAGTACTCCCTAACTTCTGAAAATTTTAATAAGTACCCCAACACTCAATTTTCCAGGGGATTTTATATTTACAGACTAATTGTGCAATATGTTGGAAGAAGGGCTGTGTATATAAGGCTGTGATATGACAGATATCTGATCTGGTGTGGGTAGGGTTGCCACCTTTTACACCAGGGGTGCACAACTCAAGTATGTACCTGGGCTACAGGTGATGTTGGCCAAAGCTAGGAGGGCTGAACCAACCAAGGGTTGGCCAAAGCTAAGAGGGCGTTGCGCGGCATGTCAAATTATTACTGGGGAATTTAAAGTGCTGCACAATGCGGGGTGCACCAAATTTTTTGCTATAGTTTTGAGAGGAGGAAGGGGCAACAGAGAGAGGAAAAGAGGGTGAGAGAGAGTGTTGTGGTACCCATGTACCCCCTGCCTGCATCTCGCATACCCCCAGGGGTACACATACTACAGGTTGAGAAACTATGCTCTACAGGGTCAATCTGCATGTAGTACCATCAGCAGACTAGAAACCCCTGCCTTGCTCTGATACTAAAGAAGTAGCAGCCAATCAGCAACTCATGACTATATCTGTAGACTTCATACTTTTGACCAATCTGTTTTAATCATTCCTGGTTATGCTACATCTTCATTTTGATCTAATTCAGTGAACTCCTAAACAAATCCGGGGTCCATTCCTTTCCATCAAAACACTTAATGCCCTTTAGTAGATTTTAAAGTTTTATGTTATTAAAAGGTGTTGGTAATTTCATGTTAGCTAACACTTCTTAAGTCTAGTATAGACAAAGCCATGTAGGCTTCAATCCACACTTAACTGTGTTCAAGTCTATACTGCTTTGTCATTAGCAGACTTTAATATGCATTAGATAATAATTCTCCCACCACATCTTTACATCCTAGTTAAGACCAGGTCACAGATGTTTATGTCCCATTGAAGTATATTGGCCATAAACATATCCCTGAGTAATTTTGAAGAGCTTGGGCCATAGATAATGTGTTCTTTGAGGCAGGAGCCTAGGCCAAGCATGTGCACAAGGCAGAACTCCCTTGAAAATTTTCAGGTTAAAAAGGGAAGCATCTACTGAATTTAGCTACCTGCAGAGCCAGGCAGCTGCTGAGCAAGGATTTTGGACTTGGGTACAGTGCCAGCTTTTCAAAGTTTCCAGTTGCTGAAATATTTCTGGAAGTTCAAGTGACTTAGTTCAAGATAAAGTTACAGTGTCATTGGGGACCTGGTTTGTCCTTTCAAGGGGCCAGTGGTTTGGTTTGTGAGTTAACATTCATGGTCAGATATTTGCTGGAGGGGAAACCTATGGTGTCTCAAACTGAACCGTGCTAATCATTGCTAACGGCCTAATTTAAATCTCATTCTCACAGTGGAGTTACTCCAGTGTAAGGGAGAAGACAGGGCTTCACAGCATGCATTAAAGTTTTCATGGAGAAGCAGCAACTCATTTCTGCATTGGTAACATATTAGAATAGCTCTGCTATTTATTGCAGTTGACTAAATTGTGACACCCTGATTCACACTGAGAAGCACTTTACGTCATGAGCATTCAGTGATACCACCTGTTGTGTAAAATACCTTTGAGAGTGAGTAAGGTTCTTAGAATCTGGCTCAAAAAGATAAGTGTTTCTCAACACAGCAAATGAAGGAAAGGAGAACATCCTCTAAGTTACTCTGTCTTGCAACAAGATATTCCACTTCCCAACAGTGAAGTCCCTCTCAAGTGCCTCCAAGCAGTAACTTCATTCAAGTACCTTTCAGAGCAAGCTCTGAATTAGCAGAGTCTATGAGAGAACATATATATTTTAAAGAACTAGTCCTGTTTAGGCCACCTTGTTGTTTCTGCTCAGTAATTAGGCAATTTATTAATCATTGAATATTTAACACAGATAAATGAAAATTATAACCATTCTGAGTGCAAAAATCATGGATGTTTCATTGCAAATTGATTAAATATTTAATTACTATTTGCAAGCATTCCTATGCAAGCAACACTCATGCATTTCCCTAATTAGGAGAGGTCACAAAATAGATTAACAACGAAATAGCAGGTAATTGCTTCATAAGTAAATTAATCACTGCTTTGAAACACTATTTGATTAAATTCTAATACTGAGCTCAGAATGCGTTCTGCCCACTAAGGAAACCTAATGAACTTTGGTTTTATAGTTTTGCATAAAGCTGTAACTTTATAAAACTTGTATCAAATGAAAGACAATAACATTTTAAATGCTGAATGCTTGCATTTTTGCTGTGCAGAAATGATGACAAGTCTTACACAGAGGGCTATAGTCTGTTATGTAGTGAACACAGTTTTAGTGACCTTCAACCCAGCAATGAGTGAGCCTCACATGGTGTGGTTTGCAAAAACTCTGTTGTCAGCATCTGAGTCCATCACCCTGGTGTCTAAATATCAAGCAAAATTATTGAAAAGCATCACTGTTATCTCCTATGTGTGTTCAAAGATTTGAAAGTTCAAAAACAAATTTAAAATGATGAATTTATTATAGAAATAGATCCTGTGGAAAAGACCCAATTGAACAATGTTTAGTGTTTGAATGAACATGCATAGATTTGGAGGCATTCTGCTGCTTTAGGGCAAGGAGTTATGTAGCTGTGTTCCCAGCATAGGAATACTTTAGCCAGAGCACTTGGCTGGCTAACCCTGTGATGATCATTTAGTTTATGTTAAATTCTCTGATCTTGAAAGCTGTAAAACTGACTAGAAAAGGCAAGAGTTGTTTCCTTCCTTGCAGTGCAAATCAGGCTTCAAGGGGAAAAATGGATTGAGCTTAAATTAAAAACGTGCTCCCTGCTACGAACAGACTATCAGTCTAGTTTTCTGTCTCTGAGGCAAAAGTTTGGCTTTAAGAAAGAAATAACGCATTGATGAGAATGACAAGACAACTTCTTTTGTGTCAGGAAGGACTAAGTCCTTTAGGAAATGCTCTTGAAAATTCAAGAATCTCTGGCTTTATATTCAACAGCTGCCCCCAATAAAACCTATAAGTATGCTGGTGAGTTTCATTTAGACAATATAACCTTACTACTGTTGTGAAACTCATAACTTAGGCTTGCAAACTTACCAGCATCTTTGATCTTGACTGTAATTAGATAATGTCTAGTGACACCTAGTGACTGACACTGGAACTCTGACACCAGGCATTTTTGTACTAAGAGGCTGTTTCTGTGCAAAGTTACTTGAAGCAGAAATGTGCCGCTTGCCAAAGATTCTAACGGGAGCAAAGAAATCCAGACAGTCTCTTCCTTTAGAATATATATTTTAATTGCCCAGGTCCCAGACCTGCAGCATTTTTATTGTGGCTCTGATTGTGATCCTCTTTGAGTGGAGAGGTGGCGAGAGGTTACCTTTTATATGTGATTGAACGATTTATTACAAGGGATCACCATTTTATTAAATGATAGACTGCCTTCTCTAGTGCAGTATGACTACTTTGAGAGCATGGCCAGGGAAGAATTTGCATTCACAGAGCAGTTGTCCACCTGTGGAAACCTGGTGGAGTTGGCTTTGCTATCTTGTATAGCAGCTGTGCCTCCATTCCTGGTGGAAGGTGAAAACCTGCTGAGTAATGGGTGAAGTGTGAATAGGAGAGGAGGGAGAAAGGTGGATTATGGTGGAGTGGAGTTTCCTATGCCTGGTCCACCTCTGTAGGTTTGACTTGCATCAGTGCAGCCCTGAAGGAAGGAGCTGTAGTGGGGTACCTACACCCCTAGCTCCCTCTCTGCTGCACCCAAGTGAAATATGGCTGGAAAAAGGAATGGAGGCTGATATCTTCTGGTCATCTCTGCACTCAAGTCACACAGACTTGTAGTCCCTAAAATATTTGTGATCCTCACACTCTTAGACTGGCCTGGGATGCTTTCAGAACAATAAAGCAGTCATTAAAGTACCTTCTGGTGCAAAACAGAACAAAACCATGTCCATTTGTTTGTTTAACTATGATTGGAAGCTCTTTGGGGCAGAAGCCATCTCTTTTATCTGCTTTTTGTACAGTGCTTAGTGCTACAGGATCCTTGCTCATCATAAGGACATGTGGGCACCACAGTAATAAATAGATAACAACAACTTCTAAGTATAGTGAATAGAAGCAATGATACTGGTAAAGCTAGGACCTGATACTGCTTTGTCTTCCACTTGCATAAAGCTTGGGCAAAGCACTAGCAAGCAGGTGATCATTTGTAATTTGGTGCAATTTACACTCATTTCACAATGGTATATATCAGGGGTGCTCAACCTCCAGGCCACAAGTCAGATCTGGCCAATGGTACCATGTCTTTCAGCCCACAGAGATCCCCATGGGCCCAGAAATTTGGATGCAGTGCAACATATCAAGTGAGTCCATTTCTCCATGTGCATATTTTAAAGCCAAGTGCCATGCCCCTTCTCTGTGTGCAAAATAAGGGATAGGGAGAAGCCAGGGCCCTAGCTAAGCATAGACATGCTATATGAGAAAGATGTTGCTTTAACAGGTGTGACAATGGACATGTCTTATGCATAGCTACTCTCCACTGAACTTTGCTCTGGCATACTTTCTCATTTGGCGTTACTTTGAATCAAACAGGAATTCCTAACTCACTCTCAGATCCATTTAAACTCCCATACTAGCACAATACTTTGTCTAAGATGGCTTAAAAAACACAAAGCCAGAAATAAATCTCAGGGGTTTACCCTTGGCCCCCAGCATTGAGGCATTCGATTCCTGTTTCAGTAAATCAACTTACTGTTGCATAACTCTACCTCCACACACCTTTATGCTCGTTGTGGCTTGGGAGTCACCTCCTTCAGTTTTGTGTTTTGTATGCATGTTGCATTTCCATCTCTGCAGTCCACTGCTCACGGAGGGTATTATTACACCTTTGCTCTGCTTTGTAGGTTGGCAGGTGGTGGTGCATGGAATCTTGGGCCTGGCTGGCTCATTCAATCCAGTAATTCTCATTGAGCCAGCCTAGAACACATAGAAAACCTGAATTTTAATAGCATTTGTTTAAACAGCATTTAAACAGGTTCTGCAAAAGTCTCAATCTTCAACAGGAAATGGAAGGTTTTTTTCCTGTGGTTAACAATGATTTCACTGCTGATACTGCAACTTTAAACATGACTATTTTAGCAAAGGTGTATTTGTATCCATGGTGCTTTCCTTTCAGCGCAGTTGTGCTACAGTCACATCATCAGGGTTTTCAGTTTGTTGATACTCCAACTCCCCTCTTAACTGTGTGTGCATGTGCGCGCTGGGGGAGGAACCGTGGGAGGGAGTCATAGAAAGATAATATATGGTCAGGGCTGGTGGGATGTCAGTAGGTGTCCTACTTGTGGTTCCCTCTTCTCCAAACTTTGTAGTTTCCCCTGACCTTAGTAAATCCCTGGAGTCCTATGTGGAGTCAGAAGAAAGGGAATATGCCTGATATCAATGAGGTGACATGTTTTACGCAGGGTGAAAGACTCCTGTGCATAGCACCTATTCTGTATTGCTCTTGGAAGCAGAATTGGACCTTTTAGTTATAATCATAGATTCATAGATTGTAAAACTGGAAGGGACCTTGGAGGGGTCCAGCCCCCTGCACCAAGCAGGAAAGACAACTGGGATCAGGTGACCCCAGCAAGGTGCCCGTCCATTCTCCTCTTGAAAATTTCCAGGGTAGGCGATTTGTGCCACCTCTGGAGGGAGCTTATTCCACAGTCTGGACACCCTAGTTGTAAAGTAGTTTTTCCTAATGTTCCAGGAGTTTGTGACCATTATTCCCAGTTTTCCCCAAGGGTGCCCTGGTAAACAGTTGTTCACCGAGCCCTTGATGCGCACCTCTGATGTAGTGGTAAGCTGCTACTAAGTCCCCTCTCGGCCTTCTCTTTTTCAGGTTGAAGAGTCCCAGAAAAAGAGAAGGCTGAGAAGGGACTTGGTAGCAGCTTACCGTTACATTAGAGGTACACATCAAGGACTTGGTGAACAACAACAATCAAGTCCTTACACAGGAAAAACTCTCCTTAGTTTCACAGTAGTTTCATAGTTTCATAGTAGTTTGGGGTCAGAAGGGACCTGAACAGATCATCTAGTCTGACCCCCCGCCACTGGCAGGGGCACAAGAT
>NW_005842037.1:154089-159302 GCF_000455745.1 Alligator sinensis | reverse complement strand
CTCCCCTAACGAGTTTGTAGGCAGCCACCAAATCCCCCCTCAGCCTCTGCTTGCTGAGGCTGAACAGGTTTAACTCCTTCAGCCTCTCCTCATAGGGCTTGCCCTGTTGCCCTCCAGCCAAGCAAGTGGCCCTCCTCTGAACCCTCTCAAGGCAGGCCACATCCTTCTTAAAGTGCGGTGCCCAGAACTGGACACAATACTCCAATTGTGGCCTGACCAATGTCACATAGAGGGGGAGTATCACCTCTCTGGACTGGCTTGAGATGCATCTTTGGATGCACAACAAGGTGTGGTTGGGTTTGCTGGCTGTGGTCTGGTATTGGCAGCTCATGTTCATCTTGGAGTCGATAATGATTCCAAGATCCCTTTTCACCTCTGTGCTCACAAGGGGGGAGCTCCCCAGCTTGTATGTATGCTGTGGATTCCTTCTCCCAAGGTGCAGCATCCTGCATTTATCTACATTGAACCCCATCCTAATACCATCTGCCCACTTCTGTAGTCTGTCTAAATCTAATTGCAGTCTCTCTCTCCCTTCGAGCGTGCCTACCGCTCCCCACATCTTGGTGTCATCAATAACTTGGACAACGTGTTTTCCACCCCCTCATCCAAGTCACTGATGAAGATGTTGAACAGTGTGGGCCCCAGGACCGAACCCTGGGGGACCCCACTATTCACATCCTGCCAGGTCAGGTATGACCCGTCCACCACCACTCTCTGGGTGCATACCATCAGCCAATTTTTGACCTATCCAACTGTGTAGGCATCAATGCCACAGTCGCTCAATTAATTAATGAGAATGGGGTGAGAGACAGTGTCAAAGGCCTTCTTAAAGTCCAGAAAGACTACATTCACGGTGACACCATCATCCAGGGATTTAGTTACCTGGTCATAAGAGGCCATCAGGTTGGTCTGGCAGGACCTGCCTTTGATGAACCCATGTTGATTTCCCCTGGGCATGATCTCCCCTGCTGGCCCCTCACAGATGTGATCCTTGATAATTATTTCAAGGATTTTCCCCAAGACTGATGTGAGGCTTATGGGCCTATAGTTTCCTAGGTCCTCCTTTCTCCCTTTCTTATAAATGGGGACCACATTAGCTAGTTTCCAATCTCCGGGCACCTGACCCATGGACCACGATCGCTCGTACAGCCGGGCCAAGGGCACAGCAATGACCCCCGCCAGCTCTCTCAACATCCATGGGTGGAGGGCATCAGGGCCCACAGATTTAAAAACATCCAGCCCTTCCAGAAGATCCCTAACTACATCTATGCAGTTACATCAATGAAATACCCATTAGTTGGATACAGTCACCTTGAAATAACAGGGAAAGGAATTTGGCCCAATGGAAATTTTAGATAAGAAAAGGCCTATTCTGAATAAGAAACAAGGTTTTTTTGTCAGATTTCAGCCCTACCTGGGGCCAGGAAATTTGTCTCTTTGGGTGTGCCTATGCACTCATTAATGTGGTTTTGCTAATGCACACAAAATTTAGTACCTCTATTGTGAGATACTAAAAAAGGCACATTAGCCTATTTTAATGTACATTAGTGAAAGTGAATGGTTTTTTGTGATGCTTTAATGCGCATTAAAGTGCACGTGTAGACACTCCCTTTCAGTGCTAAATCGAGCTCAAAGCAAACACCATAGAGATAAAATTATGGGAACCTGAAACTGACATGTGGTCCCTGGGTTAATCTCTAGGGACTAATCTATGCTACAGGGTTTTGCCAGCTGAATTCCAGAACTCCTCTGCAGTGGCGGAGCCCTCCCCACTGACAGCAAAATTCTTCTACCACTACCAAGTGGAGTAAGTCTTCTGCTACTTCCTGTCAGACTGTAGAAGGCATGTGAATATAGTCCTGCACCTTTAGCTGGATCCTATGATCCATTCAGCATCTGAGGCCTTCCTAGAATGTTCTTCATGCTTTGGCAACACAGCTATTGAAGTGAAGCTGTGTAGACCCACTAGAAACGTTCAGGTGTGCATATTTTTGGCAGTGGCAGCTGCTGTCTGCCACCAGAAGTTTAGTTATAATAAAATAGTCTAGGCTTTCCAATACATTTATGGAATATTATTAAAGCAGAGCTGATTACCCAGATCACAGCACTGCACAGATGTGGCTCTACTGCTTCCCATTCCTGAGCTAAGTCATTCAGAGCTATTAAGGTTTAAACCAAATGAGCACAAAAGGGAAAATGTATTACTTCAAAAATCAATTGTTCAGAAAGTACTACATCAAGCACTGAAGTTGGAAACTGCTGCTGTAGGTTAAACTAGAAACATTTTTATTCTTAAAGAAACAGCTGAGTATCCAGATTGGACTGTATAAAAGATGCTTAACTAACTTCTGTTAATTGGCAGTTTATTCAAGAGAAAATACTTAAGTGAAGGCTACGCCTACAAGATTCAATAGAGCCACATAAAAACTAATATAGTGAAGAATATTCAGTTAGTGCAGCGATGACCAGGTTCAATAAGCACAGGCATATATGAATGTGAAGAACTAAAACAATACATTTTATTGTGGACCTATAAGCAACTTCTGCAGACCCTTTGTCTGGCTCTCACACTAACTAGCTCAATTGAGGAACCATCTCCCAATGTCCAACTTCTGTGGTCTAAGTAAGGGAGTGTCTCTAAACTATAACCTTTATCACTACAGTTAGCAAATGAATTCAACATTTCATGAACATTTGGATATTCAGTATTGGAAGATCTCTTTCTATTACTGATGACAATAGTGAAGTATTGTAGAGTCAGTTCTCTTGCTCCTGTGGGGTTTCAGGTCTACCTTGTGACAGAATTGGTGCTTCAGGGGAGGCTATGACACCCCCTGATGGTAACTCTGCTCCTCTTCTGCTCTGGCTTTAGGTACTCTCCTTTACTTTTTCTTGCCATGCCTTGATGTTCTCAGTAAAGTTTAGAAAGGGAGGCTGCTCCAGGGCCCTAGAACAAGCTCCACCTTGGCCTCCTGCTAGCTGATCCCCTTTAGGTTGTGTTAGATTCACTCTAGTCCTCACACTTAATCAGCCCTCCCAGCCCATATGTGTCCCTCAGGATACTTAATGCCTTATGGGCTATTCAGGGGCTCCAAAGCTCCCTGCCCATGCCTTACGGGTGTTTCCAATCATCACTTACTTGGGCACTTTCCATCAAAGTGCCAGGCCACCTCAGGCCTCCACTCCCTTGTCAGGGTTTTGGCTTCCTAGCTTCTGCCCCCTTCCTCTAGCTAGCCTTTTTCTGCCTAGAAACCACTGCACTGGGTCTGGCTTCTTTGGCTCTAGCCCTTGTCTCACCCTTCTGGACTCTTATCTTTGCCCCTCCTGGGCTCTGGGCCTCTTGGCTCCATGTGCCTTACACAGACTTTTAATCTCTGCCCTTCTCCCTGCTGGCCTCAGTCACTGCCCCTCTCTGAGCTGTGGGCTCTCCAGCTCTATCTCTGCCCCTCCTGGGCTATGCTAAAGCTTGCATCCTGCTCTGGCAAGTTGGAGCATCTCATTCCTCCCTGGCATTCTGGAACCTCTCACCCCCTTTTCCATTCCCACCCAAACTGCTGGTTTAAACTATAAGCAAAATCATAAGCACGCTGGCTGTAACACAAACTGCCTCTGATCCTATTTCCCTGCAAGCCATCCAAGCCTTACTCACAGGGCTTCTGTCAGCTCAAGAGACATCCAAGCTGTCCTCTGCTGCCTCTCAGCTTAGGAGCTCTCTTCCCTCCAGCCTGCAGGGCCAGACTGACTGCTTTGGCTCAGCCCTAGGCTTATATCTCCCTATATCTCCCTGGGCTTATATCTGCTCCTTTCTATTCAGGTGACCTCCCGAACTACCTACAGGAGCTTTCTGGTTAGGTTTGCTGGTTTTACCCTCTGGTAGTTTCCTTCTGCTGCCCAGATGTTCAGGAGTATCTTGTCTTCTCTACCAGACTATTGCAAGGTACCTCATTCTGCAATATGCCTTCTTAGCTTGTTCTTTTCCCCCTGGTTCCTCCTGCTGCTCTTTCCTCCTCAAAATAACAGGAGTCTTCTGATTCTCTATTACACACCTCCATCCCACCTTCCTAGATTACCTGTGTGTGGTGTTTTCCTTCGCAAAATGAAAAGTTATTTTGTACATGGAAAGCAAGTATGCAATTTATTTAAGATACAAGAGGTCTGGGCCAGTTTTAAGATTGAATGAACTGGGCCAGTCCATTACCAGGTAAGGAACTGGTAGTTGACTTGTTCTGTTCAGTGGGGAGGCATCTGTTTAGGGAAATACTTTTTTGAACAGGTTGTTGATTTTGGTTGCATGGGCCTTGAAGCTAGACTTCAAGAGTGAATAACGCTTGAACCTCCTAATGGGTCAGAAGCCTTCAATCATGGACCTATATATATATATTTTCAGGTAGTTAATCAAAATTATTTTCCTGCTGCCAGTCCCACTTCCCTCCTGACTGGATTAAGCTTCAGTTGTCTGCTCATTGTCTGGTTTCCTACTTTATTCTGGCTCTATGTCACTTAGGGATTCTCATTTTCCATTTATTTTGAGGTGCTGACAAAGCTTAGTGTCATCTGTAAACTGATGACCTGAACTGTCTCTCAGTTTCTCCTTTAGTTTCTGTGTATACCTTTCATAAGGAAGCTGCATGCTAAATGTGTTTCCTATGAGGAAACATTGAGGATGTTCCCCTATGATGGCCCTTAGAGAAGAGTTGTCCAGCAAATATCTTTGGGGTTTAACAATGGGAAACAAGCAGAATCAGCTTAATACAACTCCTTCTAAATTTGCCACTGGCAATAAGTGAGTGAGGAGCATATTATGATCCACAGTATCAAAGGCTGCTGACAGATATAGCAAGAACTAGCACTGACATTTGATATGAGGCCATTATCTATCATGGCACCGAGTACTATCTCTTGCTTGCAAAGGATCTAAATAATTGAGCTGACCTGCTTAGTGGCAAACTGTCACCTTCAGCTTTAGAAGAGAACATAATAAAAAGAAAGATATAGTCAGCTCTGTTAAGCTGAAGTCAAGCAGAAGGCAGGGTAGACTAACTGAATCAGAGATGCATCAGCTTTCATAAGGAAGAGCTCACTTCATCAGGTGCTATCATTTGATGAAGCGAGCTCTTCCTCATAACAGCATTTACACCACTGATTCAGTTAGTCTATTATAAAAAGAAATATTTTATCTAGAATTTTATAGGCCCTAAGTCCCCACATTGAAC
>NW_005842037.1:142336-154079 GCF_000455745.1 Alligator sinensis | reverse complement strand
TGTGTTTAAAAAAGGTGTGGGGGAGGTGGACAAAGACAATGGGGAAAAATGATGTAACTGGTTATTTTATGACTTTTATATGACCAGGATACAACCTCAGGATCAGTTACACCATCTCTGTCCAAATAAGATGCATCCCCTAAATGATCATACTCAAAACTTCTGTTATAATGCTGCCTCCTTCCATCCCAAAAAACAAGAAAGCCATTCAAGAATAGATAGTTGCATGTAACATCATAAGCAATAGCAGTTATGTGCCCCCGAGTGGAGGGCACTGAAAATGGTGAGGGGGCTGAGGCACTTGACTTATAAGGAGAGGCTGAGGGAACTGGGAGTATTTAATTTAGAGAAGACTGAGAGGGGATTTAATAGCAGCCTTCAACTACCTGAAGGGGGGTTACAAAGGGGATGGAGCTAGACTGTTCTCAGTGGTGGCAGATGACCGAACAAGGAGCAACAATCTCAAGTTGCAGCAAGGAAAGTTAGGTTAGATATTAGAAAGAATTATCTCACTGGGAGGGTAGTAAAACACTGGAACAGGTTATCCAGAGAGGTGGTGGAAGCTCCATCCTTGGAGGTTTTTAAGACCTGACTAGACAAAGCCTTGGCTGGGATGATCTAGTTGAGGGGGTCCTGCTTTGAGTAGGGGGTTGGACTAGATGACCTCCTGAGGTCCCATCCAACCCTAATTTTCTATGATCTATGATTCTGTTATTAATCATTTTGTTTGGATGTTTGTCAGTGTCAGTCTCTGCCTTGTTCAAATCACATCAAGGAGTTTCTAGGGCAGCTGTAGCTATTTTTTGCTGTCTTGATCCAACCATCTCACCACTGATCTGTCACAGTTCTGAGTCAGGATTGAAAGCAACACATTTAACAGGAGGAAGAGGAATTCTGGTTGTTTCTGTATCTTCTGGGTTGTTTTGCCTTTTACTGTAAGCTGCTCTGAGTCTTCTTGGGGAGGGCAGCATATAAAACTAATGAATTAATGAAAGAATTAAAAAAAAGGTCAAGTGCTTTGCCACAGCAGGTCTAAACTCAGGATTTCCATTTTGTGAGTAATTCTGAAGTTTTGAAACGTGTGCCCCCCCAAATCAAAGTAAAGTCGAAATTTCTTCCAGAATGAAAGTTCAAAAATACTGTTTTGGAAATATCAAAATGACCAAAATATTTTAGTATTTCATTCAGTATTCAGTATTTCATTCTTGCCAAACCTGATTGTGATTTCATTAAGAAAGCTTGAAATCAAAGGCAAAGTTGTATTTGGGGGTTTTGTCCAACATGGAGTTAGTTTAATCAATCAAAAAGTACATGACATCAGAACAAAAAATATTGAAACACTAAACCAAATCACATTGCAGGAACACATTGAAAGCAATCTGGGTTAATTCTAACAGCCTTCATCTTACTTCTGCTATCCACTGGTATATTCCATGGTTTCAAAGGATCTGAGGAAGAAAAATGAAAAAGTTTTCTTTGGATCCCAGACCTAGCGGATCCTTCATCATTCTTTTCAAATCTTGTACTGATTATAATGGAAAAATCACTAAGCACTTTATAAATAACAGTCTTAGGGAATGAATATGCTAGGTTTCGCCATATCAGAAAGTCATGAAATTGTCAATTTGATTTTAATCCTTTGCATAAGGGAGGACATGCTTTTTCCACAGTTTGACCCAATATTTTCTTCATCATTATATTTTTACATGGTTCACAAAACACAGATAGGAAATATATAAAACAAGCAGCCTCTTAAGGGAGCAGCTAAATGATCAGCTGGGGACTACCTTCTCAATAGGTTAAGCCAGGATTCAAGCCAGAGAATCTCACAGGAAGAGTCAAAAGCATAGTTAGAAAAACGTTATGGACCAATATCTCTCTCTCAATTCCATTGAAGGGAATGATTGTTGAATATCAAAAAGCTGAAGTCAAAATAGTAGAGCATTTGCTATAGAAGATGCAGATCCCTGTTAAAGAAACTTAGAAATAAAGCATCTGGGGTAAACAGTACTCCAGTCAAATGCCTGAAATTTAGATTCCATCTTCACAAGATGATTAAAAAAGGAGAGAGAAAAGAATCCCTGAACAATGGAAGCAGGCAATAATATGCCCAATTTACAAGAAGGGTGATGGAAGAGAGTGTAAGAACTATTGGGGTTATTTCCTTACTGTGTAACACATACAACGTTTTCTCTCAACTGCTGCTAAAATAATTGTTCCCATATGCACAAGAAATTGTGGGAGATTTAGCAGTGTGGGATCAAAAAAGATAGATAAACTTGTGATCAGAAATTTTCAATATTATTGCTGGAAAAGAATAGGAAGTTATGAAAGATGTATATCAAGTTTACATAGGGTTTGTCAAAGTTTATTATTGGTATTAGAAGAAAGTTGTTATAGTCAATTATAGTGGGATTGGAATTCCCCAAAAACTGATACACTTTACTAAGATGTGCATTGAAGGATGAAGGAGTTTCATGAGAATTGTGGGAATGCCATTAGACCCAACAGAAATCAATAGCAGGTTCAAACACGGGGATGCCACCGATGCTTTTCAACTTGATGCTTGAGAAGTTTATAAGAGCCCTTGAAGAAAAGGTTCACAGCTAAATGGGCTACACCAGATATGTGCATATGCAGATGAGATCTGTCTAGCAGAAAAGGAAATGGAAAAGACACAAAAGAATACAGAGATCATAGAATCAAACACTAAAGAAGCTGGGTTTGCTGTCAATGTCAGCAAGACTAAATACATGATCACGCTCCATAGGTATTAAAGTGTAGCTTTTTTTTAAACAAGTAAGTATTACCTGAATGTCCAGTTTCCTAGCAAAGTCAGAACTTTTGAGAGACCTGTCAAACGATCTTCAACAATAGAACTCCCAAACAGATAAACTGTGCCCACAGTTGAATTAGTGCAATTCCTTTGAAATGATTGGGATTATATAAATCTATATAAAGTCAGACTTTGTCTCTGAAAGTTTATAAATGCATATACACATTATTTTCAAAGGTTTAAAGGAATAAATTTCACCCAAGTTACTAGTTGCTATCTGATTTTAAATAAACACATGCAAATGCAAGTGTGCATCCCAATATGTTCTTGAAGGCACAAATGAGCTTCCACTCTTTGGAAATTTAGCCATAGAAGTCCTTGGCTAAATTGGGGTTCACATAGCAATTTAAGCACTTTTTAGATGCAACAACTGCAAACAAATCTCATATAAAACTTCAGCAACAGCCACCAACAATTGAATTGTGTTCAGATGCATGTTTGGGATTTTTTAAGCAATATTTTCCTTGTATTTTGATTAATTGTCTCTGGCAGACTAATCTGGATGCATGGATAGATTAGAAAATAGATTATTAACCCCACTCTAGATGTAAAGTTCATAGCACTTAATAAGAGGGTCTTATTTTGTTCCTACTTAATCTCAACTGTGCCTTCTATAGAAATACCAGAAATGACATTTCTTTAATTAAGACAGATAATCATTAGTTATTAACTGAATTTTGATTTCTCTATTAATTTCCACACACTTTTCTCTGGGAATCACAAATTGTGTTAACAAATGCCAAGAGAAATATCATCAGCTTGTAGGTTGCAGAACACATTCTACCATTCATTTAATTCATGGCAGTAATTTGGAAGGCATCGACCACTCTGGACACAGCTGGTGGGCAATCAGTGCATTGTTATTAAATAAGAGCAAAATGTGACAGTAATCTCAAATTAATTTTTAAGATAGATGCATGCAAACTGCTTTGCAATAATTTACAAAGATGATGTGTAAAGGAATTGCTACTAATATACATGTTAACAATCTGTCATGTACAGTAATATGTTTTGGAACATTAACAGAACAGAACACAATCATAATATGGACATGCATGATAGAAATAGAAATGTGTATGGCAGCTCTTACACATTTTGATTGGCATAATTTCTTTTTTTTATAGGTCTTTGTCATGCAAAATTTACTTAAGTGCTTAACATTATGTATGCAAATAGGGTATGCAGTGAGGGCAACTGGACTTGTCATGTTCTTAAAATTCAAGCATAAGCCTAAAGCTCATCAGGATTAAAGTATTCTA
This sequence comes from Alligator sinensis, assembly GCF_000455745.1. Lineage (NCBI taxonomy): Eukaryota > Metazoa > Chordata > Crocodylia > Alligatoridae > Alligator > Alligator sinensis. The sequence goes on along the minus strand of NW_005842037.1, from coordinate 149,984 downwards.
GTGTGTGCTCCAAAGCCCATAGAAGTTCTGTTGACTTTGGGCATTGGGTTGGATTGCATCGCTATGAATGCTGTATCAAAAAGCTCCAAAATTATTCCAGTAATTTACATGGGACAAAGGTGGAACCCTGCAATCCTTACTCAAGACCACGTATGTCAAAGAAGGAAGGCTTTGAAGGTCTGCAACAGGAACCTGGTTGCTAGTGACTGTTCTGAGTAGGATTTAAGCACAGCTTCTGAAATAACAGCCAAGTGCCCCTTGTTTCTGTCTTCCTTTGTAGATATACTCTGCAGTTCAGTTGCACCCCAACAGACAGAGTTTTGCCAGTGATGCATAATTTTCTTGTTGCACGCTGCAGAGCAATGCAGAAGAATCTAATTTCAAAATGGGAATGTAGCCAGCGGGTGAAAGCAGGATTTTACCCCCAATCCCACATTCCACCAAGAATTCCTACTGAAACATCCTTGCTCAGGCTTTGCTTGCTAGTGTTCAGGATTTGCTGCTCTGTCTATATTTACAAAAAGCTGCCAATGAAGTTAGATGATGCTTCTAAGACATCTGAATAAGAAAAGCACTTTCTAACTAAAATACTTGAGCTTACTATTTTTTTTTAAATCACAATAAGCAAATCTAATGTAACTTGAATGACCCACAGGTGTATCTCTATTTTAAATGTATAATCCAGTAGCACATAGTCAAAATGGTAATTGATAAAAGATAAATGATTTGGAAAACCAACAAGAGTTTTTATAGAAAAGGTAAATTTCAATAGCAAAATATTCTATTATATTAGATTGTAAAGACGTATTCCTTCCCCATAACCATGCTTTTCTGTTGTAGCTTGTATCAATATTCATGAGAACTAGACAATCACAGAATGATAAATAATGCATACTTAATATTTTACATTTTAAAATTCTTGAGGTTGGCTCCATCATTATAGGAAGTGCTGTAACAGCTCAATTCTGCTGTCTCTAACAGCAAAAGCTCTCTGGCTTTGTCTTCGTTAGGAATAAAAGGTATGTTCTTTGCTTGAGTTAGCTACCTGGAGGCAAAATTATTGTGAAGAGTTTAACCATAGGTTTAAAGCTCCCCTCCGCTAATTTAGGCAAGGCTACGAACTGCTTGACCTTCACCTTGAGTTAGTGAGTTGGAGATAAGAACACATATTTTATGTCTAATGTATACGCAGCCTATAAGAAATAGTACAGAGATGTAGTTACCCATCTTAATCTGAAGTCAGGCAGAAGACGGTGCAGAGTAGCACTTTAGGGTGTTTTTACACATGGTCTGAGAGCTGCTCTAATTAAAGTGCCTGGAGCATCTCATGTATCAGCATCCCCACACTTAAAATGGCAGCAGGGGCGCTTTATCTAAAGCTCTTTGAACGAACTTTAGTTAAAGTGCCCCTGCCACCATTTGAAGCGTGAGGACGCTGATACATGAGACATGGAGGCTGGCTGGAGTGCGGTATTACCACACTCCAGAAGACTCGATTAACCAATTGAGTCTGCTCCGATGTGCTGTAATTACAGCGCGTCATAGCAGCCTCCTGGATTGTGTACAGGCACACTTAGGCTAGGGACAGACATTACACATAAACTAGTTTAAGTGATCAGAAACTGGTTTAAACTTTAACAGAACGGAAGCTTGGTGCACATAAACCAGTTTCAAAATGGCTGAAACTGGTTTAGGATAAACCTGGTTGAATGTAGTATCAGACTTAACTGATTTGGGTCAAACCCGTTTATGAAACTTCTGTCCCAGATCCCTTATTGGTTTAAGTTAAATTACAAACCCCCACCATCCCAGCATGCTTTCCAGCCCTGGTCTGTGCTGTGCTGTCTGCTTCAACAGAGAAGGGTTGGGGGGGAGGGGGAGAAGGCAGGGACTGCCCTCCCTAGGCAAACCCCAGATGGGGTCTGGGGACCAGGGAGAGGGGTTAAACCCACTTTCCCCAAGTACAGAGCTGCCCTGCAACTAAATTTACTGCTGGCTCTGATAGTGGACTACAAATCTCAGAGGCACCTGGAAGCAGAAAGAGGAAGTGATGAGCAACCCCAGAGAGTCCTGCTACTGTGATTGTGGACTGCAAATCCCAGGGAGCAGCAGGAACAGGAAGAAAACACACAGCCCATGCTGGCTACATGCCAGAGAACTGTGCTGTAGCACCCCCCCACCCCACCCCCAGCTTCTGGCCTGAGCCACTGTACGCATATGGCTGCATTTCCTGAATCAAAGGTAAATGCCTGTCCAGTTGTTTTTCAGTTTAATCTCTGCATCTTAGACTAACCTGCAAAGACTGAATCAATTCAGCCTTGGGCTTTCTGACTGTCTAACTAGTTCAGAGAGGCATAAGCTTCTGTAGGTGACAGCATCTGATAATGGTTATAAAAGCTTATGCCTCTCTGAAACAATCAGTCTCTAAGGTACTACCATGCCCTGCCTTTGGTCTCAGATACAGGGGTTGGGATTTTCTAAAGCACTTACTTGAAGTAGGAATAGAATGGAAATGGAACATGTTGCAGAAAGAAGGGAGTTTCTGCAAAAAAAATCAACAAAAATGGGGAAAAATAGATTGGATGGTTTGGAGATTGTTTTGTAGTTAGTTGTTCAGCTCTGTCTCAAAGCGCAAGGTCCACTAAAAGCCCACAGCACTTACAATTCCTAAGCACTAGCTATATTCCTGGGTTGACACCATTATAACTATGGCAACAGAGCTATGACAGCAGAGCCCCCTGGTGCAGATGCAGTGTATGCTAGGAGAGAGAGATTTCTTGTTACTAGTTACAACAGGAAAGAGATGTAGGAAGCCCTGGGGTGGAGGTGGAGGGGTGGGAAAGTTTATTTTGAACACTGGAGAGTCGGTGTTGGGGGGGGAGAGGAAGAGGGAGAAGGCAGGGGAAGTGAAAAGGAGTCTTATTGACACCAGCTTTCCTCACTCAAGTGGCAACTGCAACTGCTGCTGTAGCAGCATAGGCTTGGGTTACTGACTCTGGGGGGCAGGCAGGGTGTGGACCCCTTGGGGGCTATTCCTAGTTCCCCATTCACTCCCTCTTCTCTGCTAGCACAGGGCTGTCCCTCCCATGGGAAAGCCTCCCAGAAGCCACCCCTCTCTCTCCCAAGATACACTACCGGGTATGGAGTAGCATTTACCTATCTCCTATGGCCAAGCTGCACAGGGCAGTGCACTTCGCAAAGACTCCTGGGAGCAGAGAATCTAAGGGCACAACCTCTAAGTCAGTACCTGGGACTGATACCCCACTTGCCCTACCCCAGTTATATCACTGTAATAGGTACATAAGCTTTTTTAGCAACCTTTTCTGGTGGCTTGAGTTTTGCTGGTGTTTTTCTGAAAGCAGCTGTGCAGGGCTCCCATAAGGCAAGCTCACTACATCATTTCTGGATTTTGGCAGGTGTAGAGCAAATAAGCTGGGCTCTGCTTCTGTGGCACAGTCTGTTCTACAACCCCTGTATAGGATTGGAAGGAAACTTGAAGATCATCTAGTCTAAACCCTTGCCTAAAGGCAGGCTGCACTCTTCCTAAACCATTTCAAGAAAATGCTTAGCTAGCTTCTTCTTGACAACTTCCAGTGACAGAGATGCCACAGCTTCCTCAATTGTCCTATGATCCTATGATTCTTAGGCAGCATATTCAATTGTTACATGATTCTTAGAGTTAAAGAGGTGTTTTGGTTCCCCCACCCCCTTCAGCCTGAAATTTAATAAAAAACTGCTTTGTTGCTATTTAAACCTGTTGCTTTGTGTCCTGCCCTCTGTCTCAATGGAAGACAACTGCTCTGCCTCTTTATGGAAGTCTTTCAAATCTTTGAAAACAACCAGGTCCACCCTTAATTTCCATTTTTCCAAACTAACTGTACCTAGTTCTCTCAACCTTTCCTCATACAGTTGCCATTCTGACCCCTTAGTCTTTTTCACTTGCCTCTGGATCCTCTCCAGTTTCTCTACATCCTCTTTAAAGCACAGAGCTGCACATAGTATTCAAGTTGAGACCTAACCAGCACTAGATAGAATGGTACTTTTGCTTCTCAGGTCTTAAATATAATCTGCCCGTTAATGCAACACAAAAATGCATTTGTTGTATTATTATTATTAATAATAGTAGTAGTATTTAGTTAGTTAGTTATTTGGAAGTGCATCACATTGCTGGCCTGTGTTCAGCCTGTGATTCAGGAAATCCCCAGAACCTTCTCAGGAACTCTACCACGTAGCCAAACAGCAATCATTCTGTATTTGTATATTTGTGTTTTCTTTGATAGATGTGACACCTTAACTTTGTTTTTGTTAAATTTAATTTTGTTGTCTTGTGCCCAGTCCTCTAATACATCTACTTCATGAAATCGAATCCTGACCTCCAAGGGGTTTTTGCAGTCTCTCTCAGTTTTGTGTCACCTGCAGCCTTGGTCAGAAAGCTCTATATCCTGGTATCCAAATTGTTAAAAAACAAAAATTTAAACCATAAGCAACACCAGACACAAAATTAGACCCCTGAAGAACCTTACCTCAAACCTCCTGTCATTTGACATCAATCCACTGCTTGTATTTACTGAGTCAACTATTGTTGCACCTAATAGTCATCCACGATAGCTAATGTTTCTCCAGTTTAATTATAGGAGTGCCATGTGGGAGTGTCGTGTATCAAAAACCTTGCTAAACACTATTATATCTGCTATTTTTCCTTTGTGCACCTTGTAAAAGAAGGAAAGCAGACTGGTTTGCCATTATATATTTTTAGTAAATCCATGTTGGCTGCTAATGATCACCTCTTCCTCCTCCATGTGTTGATAAATTGGCTGTATTATCATTTGGTCTAGTCACTTATTCCTTCAATCCTCCTTTTTCCCCTTTCAGAAGAGGGTTACTCTGTTAGCCTGTTTCCAGTCCTCTGGGACCTCGCCTTAGCCATGACTTCATAGATATTTTGGCCAGTGGATTTCTTTAGCCAGTTCTGTCAGCACCCTGGGAACAACTCTGTCAGACAATGCCAACTTAAATTCAATCAAATTTGTTAAAAGCTCTCTGACATGTTCTTATGGGCCATAGCCCTTCTGCTTTGTCTATATTAATAAACATATCCTAAGTCACTGGGGTTTAGATACTAAATGTTTCTTAGGCATCCAATTTTTATTGAATTCACTGGGAGTCCAGCACCTATATACATTTGTGGATATGAGCCTTAGGCACTCTTGAAAATCCTATCTAACACATCCTAGTGTTTCCACTGTGGGGGCAGTTCTGGGGACAGTGCACCCTAAAAGCACAATCCGTATTTAAATAATAAGAAGCAACAAATAGTTTCTTTAAAATAATATCACTATTTTAAGAAAGGCCAGTATGAGAATTCACAAAGATAGGGAAATAGACCTAGATGCTACTTGAATGATCTCTCCAGAATGACAAAGCGTATATGACAGATGTTATTTGCTACTTAAAAAATGTGTGCATAGCAACAACAGAAGCATTGTCCCCGATTAGTGCAGTAACGTCCAGACACTGCAAGTTAATTGGTCTCCCAGGTATCAGTAGAAGCCTATACTTGGTGAAACATTCCCCTAGACAAGCAATTTTCCCTGCATGTGTTCATATATATAACCTGTGAGGGCAACATTCTGAAAATAAAATGTTTATTCTGTATATCCTGTCTGAATAGTGTGTTACCTTGCATTATTTGTAGGGAAGTGCCACCATACAATCTGAAGTTAAATTGTAATTCTGTTCTAAATGATTGTGTAAGAATGGCACCCTGGGGTTCCATGGTTATTGTCTCAATGATTTCCATGTAAAAGACACTGCTTTTTTCCATGTTATGAGGTGTCACATCTGATTGCCAGCCTGGTAGACTCAGTTAGAGATCTGACTGTGAAGCTGGGCCCTTGTCTATTATCATCACAAAGTACATCCTCAGTTACACCTGTGTGACTCTATTTCTGAGAGCAGAATCTGAAGACAACCTCCTTGCCTTCAACAGATATACATGACTGGCTTCCTATAAATTTATAAGTCAGTGGATGGCAAAAGAAGAAAAAGACTCCAGCTCCTTTACCTCTGTTGGCTCTGTGGTGCTAAGATGATGAAGTCCCCCATAATTACTTAAGATATATTGACAGATCTAATTTTATAACTTGAATTGGCCTAATTTATAAGATCTAATTCTATAACTTGAATTGGCCTAATTTCATTGAGCATTACTTGACCAACTCTGCAGAAAATAGATTTTTCCAGGACTAGTTTCTCAGAAATGTTGAATCTTGGAGACATGTGCCCAAGGTGCAGTTGCCTTCCTGGTTCTCCCCTGGTCTGACGAGAAGTAATTTGCTGCTATTTTTTTTGCTTCTGACCTACCTGGTTGGGGAGAGGAGCCAGAATGTCAGCCATTTGCCCTACCTTTTGCTGCCTACCTGTTCATGGAGCCAAATGTCACACGTTTCTTCATTCGTGTGTCTGGACCCAAAGGTCTGGCAGCCTGTATCTGTCCATCTTAGGGGAACTCTGACTTCTAATTACACCTGTCCTGGTTTACAGGCAGACCCCCAACCTGAAATGGGATCTATGAAGCAACAGGCTACCAACTCGCACTCACTCTCCTTCTTATACACAGCTTTGTGCATGTCGTTTCACAACATCTGATGAAGTGAGCTTCAGCCCACAAAAACTTGTGATAAATATCTACTTTAATTAATCTACTGGGGGCAAATCTACCATGCCTTCTACTTGACTCCAAACTAGCACAGCTAACTACATCTCTCTTCCTATTATTTCCCTGCTAAGGCCTGTAGTCAAAGACATGATCTGTTACAATTGTCATAGCTGATTGTGCCAAGCACTATGCAAAAACAAAAGAAATCTGTTGCCATGGGGCAGAGGATCTTAGTATGTTTATTAGATGTATTTATTATATATTTATATAGTGCCAATAATGTGTTCAAGTCCTTCTACTGAACAGTTTGACTGAATTATTCCCCCTCAGTTACCTCAAACCAGCAATAACAGAGAGATAATAAATAACAGACAGCTATAACAAGCCTCTAACTCCATCATAGTGCTCTGCTGCTCTCATAAACAATAGCAGCAAAGGAGGTTGTATAGTCACAAGAGCCTTGTGAAGGAATTATAGCCCCATAAATCAAAATTCTTTCAGTTCTCTTTTATGTATGAGGCACATATCTGACAAAATCCAAATGAGAACAATTTAAATGGGAAAAACAGAAGAAAGTGCTGATGCGGTTTGCTTTGCTCTCAGGGAAGTTGGTTTCATTCTGTTGGAATATGAAGTGCTCTCTTGTTGCTGCTGTTGTTATTTTGAAATTAAATGCTAGTCAACCTTATTAATAATGTCAGGCACAGTTCCTATTCTGTGGGGGTTTTTAAAGAAAAAACTAAATTAAGTGTGCTGGGTCAACATCCAGCTGTTGAGTAGACATTTGCAATTTCAGGGTGCTTCATTTTTTCCTAACCAGACATACAATGAGTGCCGACAAAATATTATTTCATCTGTTTGTGCACATCCTTTCTTTTTAGATACAGCAGGCCACATCCTGCACTGTAGCTCAGGTGCACTTAGCTCATTTATGCCTCCTGGATCCTCGGGCTTTTCAGAGCTGATTTTCCCCTTCCCCCTCTCCCCCCC
>NW_005842037.1:140923-142326 GCF_000455745.1 Alligator sinensis | reverse complement strand
AAAAAAAAAGAGATTGGATTGAAAGGTCTCTCTAAGCTTCACTAGTACTGACAGTAGTGCCAAAGGCCATTATGGCAGATAAGGATTGTTGGAGTGCAGACAAATCCTAGACTTAGTCCTCATGGTCATAACCTGTGTGTAGTGATTCTTCACCCAGAAGAGACTTTCTATGGGCTAGATCTACAAGGCTTAGGGCTATTTTCTGACTCTGCCAAGAGGCTACAGCATACTCCAGGATCACAGGCAGTACATAGACACTTGCATGTATGCACTGTGTAGATCAGTAGTTCAGTACATTTCCAAAACATTTAGATAATGATGTAAAAGAAAAATAAGTTAATGGGAAACCAATCCAATATTTTTCTATTCTTCTGATGTGAAACTAAATGAAAAGAGTTGTCTGATAGATGACATGCTTCTTGGCACAGTAACATACATTTTGCTATGACAGAGCATTGGGAACCTGAAAGCCATGGGGAGGCCAGCACTACGACACAGGTAAGAAATGAGAAGGTAAGAAACAAAGGGCCCCTTGGGACTCGGAGCGGGGGGGCAGCAAAGGCACCAGTCGCAGGGCTCAAGTGCCTATATACTAATGCTAGGAGCATGGGGAAAAAGCAGGATGAACTAGCGCTCCTGCTTGCACTAAACACCTATGACTTAGTGGGGCTAACGGAAACCTGGTGGGATTCATCCCACGACTGAGCAGTACATATTGAGGGCTATAGATTGTACAAAAAGGACAGGGTGGGGAAGAAAGGGGGAGGGGTTGCGCTCTATGTCAGTGAGCAATATACGTCAACCCTCATCAAGACGGAATCCAAGGATGAGGAGGTAGAAGGATTGTGGGTTAGGCTACATGGGGGGCAAGGAGAAAGGGATTTGGTGGTAGGGGTCTGCTACAGACCCCCACATCAAGGGGAAGAAGGGGATTCAGGGCTCCTGAGGCAACTCTCAGAGACCATAAAAGCTAAAGAGGCGGTAGTCATGGGGGACCTAAACTACCCGGACATCTGCTGGGAGTCACAGACAGCAAAGTCCCACCGCTCACGCAGGTTTCTAACCTGTGTACAGGACCTCCACCTGACACAGGAGGTACACAGTCCCACTAGGGGGAATGCCATACTGGATCTGGTATTGGCAAAGGGGGATGACATGGTAGGGGACCTCCAGATCGGTAGCCATCTGGGGGTCAGTGATCACCTAATAATAGAATTCACCATAAGACGTCGAGTGGGTAAGGTAACGAGTAGGGTGAAAGTGCTAGACTTTAGGAAAGCCGATTTCAATGAACTCAGGCGATTAGTCAAGGACGCACTGCAGAGTAGGAGTTTTGAAGTGAAGTGATGGGAGCCCAAGAAGGGTGGCTGTGCCTTAAGGAAACGATCCTTCGGGCACAAAGC
>NW_005842037.1:121969-139124 GCF_000455745.1 Alligator sinensis | reverse complement strand
ACTCTTTCCTGCCTATGCAGGGGGTCGGACTCGATGATGTATTGAGGTCCCTTCCGACCCTAACATCTATGAATCTATGAATCTATGAATAAGAGAGAGTTTTTTACTTCATTTTGTTTTGCAATAGATTGCACTTCTAAGTGGTAATGATGGTGGTTATACATCAAACCAGATGCTATATTACACTACAGAAGTCTCAATCTTTAAAAAATATTAACTTGAGATAAACACAGTTTGATGCCTTACAATTTGATCTCTTTCAGGTTCTCCAGAAATCTATGTATTAATAATTACTATTTTCCCTAAATTGTTAGAAGCAGTTTCCTGTCATTATTGCAAAAAAAAAGAGCAAGTGATGAGATAATCTAAAACACTTAAAATTTTACATGTGACATCAAAACAAAGATGGAATGTACATACAGGGAACATGAATCAACTTTTTGAAATAGCACTTTTCAAACCATTTCTTGCAGTTTTGTTATGAAAATGCCAGAAGGCAGAGTAGTATTGAGGGGAAAGTGCGGGGAGGTAACCATACTGGAGGTTTCCACTCCAGGTTCATTTCCTTTGTCACTGTTGTAGATCTAGCCATTTGGCAGCTGTAGCATGTGCGCCATAATGGCAACCACAGTCATATCCCATTTCCTTCATAAAAAAGGGAGAAGGTCTACCTGTGCCCATCAGGGTAATTTTTGTAGCCAGCATCAGCTGAGACAGTGAGTTATTCAGTCCATTTGGCTCCCCAGACAGGTATCCATTTACAGATAGGCTGACTGAGAACAGCTGTCAGGGCAATTCCAGAGCCAAAACTCACAACTCTCGTGTCTGTAGTAAGAGGCCACCTGCTCCAAGTCAGAACATTTCCCCATCTTATTTTATTACAGATTATCAGTCAGAATTGTTTTTATCATGAATACAGAGCTGGGAGTATAGCATGAAAAAGAAGCAAGGTTTACCTTAAGGTAAATGTGCTTTTAAATTCTTGTGGACTTTGGGGTTGATTTAGCAAGGTTCTGTGTACCTATACCTTCTTGGAACTCAGTGGGAGCAGTGTGGTGCACAGGTAGGTACTCTCAAAATCAGGCATTAAAACAAAAGTATTGAAAGAGATTGTTTCCATCACTCCAGTTTGTTTACTGTAATTTGCTCTTTTATAAGTCAGATGTTTTAGAAATATATGATTTTTCCAGTCTGAGTTGTTACTACTTTGTAGTTGACCAGGACTCACAGGTCCTTGGAAAGAAGTACTTTCTAAAGGACAGACCAGAAGGAGGAGAAAGTGAAGATATCATTGATAAGATTGGGAGAAAGGATCTGGTCAATCAAGGCCTGGATTTTTAGAACGCAAGTGGAATGAAGAAAGTGGGAAGAGAAGAATACAATCCAGTAGCTGTTCATTTCAGAGTATGAAGATGAGAACGGGTGGACACAAAAGGCGATGAGGATGAGTCATGCAACTCAGGCAAAGTAATAAGGTATTATAAAGAGGACCTAGGAGAGCAGTGTGCAATAGGCAGAGTGTATAAGGCTTCGAAGAACAACATGAAGCTCTCAAATATGACAAGAAAGTTGAGAGAAAATCTAGTGAGTTATGTGTGCAGAAGATGGATGTGGGCCAAGGGGAATCATCTCCCCCTTCCTCCCTGCCCCCTCTCCCCACCACAGCGGGGCAGACCAGGGCTTGTCAGGGGGTGGTCCTCAGGCCAGGCAGGGGAAACCCCCTAGAGGCTGGGCTTCCCCATAAGGGCAGACCCCAGGCTCAGGGGCCAGCCATGGAGGGACCACTCCTTTCCCCCTCCAAGCAGGTCAGTGACCTGCACTACCCTGTCCTGGGAGGAGGCGGTGGGCAGGCTTGGGGCCTGGACTGAGGGGATCTGTTCCCCTGCCTCCCTCCCACTGCCCTGCAGGGATGAAAGGACAGGCAGGACCAGGCTGGGGAGCAGAGGCATTGTTGCCTCAGTTCTGCGACAGCCGTGGGGCAAGGCCAACCTTGGCTCAGCCGGAGCAGACAGTGGGGCAGAGGCCAGCCCACCTGCCCTGTGTGGGAGGTTTGCAGGGGGCCCTGGTGCATCCTGAGATACTGGGGGACTGGGACATAACTGCAGTTGGGAGGGGATCTGGGGTGGAAGTTCCATAGACTGGTTTAACTTAAATCAGTTGAGTCTAATACTCCATCCATCCAGGTTTATCTTAAACCAGGTTTGGCCATTTTGAAACTGGTTTATGTGCACTGAACTTCTGTTCTGTTACAAGTTTAAACTGGTTTCCAAACACTTATACCAGCTTGTGTGTAACCTCTATCCCTGGTCCATGAGTTTTCTCCTTTGTAAACAAGAATGGTGTATTCATAAAAGGAAACAACAGCCAATAAAAACTCATAGCCTTAACTCATTGCATTCATTAACATTTGTACCCACAGCACAACAGATCACTTTCCTATCAGTGGCTGAACTGGAATTTATTGTCAATTATGACTGCTGGGAAGGTAAATAAGGAGCTAATTTAACTATGTTAGTGGTTCCATCAGCTTTACTGTCCTCTCTATACTTTCATTTTCTACACTGTTAAGCATCACAGCTGCAGTTAAATCAATTGAAGCCATCTGCTCAGAAGCCTAGGCATAGTTTCTTATTGGTGGAACCTAAACTCAATTAGAGCTGCAGCTTCTGGTTTAACTTATCGCCCAATGGCTGAATATAGAATTTCTATTTATTTTCATTAAACTCTGGTACATCCTCAAAATGTCAGCATGAAAATTTAATACAAGCTTGAAGAGACCATGTTCTCACCTCTACAGAAAAGGCAACTGCCAGACCTGACCTGTGGCCAAGCGAGAGCTATGTGCAATTAAATTATGAATGCTGTCCCTGGAGTCTCTAGAAGGTGAATGAGTGAGCATTTCTGAAGTTCCATCCAGTCCTGGGCTAAAGTATTCATTAACACTATAGAAAGACAGGCAAACATAGCAGCAGGGAGGGGTGCAAAAATCTCTCCCTCCCTCTCCAGTGTGTGCTTTGTCATGAAGTGCAAGAAGTCATATTGGCTTGATTTTTTTCATCCTGAAGGCCATGGAGATGAAAGCATTTAGTACCTCTGCAATTGGGCCAGTAGTGCATAATCATAGAGAATTCATCTGCGCATGCAGAATAGGGAAGAATAAACCTCTGTGTCCTTAGGAATTGTCTGATGATCACGAATTAATTAATCTTCCAACTCCGTAAGAAGAGAGTTTATTGTTTAGTCCACAATCCATTAAGACCATGAAGCAAACCCAGAGACATAAATGGACCTTTGAGCACCCTGGGCAATAGTGGCGCACAGTGTCTCATGTGACCCTTTATGGGTAATCAAGGAACAGCTCCCTACTTAATATAAACAGTGTCTTTATTATAGCAGTTTCTTACAGAGCGGTTACAGGGCCTATTGTTCTTTGCCAACCTCTCTAACTCTCTTGTTTTTTCTGTCTCCTCCCCTTCACTTTCTGTTCCCCCATCGGACTCCTCCTTTCTGCTGCTGCTGGTTTTGCCTCTGAGATCCATATATATTGTTGCATCTTTCGTTTCAACAGGTCAAAACAGATGATTAACTTATTCCCCTGGTTGGGCCAGAGGTTGGTAGCACATAGCCCACTGTGGAAATCAAGCTTTTACCACTGGTCTGCTGTGTTCTTTAGGGCTCAGAGTCATCCAGGTACCTCCACAGCTGTTTCTGGTTACATCTCAGTTGCTGTCCACTATCTGTGACAACTTCGTAGGATCTGTCTCCCACTGCACCCTCAACGATGGCCTTTTACCATTCTTTCACATATGGACTTACTGGGTGTACCCAGACCTAGTGGTCTCAGGTCCCTGGCTTCTTTGTTATACTGTGATACTTGCTGAGACTGTTGCTTTTTTAGTTGCTTCCATGTACTGCTGCCCCTTTCTCCCTGGGGTTGTAGCAAAGTCTGTCATGGGGAGTAATGTCTTAGTTCTCTGACCCATTAATCTTTGGGCTGGGCTACTGTCCATTCCTTGGGAGGGTGTTTTGTGACGGTCCAATAGAGCCAGGTAGGGATCCCCTGCAGTCTTATTTGCCTTCAACAAGAGTCTCTTGGCTGTCTTAACTGCTGAGTCAGCCTTCCCATTGCTTTGTGGGTACCCAGGGGATGATGTCTTGTGCTGGAATTCCCATCTAGTGCAGAACTGTTTGAATTCTCTTGAGGTGTATCGTGAGCTATTGTCTGAGAACAGTGTGCCAGGTATCCCATGCCGTGCAAAATGAGCCTTCAGCTTCCTGATCACCGTTCCTGCCCGAGTGTCTTCAAGATAATCCACCTCCCCAATATTGGAAGAGTAGTCTACAGTGACCATAAAGTTTCTGTCATTGACATTGAACAAGTCAGTTCCTATCTTCTCCCAGGGCCGAGAGGGGATGTCATGAGGGTTCAATGTCTCTTTTTGCTGTTTGTCATTGTATTCCTTGCACTCCTCACACTGCTTCATGTATGTTCTCAAGTGGGCATTCATGCCTGGCCAGTAGATGCACTCCTGTGGTCTCATCAGGCATGATTCTATTACCATGTGTGAAGCATGGAGTCAGTTCATGATGTCTCGCCAGAGAGCTACAGGGATCACTACCCTGTCTCCTTTGAACAGAATTCATCCTGTGTACATAGTTCATCCCTCCATTGTTAGTTTGTGGCAACTTCTGGTGGTACTTGTGCCTTGTGCTGTGGCCAACCCTCTAGGATGGTTCGTTTAACTGCTTATGGCATCGCATCCTGTTCCATACTCTGTTGCATTGCTTTGTGACTGCTTTTGGAGATGGGTAAGTCTTGTACCATATTAATGGACTCTATCTCCTGTTCTACGGATCCATCTGTGCTGCACTCTGGAAGGTATGCTGTACTTAGTGCATCTGCCACTTTCAGGGATTTCCCTAGGTAGTACTTTATACTTACATCACAGGCCTGGAGTCTCAGCAGCAAGCAATGAAGTCTCTTAGCAGCTCCCAGCAAGGGTTTTTTCATTATGATCTCTAATGGTTTGTGATCTACTGTCTATCCAAAGGTGAACTGATGGAATCATTCCAGTCCAAACAATACCACTAGTAACTCCTTTTCTATATGTGCATATCTCCTTTTGGTTTCAGTCATTGCTCTAGTACCAAAAGCTATGGGCTGCTGGTTCTGCATCAGTACTGCTCCCAGACCTCCTTCTGACGCATCACGCTGTAGTACTAGTTGCTCAGCTGTGTTGTAATACTTCAGTGTTGGGGCCTGACTGAGTTTTTTAATTCTTTTGAATGCCTCCTCTTGGGTCTGTGCCCATTCCCAGGCTGCATCATTGTGTGTTAGCAACCTGAGTGGCTCACAAGCGTTAGACATGTGTGCACAAAGGGGACTCTTTTATGATTAGGGAGTCTTTTATGTCTCCAAAGTTACATGTGGATGCCAGAGTTTTCAGCGCTGTGATATAGGCCTCTATTCCTTCCTCTTCCTCTTGGTTTCAGGTGAAAAACTGATCTCTCTCTACCGCCTCATTTTTCCTGGGGTCACAGTACGTATCAAACACTTCTATTAACTGTTTGAGTGTGTCAGGGTTCCCTGGCATCAGTGTCGCACTTACTTCATGGCCTTTCCCCCCCACTAGATAGTAAAACATTTACCTTCATTTACCTTCATTTTCTCTTCTTTGCCAGGCATGGTTAACTCTGTATACAAACTGAATTCTTGCTTCCATTGTTTCCATGTCTCTTTGTGTTGAAATCCAGCTGTCCTGGGGGCTTCAGTCCCTCCATACTTCTCGCAGTCTGTTTTAATCACTGCTGGGGCCCAGGTCTCTCTCTTCTCTTGGGCTTCCTCACAGACTTTCTGCTGCCACCATGTTTCATTTGACCCTGTATGGGTAATCAAGGAACAGCTCCCGACGTAATATAAACAGTGTCTTTATTATAACTCTTTTTTACAGAGCTGTTACAGAGCGCACTGTTCTCCCCCAGCCTCTCTAACTCCCTTTTTTGTTCTGCCTCTTCCCTCTCACTTCCTGTTCCTCCTTTGGACTCCTACTTTCTGCTGAGATCCATACATATTGTTACACGCAGGGCAGCTTCCACGACTCAGCTGCCAATAGTGGCGTTGTGGCCACTGCCGATATTTTTGTGCCACCAGTGCAAGGTCAGTGCCTGGGGCTGGTGCCTCCTTCACTATCCTGCTGGACAGATCAATATTGTCTCATTGTTTCCTTGAACACAGCCCTGACTGTATACAGCCACTGTCTCTTCCTTCATAGCTGGAGATAGTGACCCTCTTTTGCTTCTCCAATTATACAGCACCCAGCAGAGTGAGGTCACAGTCCATGGGTATTCTGATGATACAAATAATAATAATATATTTATAACTTGACTCTATTATTCAAGAAAATAACTTACAATCTTTTTATGTATAGGAGAATTTCTGCAGCTCAGTTATTGCAAAGTTTGAGAGGCAAACAGTTGCATAGTTTGAAGGTACTTCCTGTTTTTTTAACAGTTTTCCCCTCACCTTTTGCAAAGTCAGTCAGTCTGCCTGTCACAAAGCAAGATGTGAACAGGAAAAGTGTTGCGAACTGAAAGAGCAAGTCTTCATTTTTACAGGAATCATCTTCCTGATACCAGGCAATCTCTTAATAATGAAGATAACGGTATCAGTCTACAGCAATTAGAACCCAGAGGCTCCTGTGAGAGAAGACTAAAGGAACTATCAGCTAGCCACAAAAGGTGAGGAGGATAGATCTGTGACAGAGCTAAACTTGTTTTCTTTTCATCTTAAATAATAAGATCAATCCTACAGTTCTGATTTAGGCAAAACTAATTGTTTGCAAATCCCATCTGGTTCTTTAGAGATGGTATTTTTCTCAAACCTATTTTATCATTGTCTTTTTGTTCTTTAAAGTCATACAGTATCTTGGCATATGAGCTATCCTTCATTAACAGACCAATATGTGTATATACAGTTTTTCATTCTTGGACTTGAACTTAGAAGTATTAGTTCCTGGAGGCATGTCAAAGCCAATGGGTTTCCAAGAGGGAGTCTGACCCAGAAGTTTAACCTTTACAATGTTAGTGGTCTATATTATTAAAGTAATACTAGAGGTATGTTGTAGCTGTGATGGTCCATGAATTATGCTGGTGTAGAATTCCCTGATGCTCAAGGGCTATCTACCTTTAAAAGGCAAGCTGTGGAACAAAAATTCATAAGCTGGCTGGACACTAGGAACCAAGGACTGAACATGGATGTTGATTTTATAACACACTATAAATGTACCTGATTTCTGAAATTCTTTCCACACATTATAGGTAATAATGACCCTTCTCCCTTTTGCTAGGTCTTGATTTCTCAGTAATCAAGCTTCTTTTCTTCTGCTAATTTGTTTGCTACCCCAGGGAATTTCTCCCCCTTCCAGTTTCATAGCTCTACTCACTATTCTTAAAAATCACTGTGCTTGCTTTCTTTCTCGTACTAAGGAAGACTGCTTTGCATTCAAAAGCTTGTCTGACTCTATCCCAATTATACAGTTGGTCAAATAAAAAAAAAAATCAACCTTTCCGTCTCACCCCATCCAAAAAAATCCTTGCCTCTTGCAGTAGCATTAATATTCACACTTAATCTGAATTATCAGAGTTGATTAAGAAATGTGGACATTTTCGTCACATCATGAAGGTTTGAAAATCTAAGGCTCAGTTAAACTTTAGATAAAAAGGGAAACTCCTACTAGACCCATTCCTTCTGATGGCTCAGAGAGCTAGGCCTCACACTACTTCCATCTTTCCTCTGCACTGATTGCAGAAACAGTAGGAATGGCAACTAGATACCTCTGTGTAACCCTGGGTGTAATGAATGCAAGTCTATGATCACTTACATCTCATGTAACCACAAACAAATCAGTGAGGGGTATAAATGAAGGTAGATGCTTCCAGTATCTCTTAGAAGGCTATACTTACAAGTTGCAGAGGGTTGGGTGACAGTAGACAGGCTGCAATTTAATGTTTTCTCTGCTTATGAAGAGGATCAGAAAAATATTTTCCCAAATTGTCAGAGAAGAAATGAAAATATTGGGGTGTGAATTATCATCAAGTTTGAGGATTATCAAGTTTGATCATTCTGATGTGAAATCCAGACTATGCTCTGATCTAAATGTGTGCTGGTTTCCTTAGGAATTTCTTGAACATTTAAGAGAATTGTTGTAACATACTGTCCATTATTTATTAATGATCTAAGGAAAAGATTGATCCCAATTATTTGTTTGCATAACAAGTAAGGGCTGGTTCTCTTTTTTTCTGGCCATCATTCAAACTACAGTACCAGATAAATTATTCAGTTGCGCCCCAGAGTTTTCCTTTCCTTTTCCTATATTGGAGAGAATTAATATGATTTCAAGAAGCTCTGATAGTTATAGTTTATTCAGCAAATTTTACACAATCCTAAAGGGAGACATTTAAAAAACAAATTAAATCTGAAAACCTTTTATAAGATATTATCTTATTTGAAAGAAACCTATAGGCTCAGTGTTCTTCTTTTATTCATCGTCATAGGTACATTGACCTACAAGTAAACTAGCACTTAAGGGCAGTGCTGTTTGCAAAGTATGGTAGTACTCTGGATTAAGGACACCTTGAATTCTTAGGATGGTAAGAGCCAGATTCTGTTGCTATTCCTCCTACTGGGTAGTTCTTTAGCCCATGCTGAATCAGTAGAATTATCCATAGGGCAAGCTCATATTCAGTGCAAGTAGGGATAGCGGAATCTGGCCTCAGATATTTTTGGTTTTAATACAGCAAGGTAAGAACCAGATTGTGAAACATTTAGTTGTACCAGTGAGAAAATAGGCACCCAGATTGTCCCAATGAAGTCAAGAGGGTTTTGTGTGAATAGGTGGTTACTATATTTCATATAATTAGAAGTGTTATATTAATCATAATTGATGCATGTTGACTTTTTTTCCCTTTTAGTAATAATTGTGTGGTTAATATAAAGTAGTTTGACTAATAACACTAAAATATACTGTACCTATAAATGTTCGCCCCCATCCCTTTTGCATTTGCAGACTTCAGCTTTTGGTTCTGAAATATAATGGGTAGTACCTTTTAACTTCAACACTGTGAAGTTAAATTTAATGTTGCTGAGAGAGAATCAGCTCTGTTTATTCCTGGGTTTTATTGATAGAGCTAAGATCTTTTGTGGTAGGAACAGGGTCAGACATCAGTTTTACTACAATGAAGCAGGAAAAAGTAAGTATGTCTGGAAAATATAAACATAATCAGCATTAGGGGAGCATAAGAATTGCTATTTACTGGGTCAGACCACCATCTTGCCCAATATCCTGTCTTACAGTGGCAGAGAGTGGATGCTGAAAGGGAGAGTGAACTGAGTGTAACCATGGTTTTCCCCCTGTTCCTTTCTCACTTTCAGCCTCCAGCATAGGGGATGCCCCGTTGGTTGAATCATGGGTAGCAATTATGTCAGATTGACAGGAAGTCATGAGTGAGGTTCCTTGGAAATATGTTCAGGGTTTAAAAAGTGCTAGAAATGTTTTAAAGGGATATTAATGATTTGGGTGCAGTAAGAAATATTAGATGTGCATATGATTCAAAACTTGAAGAACTTGTAAACCTGTTTGTAGCCTGAATACACCCAGGGGTGCGCCCTGTCTTCAAGTGGAAGGAGGGGGTGGTTAGGCAAGAGTTCTGTGAGAGGAGCCTGCCACCGGCTCTATTTTCTCTATAGAGCCAGGCTGGGACAAAGCACTTAACCATATACAAATGTATTGCTATACAAAAATAAATATGAACGAGACATTAAATATTTACAGTAGAATTGGTATGTGACACCATATACAATAACCTGCAATCAACATAGTGCACCACTTTGAGGGACTGCAAAACATAGAATAGGCAACTGGAAACTCAGTATAGGTGATTCACAGTGTAGGCAATAATGTTAGTCTGTGCTGGGGGTTTAATTAACACCCTGGAACAGGAAAGTCAAGGCATCAACACAATAAACACTTATAAGCATCAACTCAGATAAAAACCCAGTTGAGGTAGCAATGCAATAGATGTACACAGGGAACAATACAGGTAAGTTCATATAATAAGCAATAAACATAGATAGGTAATGAAGACAGGTGAACTCATATAAACCCCCTTAAGGAGTAGCCATAACTATATTAACATCTACAGTCCAAAGCAAACATCAATCACAAAATATGGTGTGCACTGAGCACCCCACGGGGTGTTCCCTGGAGCCCCTCCCTTTTAGGCCCTGGGATGTGAACATGCCCCCTCTACAGTGGAAGAGGGTGGAGGCTGTGGACCCTCCTCTCTCAAGGCCACCTCTCCTGTGGGACCCACTTCCCCAGCAAGTCACACTTCCACTCTGAAGCGGACAAGGCTTGCCCCCTGGTGGCCAGTGCCACAAGGGCCTCTCTCCAGCAGTGCATCTGGCTCCTCTCGATGGCCTAGTGCCCCGCACTGGGCACCCAGGGCACTCCTATTGGAGCTGAGCCCTTACTGGCTCTGGTTCCCCAGCCTCATGCCGGGGGTCTTTCCCCTTCCTGGGCCCTGCTCTGGGCACCAGGGCTCTTTAGGTTTAATGCTAAGCCACACTGTGGGGCTCTGGTTACCCGGTCTAGAGCCAGGGCTAACTTAAGCAGCCTCAAGCTGCTCTCAAGGTCAACTCTCCCTGCGCCGACCTGCACACCGTGTGGGGTGCGAGCAGCCTCGAGCTGCTCCCAGGACTGGCTCTCCATGTGCCGATCCATGCACTGCCCACCCAGCTGCTTGCTAGGTTTGCAGGCTCAAGCCACGTCAAGCAGCTCCCAGAGCCTAAGCGCTAAGCGCTGATCCGCACACTGTCAAGGCTCAGGTGGGGTCCCGATGACAGTCTTCTCTGGAGCTCCTCTCTTCTCACTATTCCTCTTCATCTGCCCCCAGTGTGCCAAGCACACTCTCCTTTTATATGCTTTTATAAGTCCGGCAGACCTGCCATGCTGCACTCCACAGTCCGGTCGGGGAGCTCCTCTCCCCGTCCCTTCAGGAAGGGGGCAGTGCCCACTTTCCCCCAAGTTGTTCCTTATTGGAGGATTGGCTCCACCAATCAGAACTGAGGATTCTTGAGCCCCTGGACACGTTGGAGCTTGATTGGGTAAGTCTGTCACACGTTGGAGGACAGGATAAAAATTCAAAGGGGCCTTGATAAATTGGAGATCTTGGTGACAGACAACAAAGACCAATGTAAGGTATTTTATAAAAGGAAGAAAAAACAAATATACAAACAGAATAGAGAATAACTGGCCTGGCAGTAGCAGTGCTGAAAAGAATTTAAGGGTTATGGGTCAATCACAAACTCAGTATGAACCAACAGTGTGATACTTGCAAGGACTGAATTCAGTTTTGGATTGCATTAACAGAAGCACTGTATGCACAACATGGGAGGTGATGCTACCTCTGTACTCAGTGTTAGTTATAGGTACTGTACCCAAACTGGGAAACTGTATTTTAAGTTGAATATAAAGAATCCAGAGACACACAACAAAGTTAATAAAGGGGTCAGAATGCAAGCTGTTTAAAGAAATGTTGAAGGAACTAGACATGTTTAGTTTGGATAAAAGAATATTAAGGGGGATTGTGATAGCAGTTCTCAAGCACCTGAAAGGATGCAGTATAAAGAAGATGGAGAAACTCTGGCTTTAGAGGACAGGTCACAAGGACAAATAGGTTTAAATGGAAGCAGATTAAATTTCAGGATTTTTTTTCTAAGTATAAACACAGGAGAACAGAACAAGCTGCCTAACAATCTTCAGAGATTTTCAGGAAGAGGCTGAATTAGTATCTTCAGGCATAGTTTGGGAGCAGTGAATCCTGCGTGTGTATGGAGTTAAATTAGATAAGGGGTGCTAACATACTGCCCACAGGCTGGATCCAGACCATGCAGTTGCTGTCTGGCCTTCCAGGCTACTGGCAGAAGTTAGAGTTGTGGCTATTGTCATAACCTGCTGGGCTATGTCCAGTGCCTCCAGGCCCTGGTGGACATGGCTCTTGGTAGCAGGAGGGCAAGCGAGGGCTGTGCCAGCACAGCCCTGTTTGCTCTGTTGCTGTTTGGCTCATCACCAAGCAGCTGCTTGGTGTGCTGCCACTTCTCCTCCCACTAGCAGCCCCACTGCCACTGCTACCGTGCGCCCCATGCTGGATCTGCTGCCATCCTGGGCTGGATCTACCACTGGCCCTACTGCAGCCACCCCATCCCTGTGCCAGTCAGAATCCATCCCAGACACCTCTGAACTAGATGATCCTTAGGGTCCTTCCACCCTTTTGCTTTGATAAAATCCCTAGGAATGTTCAAGCTAATGAACAAGATTAAAATCCCCTTTTTTTCCTAGTGAAAACACAGCCCCAGCCTTTAATAAGCTGACTGAAGGAGTAAAATATTACTCAGTATTTACAAAGAGCAGGGATTTTACTTGCAATGTTACTTGGCTCTGTATTCCTTACACGTTTCTAGCAGAAAGGACCAGGAACTCCTGTGTCCGGACTTTGTGGGCTGGAATCAAAAAAGAACAATAGCCCACTCTGAGTTCACCATTTTCCCTTGTACACCAAGAAACAGTGCTTATTAATGCCCATGTGTATATACTGTTATGTGACTTAGTCAATACCTGCACGTGTACCTGCGCACAAGGTTTTGGTATTACAAATGACCATGTCCATGGGCAGATTTAGGATTTTGAAAAGGGGGGTGCAGTATGTGTGCATCATCTCATAACACAATGCCTATTTTTTTCCAGTTAAAAGAAACTAGAAGATTTACTAGTATGCTAGAGGCCTAAGGCTCTATCAAGTTTGTGATCTAAGCAAAAATGAATAAACTGAGTTTGTGGTAGGGTTACTGCCAGTTCCAGGGTGAGGCAGGCACCTTGTGCCAGTGAGGTATGGTTGTTACTTTCCAGCCTGATCATAGGCAAAAGTGCTCCCCACACACATGGTCTTCCCCCTTCCTCCCCCAACACACTCCACCATATCCCCCAAAGTGTCCCTTACTGCCCTTTATGCATTGCCCCTTCCACCTCAAATACACCCTGGCTCCACTCTGTCTCGCATTAGCCCACATATCCTCATGCACAGCCCCAGCACATTGTGCCCCAAACCCATCAGACCCCACCCCATGCCCCAGAATCCAATCCTGCCCCCTTACTGCCTCCATGAATATACTGCACCCTGCACACATCCCCATCATATTCCAGCCCCCCTAACCACTCACCATTTCCCTCACAGCCCACTGAGCCCCCCTTGGCGAATTCAGACCTCACTGTAGCCCCTCACAGATTCCTTCCAGTGACAGCTAGATGGGGGAATGCCTGTGATGTGAATGGTGCCTCCTGGTGGTGTTCCTCAGGGAGCAGGTAAAAGAGCTACAGGAGGAGGTGGTGAGGCTCAGAAGCATCCTCAGTCAAGAGGAGTTCATCAATTCAGTGCTGAAGGAGACCTCTAGGACTGCAGAATAAGGGCTGTGGCACTGCCAGAGGTGGCACTTAAGAAGGAATAGGATGTGTACTCCCAGGAAGGTGGAAGCTTTTGACTTCTGTCAGCAAGCAGAAGTCTTCATCCCTGCCTGCAGCAGTTTGATTGGAGAACAGATATGAAGCCCTATAGCAACAGAGAAGAAAGAGCATTTTCCATCAATGGAAGAGGCCAGATTAGGACTCCCCTAGGTTGAGAGAATAGACACTGTCACCAAAAAGAAGCAATGGTTGGTGACTCTCTTCTGCAGGGGACAGAGGCATCCATCTGTCATCCTGACCTGTTGTCTCAGAAGGTCTGCTGCTTGCCTGGAGCTCAGATCCAAGATATCATGGAAGTATTACCAAGACTCATCTGGCTCTCTGACTACTCCTTGCTGCTCATCCATATGGGCACCAATAAAACTGTCACAGGGGACCTTGAGCAGATCAAAAGTGACTATGGGGCTCTAGTTTAAGGGGACAGGGACTCAGGTGGTGTTCTCCTCAATCCTTCTCATCAAGGGGAAGGGTCTGGGCATGAGTGGATACATCCTGAAGAACAATGCCTGGGTGTACAGATGGTATTGCCAGCAGGGCTTTGCCTTCTTCAACCATGGAATGTTGTTCCAAGAAGAAGGATTGATAGGAAGAGATGTGATCCACCTGATGAAGAGTATCTTCACAGACAGTCTTGCTACCCTAGTGAGGAATGCTTTAAACTGGGTTCACCAGAGGACGGACCATAGCCCTGATATAAGTGAGGAAGCAGGTGACCTGGAGGAAGCAAAAGTAGGAGGGGGCAACAGAGGAGACCTTCTCATTTATGAGAAAAGAGTGAGGGAACCAAGCTTATATAGTCTAGAGAAGAGGAGATGGAGAGAGGACTTAATAGCAGCCTTCAACTACCTGAAGCGGGTTTCAAGACAATGGAGCTAGACTGTTCTTAGTGGTGGCAGATGACAGAAGAAGGAGCAATGGTCTCAAGTTGCAGCAAGGGAAATTTAAATATTAGGAAAAATGTTTAGGAGTGTAGTAAAACACTGGAACAGGTTACCCAAAGAAGTGGAATGGAAGCTCAATCTTTGGAGGTTTTCAAAACACAGCTAGACAAAGCTTTGGCTGGGAAGATCTAGTTGGGGATGGTCCTGCTTTGAGCAGGGGGTTGGACTAGATGACCTCCTGAAGTCCCTTCCAACCCTAATTTTCTATGATTCTGTGATTGACCCAGTGGCAAATTCTGCCATGATGCATATACAAATAGAACACAGATTGTATAGAAAGCAAATATTGTATGGAGTAGTATAGGTGAAATTGAGGTGATAAGAACACTTACTGCAAGCACAGAGAAGAAGGAATTGCAGCAACCAAGGACTCTACTGACAAAAAGCTCATTTCAAGGTTCTGGTGGCCATATAAGGTCCTGTCTGTTATTACTATAGTCTTGCGATTGGGATCTTATTGATAGATTAATAGATTATAAGGCCAGAAGGAACCTTGGAAGATATCAGGTCCAGCCCCTGTACCAGGCAGGAAAGATAACTGGCGGTCAGGTGACCCCATCAAGGTGACTGTTGAGTCTCCTCTTGAAGATTTCCAGGGAAGGTGATTGACTCACCTCTGGAGGGATCTTATTCCACAGTCAGATCCTTCAGACTCCTCGTATTGCAGATTCCTTGTATGGCTTGCTTTTTAAGACTCTGATCATATGGGTGGCTCTTCTTTGGACTCTCTCAATCTTGTCCACGTCCTTGTTAAAGTGTGTTGCCCAGAACTGGACTCAGTACTCCAGCTGTTGTTTCACCAGTGCTGAGCAGAGTGGAAGAATCACCTCCTTGGTTTTGCTGGAGATGCATTAATTGATGCATACCAGAGTATTATTTGCCCTACTGGCTAATTGATTTCACTTCCCGCTCATATACATCCTGGCTACTGCATTGCACTGCCAGCTCATATACATACTGTGGTCTGTTATTACCCCCAGGTCTCTTTCATTCATGGTGTTAGTCAGTTTGCTAGTCAGTTTGGTGCCACCAAGCCTGTAGGTGTGTTGGGGGTTGCTCGTCCTGGGGTGGTACAATTTCTTGACATTGAACTTCATCAGATTCTGATCCACCCAACTTGGTAGCCTGTCTAGGTCCACCTGTATCTGTAGCCTATCTTCAAGTGTGACCATGCTTCTCCATAACTTGGTGTCATTCGCGAACTTTGCCAGTGCGTTCTTCACCCCCACATCCAAATCGTTAATAAAGATGTTGAAAAGTACTGGCATGAGCACAGAACCCTGCGGGACACAGCTGCCCTATCTTGCCAGGATGATACAGATCCATTCAGTACAATTCTCGGTGTCCTATCCTGCAGTCAGGTTCTCACCCACCTGGCTGTCTTGGAGTTAAACCCACAATCCTACAATTTTCTCATGAGGACATTGTGGGATACTAGATCAAAGGTCTTTTGGAAGTCAAGGTATACAATGTCTACCCGCTCTCTCATGTCCAGATGGCGAGTTACCCGGTCATAGAAGGAGATTAGGTTAGTAAGGCAAGACCTGCCCATGACTAAGTCATGCTGGCTGTCATTCAGGATCTTACCTTCTGCAAGATTATCACAGATAGACTCCTTGATGAACTTTTCTAGGATTTTCCCTAGGATGGAAGTTAGGCTGATTGGCCTATAGTTACCTAGGTCCTCCCTCCTGCCCTTCTTGTGGATGGGCACAACATTGGCCCTCTTCCAGTCCTCAGGGACTTCTCCAGAGCACCACACATTGTGGAAGAGTTTTACCAGGGGTTGCACAATGCTTCTTCAGCACTCTTGGATGAAGATCATCTGGTCCTCCTGACTTGTATATGTCTATTTTTTTTAATTGGCCATATACCAATTCTATGGCAATAGTAGGAAGGTGATTATTCCTACTGTGCTCATCCTCTACTCTACCTGGCGTGGTTTTCCCCTTGGTCCAGTGAAAGAGCAAGGCAAAGTAGTCATTCAGGAGCTCAGCTTTCTCCTGGGTACCAGTAACCAGCTCTCCTGAGTTGTTGAGCAATGGTCCCACACTCCCATTTGTTTTCCTCCTGTTCCTTATGTACATAAAGAAGGACTTCTTGTTGTCCTTGATTCCCATTGTTAATCTAAGTTCAGTCACCGCTTTAGCCTGTCTTATCTGTTCCCTACAAATGCAGACCATCGTGGAATAGTCCTCCTTGGGGCCCACCCCAAGCTTCCATTGTTTATAAGCCTCTTTCTTCTTTCTTAAGAGGACTGTGATTTCCCCATTTAGCCAAGAGGGCTTCCCAATATTTCTGTTACCTTTACTCCGCATGGGAATGGACTTCCTTTGTGCTTCAAGGATCATGTCCTTAAGGAACAACCACTCTTCATACACACCTTTCAGCTTTAGTCCCTGGTCCCACAGCACTTGCCCTACTGGTGACCTAAGCTTGTTGAAATTTACATTTATGAAGTCCAAGATTCATAGATCCATAGATTCATAGATGTTAGGGTTGGCAGGGACCTCAATAGATCATCGAGTCTGACCCCCCGCATAGGCAGGAAAGAGGGCTGGGTTCAGATGACCCCAGCTAGATGCATATCCAACCTCCTCTTGAAGACCCCCAGGGTAGGGGAGAGCACAACCTCCC
>NW_005842037.1:114817-121545 GCF_000455745.1 Alligator sinensis | reverse complement strand
CCGAGCAGGTCATTTCCTAGGCAGTAGGTGTGCTGGACATTTTTCCTCCCTAGGTGCAGCACTTTGCATTTCTCCTTATTAAATTGCATTCTATTGTTTTCTGCCCATTTGTCCAACCTGTCCAGGTCTGCCTGTAGTTGTTCCTTGCCCTCCAGTGTATCCACTTCTCCCCAGAGTTTTGTATCATCCACAAACTTGGACAGAGTACACTTCACTCCCTCGTCCAAGTCACTGATGAAGACATTGAAGAGTATCGGTCCAAGGACCAAGCCCTGTGGGACCCCATTGCCCACGTCCTTCCAGGTCAGTACCGACCCATCCACCACCACTCTCTGGGTACAACCCTCTAGCCAATTTGCCGCCCACCAGACTGTCACAGCCTCTTAACTTGTTCACCAGTATGGGGTGGGATACTGTATTGAAGGCCTTCCTGAAGTCTAAGTAAACAATGTCAACCCCTACTCCTGTGTCCAGGTGTTTTGTAACCTGGTCATAAAAAGAGACTATATTAGTCTTCAATCCTGATATCCAATTTTCCTGCCTTAGGTTGGACAGTGAACATGATGGTTTTATGGTCACTGTTGCCCAGACTTCCCTCTATATTTAAGTTGGTCACCAGGTCGTCTCCTTTGGCTAGGACCAAGTCTAGCAGAGTGTCACCTCTGCTTGGCCCATGCACTGCCTGAGTCAGGAAGAGCTCCTCAACACAGGTCAGGAAGGGTTGCGACCAATCCAACTTGGCTGAGTGTTCCTCCCAGGAGATGTCTGGATAATTAAAATCACGTGTGATGACCATGTTATGTGCACATGTGGCCTCTGACAAATTTTATCCCAGAACACCAAAATCATGCATCCTGCCATGCCAGACATGTATGGAAAGACATGAGATTTTGCGGGTCAGAGATAATATTGGTCAGATCCCAATAATGGGACTGTCAGCACACAGGAAGTCCAGCATCATGGATTAAACCCCTGCAGCCCCAGACCGCTCAGATGCCTGGACATTTAAAAGGCAACCTGACATTTAAATGGGAGCAACCTGATTCCTGCTTATCCATGCTGTGGACCTGTCAACACCACACTGGCTGCTGGTAATATGGGAATTCCATGCCATACATTAAAATTAAAGCATGCTGTAAACCAACTACAAAGATACTCCACATTAAATGGAAACAGATTGGAAACATTAATGTGGAATATCTTTGTAGCTCATTTGCTATTTTTATTATGCGATAAATTGGTTGACCATGTAGTGTGTTGCAATTTACTGTGTGATTAACATGTTAATCATACAATAAATGTAACATCTGGCAGGGGCTACAAAGTCAGCTTGACCGCCTGCATAAGCAATCATCAGGCATCTTTGCTCTGAAGCTGTTCAGTGGTGCTGGATCCACATCCTTCAGGTTTTAGGTAGAATGCTAGTTTCACTTGGGGATGGTGTACAAAAAAGATCTTCTGGCCAGATTAGAAATGTGCTAATCTCAGAAGCTAAAAATGGGCTAAAGTCAGCAGCTTCAGGCCAGAAGGGCTCTATAATGGACAAGTATTCACCCTGTTTATTCAGTGACATGTAACAACAGACATGTTTGATGAGGTAGTCTCTTATTTGACAAATATAATCCATGTCTGAATTAGAAGCATCAAGAGAAAGTGACCTGGTTGTGGCTAGGGATGCTGAACAAGTGTGTGTGTGTGTGTGTGTGAATAAGGAGCAAGGAAAAGCGAATGATTAGAAAGCAGCAGGGCCTTCTCACTGGCTACAGAAAATTTGTTCCACAGCCAACCTAAAGGATTCAAACATTAGCCATCTGCTCTCCCCACTGGCACACATCAGTCATGTGATATGAAATTCCAGGAAGATACAATCTCTTGCCCTGCCATACTACAGACATCTGCTTTGCCAGCACATAGTGAACATTCAGGCATAAACCCATATCTGCTTCAGTGAATTAATAGGTCTGCAGGTGCTTGGCTAATATTTTGCTGTACCATGGAGGCTGCTCAGACATTTGTTGTTGCTAGGTTACGAGCACCCTAATTACAATCTCTGTTATTCTTTCAGGGCTGCAGTACTCTGGATGCTCACGGTAGGCAGGATCTGAGCTGGAAAATAGTGCAGGCAGTGGAAAAGGGGATTTTCAAAGCTAGGCATGCAAATTGACTTACAGAGCTCCACCCATTAAACATTTTATTTGCATATATAAATAACCTATTCCTATGTACTAGTGGAGCCAGAGAACATGTAAATTCATCACAAAAAGGGAGCAGGCCAGCTGCATAGAGCAGGGTATAGTGCAAACTGCAAGCCCAGGAAGGAGGTGAGAAATAAGATAAATCTCTGCACAGATGCAGAAATGAATGTAATCAGCAAAGATTTTGCCCTTATTTTGTGATTGTTTCTGGCTGTAAAAGCAGAGGGCCTGGGCAACTGGACCACTTGCCAGCAGAGATTCAGGACCTTGGCAGATGTTAATGTAATCTTATGATTAGGATCAATCCCAATCATGTCCAGCCCCAAAAACAACATGTCCTGGCATTCCAGATGTTCATGGCAGGATGCATGATTTTTAGGGTCAGGGATAAAGTTTCTCTGATCTAAATCACATGACTGCTGGCATAGAGAGCCAGGCATCAGGACCTGGTCCCTGATGCCAGGCTCCCTGCATACTGGCAACTGGAAAGGCGAGTCATGGGACCCAACCCAGGGGGAATGGTTTCTGTCTGCTGGGCTGCACTTGCACTTTGTTAAGGCCCCAGGGCACTGTTTAAGTCAGACATCTGGGAGCCTCTCCCTGATACTCAGGCTCATGGCACTCCAGGACCTTATGCCTCGGACCCAGCTGTACACTTGCTTTTTAAAGGTCCCAAGATGCAGGGAGCCTGACTTCAGGGACTGGTTCCCTGATCCGAGACTCTTGGAAGCCCAGTGCATCTCAACACAGACCAGCATGTTCAAAGGGTGCTCATTTAGCTGGGCTGCACATACCTCTCCTCTGTGCCTACGTGCCACACATTCAGAATTAAGTGCAATAAAAACTAGCTACAAAGATGTGGCATGTTACTATTTATCCTGTGACTGACACATTAGTAACACAATAAATGTAACCTCTGCCTGTGGCCCCAGAGAACAATTCAGAGCTCATCAGCACTGTGGTCTTCCAAAGGGGTCTCTCATAATTTATTATAGAAAGTACTTCAGGGCTAAGTGCAGACTGTCAAAAAGCCTGAGGCTGAAGCAGGTTAGTCTAAACTGCAGAGATTAAACTGAAAGGCAATGGAACAGACGTTTACTTTTGATTTAGGAATTGCAACCATATGCCTGCAGTGGCTCAGGCCAGAAACTGGCGGGCACTAGAGCACCCTTCCCAGCCTGCCAGCCACTGCCAAAGGGAAGAGACTGAAGCTCCAAGGCTTCCCTCCCCCTCACTTGAGCAGAGTGGGTATGGCCAGGCCACAGCCCAGGGCTAGCATGCTGGAGGGTGGGGGTTTAAATCCCCTCCCTGACCCATAGGGGACCCCAGCCTGGGTCTGCCTGGGCAGGGGGGCAGTGCCTGCCAGGCCCAGGAGGGGGTGAGTGGGGAAAAAGGTAGTGGCATTGAATTCACAAAAGATTGAACAAGAATAGTAACCCTTTCAATGATGTGAGCATGTATTGAACACAACAATGTGCAACCTCAATCACACAAGACAGAACAACCACAAATCTTTGCCTAAGCTAAGATACAGCTGAGTAAAACACAGTGAGAACGCACACAACTTCATCTAACTTAAAATGCAATGTAATAAAACAAAAAGACGAGAAAGCCTTGCATAAATCTTATGTAATCCTGAGGGCAAAGTGTCTCCTTACAGCCAGGTATTCAGAAAGCCCTTCTTGGGGTGGAGATCCTGCAGGCCTCATCACTACTTGGGTTCTTACGGGTGCACTTGTACCACCTTTCCCCCCTTGGGTGCGTTGACATCAGTATGCTCATTACTCTGCCATTACTCATACCTTAGTATGCTCATGCACCTTTTTGGCAGAACATTTCAATGTTGAGAAATGGAAAGTGCTCTGCCAGAGGACAAGCAATCCTCAACATCATGGGTGATTGGTGTCTCCTGGTTCTGGGGGAGCACCAGCTGCCAATTGCTGACAGGAGAGGGGGTAGTCCGCCAGAGGCCAATCGTCACCGCTGATGGAAGCACCAGTGGCAAACCGGAAGTGCCCACAGTGCTTGCAGCTGATTACTGATTGGGGGTGGGGGAGCGGTCCCCCATTGACCAAACATTGCCACTGGAACTTCTCGGGGGGGGGCGCCAGCCGGTGCTCTCCACTCCCTGGCTAGTGAGGGCCAGTTTTAGGGAGGGCATGTGCCCCCCACCCCCCGTGTCCCTCCTATGTGTCGCCTATTCCCAACACACCTACAGGCTTGGCAGCACAAAACTGGCTAGCACCATGAATGAAAGGGACCTGGGGGTAATAATAGATCATGGAGGGGGTGGAGTCTGCTGGTCTCCTGCCGGTCACCCGCTAAGCAGATCCTGGCTCGGATCCTGTGCCGGTGAGAGAGGGGGTTTAAACCCTCCTCCCTACTCTCTGCCTGAGTCTGTCTGCCCACACCCCCACCCCCTCCACTCCAGCTGGGAAAAGTCTGGCAGGTGGTGCCCCCTCCATCCCCCCAAGAGGACCCAGCTGCAGTCTTCAGCCAGGTTTCCCACCCCCACCCCTTTGTTAGCCAGCCCTCACTGCTCGGGCTATGGACCAGAGAGGCGGGGCCAGCCCTGCTCTCTGGAGCAGGCAGCACAGCCCAGCCCAGGACTGCAAATTGTCCTGGGATGCTGGGGAACTTTGATTTAACTTGAACCAGGAAGGGGTCTGGATCAGAAATTTCATAAACCAGTTTAACCTAAATCAGTTAAGTCTGATACTACATTTAACCAGGTTATTTTAAACCAGTTTCAGCTATTTTGAAACTGGTTTGTGTGCACTGAACCTCTGTTCTGTTACAGGTTTAAACACATTTCTGATCACTTAAACCAGTTTATGTATAACTTCTGTCCCTAGCCCAGAAGCCAAGTGATCTTGATGGGGTAAGGCAGAATACAGGTTTCCCTCATTTTGTGCTGTACATGCATTCCTGGAAAATAGTGCATAACTCAAATTTGCATAGAGAGAGCCCACTTTCCAGTGTGACAAATAGGGATACATTCCAAGACCTCAACTGTACTGACCCCCAGATCCATTTCTACAACTTTTACAAGACAATTTAGGTACTGACCAACAGCAGACAGTACACACAAGCACAGGGCACTATCATAATGGGGATGGCAACTACAGAAACATGTGTTGCAGACAACAAGCGAGGAGCACAGATCCACACAGGAGACTATAGTTTGGTGCGTGTCACTCCCACAATGCATCACACAAAGCAGCTAACTGTGGGCTTCTACCACACCTATTACATAGAATTGAATTTACCTTGGATATAATAAATTTTTGGTATATAAAGGATCATTGCATAAGAATGAATTCGCACATACAGAACCTGCATAAAGCGAGGGAAAGCTGTAGTGCAATCAAGTTGTAGTTTAAGCTTAGGGCCTTTGGAAGAATGCTGGTGTTTGAAAAATTGAAGTGCCAGTAGCTTCATTAAGCAATAGCATTAGTTACTGATAAAAATTTATTTATGCTTTGTAATTTACATGTTGTGAGTTACAAAAAGCATATTGGCTGTTCACTGAGCTTTAATGAACATATGGTCAGGTATCTAGCTTGTCGCTGTATTGGTCAAGAAGCAAAAGGAATCAGAATTCATGGCAGAGGTGATATATGTTATTAGACCAAATTGATATTTGCAAAAAAAATTTGCTTTATTTGCAAGCTTTCAGGTACAGCCACCCTTCTTCAGGCATAGGAGAGAGCAAAGATTGTAAAGGTTCTCCTAGGTAGAAATAAAAATTCATATTTCACAGGAGAGCTGAAGGTGTAGTAAAATCTCTTCTTTGGAGATTTGCTGTCCTGTGAAATGTGAATTTTCATTTTTACCTAGGGAAACCTTTACAGTCTCCTATGCCTGAAGAAGGGTGGCTGTGGCCAAAACTTGCAAATAATTTTTTTTTTCAAATATCTAGTTTCCTAATAAAAGATGTCACTTCTGCCATGAGTTCTGATTCCTAATGAACATATGGTAATGTTGGAGTCCTCTTAGTCTGAGTCCTCTTAGCTTAGAATGCCCCAAACCATCTATTGCACGAGGTACATGGACTAGATTTGGCAAATCTATCTGGTTGTAGGTTTGTTCCATAAAACAAACACAACTGAGCTCTCAAGAAAAAAAAATGTCTTACAAAATGATCAGTGATTAGACAAACACATCTTACTGAGAAGAGATTATTGGAGTGACTGGATCCTTAGGGGCAAATGTTTTTGTTTCTCAGTTAATACTAGAAAATGCACCAGTGGTTTCCCATTGGCTTTGTTATTTGATTTAATGTATTCATCATTTCTTATTTCAGTGTGATGGATGAAATATTTCCTATAAATATTTCTACACATTCCTACACATATTGAATTGATCCTTAAAATTATTCTAGGAATTTAGAAAGCATGGATGTTAGCATGTAGATTAATAGTCATGTAGAGATTAATGATTAATTTAGTTAAACAGTCCAGGGGTCTCCATGGACCCTCCATACATAGTGAAATATAAAAGACTTGTGATAGATACTGACTTCACCAAAAT
>NW_005842037.1:110693-114786 GCF_000455745.1 Alligator sinensis | reverse complement strand
CCCCGCGGGGGGGGGGGGGGGGGGTTCACACACGCGTGTGTATGTGTGCATGCAGGGAAGAAGCAGCAGCAAGAGGTGGTGATTACACTTCCCATATATGGAAATTCAATGTGAAAGGAGTCAGCAGTGCATTGGTGTAGTGCTCGTCTTTGGCACAGGTGTGAATCCTATTCAATATCACTACAGTGATAGAAGTCAATAAGAAAGATTTCAGTGGTAAAGTATATCGGGGGGTCTCTGACCAGTATGCAGGAATGTGTTGGAATCTGATGACAAAGCTAACATTAATTTTGGAACTTTAAATGCAGTTTTCCTATCTTGAAAGCATTTTCTACTTGATTGTTGTTTCTGATTATAACAATTAAGTTTGAATTTTAAAGGGAAATATGTATTTTAACCATAACTTACTATGAATATTGGGGGGTTGACTGGGAATCTTGTTAGAGTTTTGAGAGCAATTTTCAAACATGTCACCTGGGAACCTAGTTTCAAACCATCCGGTTCAGAGCACTGTGCATAGCGTTTGCATGAAGCCCCCATTCCCTATTCCAAAGTTTTTGCTGAATGAACTAAAGAGGCTCTTTTGAGCCACATAGGTTTCAAACTCAAGCTGGCAATATAAATAAAACAGATGAAATTCCCTCCCATCTTATTTGTACAGGTTTCCCTTGCTTTATGTGGGTTCTGTATATGCGAATTCGCTCTTATGCAATGACCGTTTTTCCACCCAAAATTCGTTATATGTGAGGTAAATTTGTTATATGCAAGGTAAGTCTGTAGGGGAAGGGGAGCAGGGAGGGTTGTAGCGCAGCCCAGTAGCTGCAGGCAGGTAGTGTTGGCCACTCCCGGGGCTGCAGTAGGGAGTGAAGCAGAGGGAACTGTCAGTGGGAGCAGGGCGCAGGACACGGGATTGCAGCTCTTGCTGCTACATGCACCCTGGGAGGGCTACGGGCTGGGGGCCTGCACCAGGCTCTTCCCAGGGGGCTTGTTCCCATGTTTCTGTGTGTAGGATGAGCACGGGCTGCTACTACGGGTTGGTGGTGGCACCTGGATCTTCCCAGTGGGAGGGGTTGGGCCATGCTGCGCTCAGAGTGGGTGGCGGCAGCTCTGGGAGGGCAAGTTGGAGGTGCTATGGCAAATTTTGGAGTGGCTGCAGTCTCTGGGCTATGCCACACCCCTCCCCCCACCCCTTTTCCCTAGCCCCAGCCCCAG
Source organism: Alligator sinensis (assembly GCF_000455745.1). Lineage (NCBI taxonomy): Eukaryota > Metazoa > Chordata > Crocodylia > Alligatoridae > Alligator > Alligator sinensis. The sequence goes on along the minus strand of NW_005842037.1, from coordinate 113,574 downwards.
CTCCACTCCCTCCCTCACCACTGTGGGAATGTAGCCCTATTTCTTAACTTATAAACTAGGTTCCCTTCATGCGAATTCAAGTTATGCACAGTTTTCCGGGAACACATGTACCGTATAAAGTGAGGGAAATCTGTATTTATGTCGTAGCAGCAAATATAACAAGAGTAGGCTTTGATGGGGGGTTTTGCAGAGCTGATCAGGAATTTTCCATTGGGATTATTTACTGACATAAAATGCAGTTTCTGCACAGTACATTTTTTCTATGGTAAAATCATTTCAATTTTCCTGGAAAATGATGGGTTTTTTTGTTTTGTGGGAAAATTGAAAGGAAAATTCTAACTTCTCAGTTGTTTGAAGGACTCGTGCAGAGCTGAGGGGGTATCAGGTCCTTGACGCTTAAGAGAAAATCTTCCCTGTTCTCCTGGATTCCTGGGGTATCTGGCTCTCCCTGACTCTAGCAGAGAGGTCTTAGCAGTGACCTTTTTGCCCCCTGGAGGCCAAATGGCCACCTGCTCAACCTGATTCTAGGTACCCGCTCTTCTGCTCTTACCCACCACACCTTGATGGAATTGTTAAATTATGAAAGGGAAGCTGCCTGTTAGTCCTTAAACCTGTCCTCATCCTTCCTTCACCAGTGGATCCCCTCCCTGACCCCATTAACGCAAACTCAGTTTGTCTGTAATGGGCCCTCCTGGCCCATATGTGCCTCCCAGTACCCACTGCCTTAGGAGCTTATTACATCTTCCAACTATCCTTTTTACACCATGCTCATGCCTCACAGATGTTACCATTCATGACTTTGGTGGGTACTTGGCCCCAGCCTGGTACTAAGTCACCTCAGGCCTTTACACACTTGTCAGGACCTACATCTTTCCAGCCACATCCTTTTTTTTCTTCCTGGTTCTCTTAGCCTAGGCCTACTGTCAGACCTGATGTCTGAGTCCTAGCAGAAGTCTCACCCTCTCAGATTGCATCTCCTCTCTGCCTCCTGCTCTGTTCCTTGGCCTGAATCTCTGCCTTGTCTTGGGCACTGAGCCTGCTCTGGGTCCATCTGGGCCCCTGGCCTGAGCTTTGCTCTCCCTGGGCACTGGGCCCCCCTGGTCCTTGTCCAGCTCCTGTCCAAGCTAGGTTTCTGCCTTTCTCTCTCTCTTTGGGTTTGGGTCTGCCCCTCAAGTCTAAGCCCCAAATCTACCCTTAGTAGAGCTCTAAACACTGGCATGCCTCTGGCACTCTACTGTGGGTTAATACCCCAGAGACCCCTCAGGCACTCTACTGTGGCCTCCACTTGCTCCCCTTTCAGCCACTGCCAAACCACCAGTTGAAACTGTAACCCAGTAGTAAGCCTTCCGGCAAACCAACTACACCCCTGTAGCATGGATCCATTCCAGCCCTACACTTACTGGGGGGTGATGACTGCAGGGGTGCCCCACACTCTGTGGGATCCTTGCTGTCCTGATGGCAGATGGTGGGCCTCTGGGCAGATAGCACACCCTTCCACATGCTCACTCACCAAGCAGGGCAGGGCAGGGCAGGCAAGCAGCGAGTGATGCGCTCCCTGAATATCCACCCTCTGGGTAAGACAGAGCTGAAAGCTGGGCTCCATCTGGGCCTGGAACCTGGTTATGGATGAATGCAAGTGGCCAGATTGTCCAGTACTGCCTAGACCCCAGAGGCTACAGCTGCAGGCAGTGGTGAGCCCCACAGGTGCTTGCAGCACCTGGTGGCAGCTGCAGGGCATGTGGGGACCTGCAGGGGTCCAAATTGACTCAGGTCAACCTAGAACTTCCTTTATAGGGTACCGGTTGGCCTGATACAAACCTGCCCTGTGAATCATGGCTAACAACTGGGGGTGAACTGCAAAGACCCTCAAGCTAGGCCATGAGAAAATGATGAATATGACTATTTATGTTATATTGCTTTATTAATTTCTATGCAGTATGGACATCGTTGGTGGTAGATACTTACCAGAGTCGCAGGGCTTGACCAGCTCCTGTTGGTCCCAGACCACTTTGTTTTTCTTCTTATATCAGACCTCTCTCCCATCACATGAAGACAGGTGCCTGGAGGACCAGGCACCTATCCTGAGACCATCACAGAAACACCTGAGTGGAAAGGGGTGGGGTGTAAGGGAGGCAGAGCCCCACAGAAGAGGCTTGGACACTGAAACCTGCACCCATCTCAACATACCCCACTTCAGTCAGGTACCACTCCCTGATATCTTTTTCATTAACAGCAAGTCATGGCAGATGGGATACAGAGAAAAGTGGGTGAAACACCCATTGCGAGTGTGTCACCCAGGCCCCACACTAGTGTGGCTCTTTGGTCTGGATCCCACTACAACCCCCTCTGATCTAAACATAAACAGTGGCTACCTGCCTGCATAACAAGGCTTCCCCTTAGCTGGGGTTGTGTTCCTTCATAAGGCACCAGTATTCTGCTGGCAGTCCTTAGGGCAGCATTGAAGTCAGCCCATGTCCTCTGCAGTCTTCCTAGCCAGGAGCTCTTAATTCCTTGGCCTGCAGGACTCAACTCGCTGTCTTGGCTGAGCCCCAAGTTTATATGCCACTCAATCCCTGCCCACATTTAGTGAGGTACCCTATCAGCTGACCTGTCCACAGGGCTGCTTATTAACCCCAGCCTTACTGGCCACCTTTGTCTGGTTCACAAAAATTCTTCCCTTAAAAGGCCCATTCTGCTTTTCTATAACAGTTTTCTGTTATAGTGACTCTGCTCCTGGGTATCTGGCTGGCCCATGAGTTGGAGAGCATAGTGAACTGGCTTCCTAGATAGCTGAGGAGCCAGATTCATAGATTCATAGATGTTAGGGTCAGAAGGGACCTCAATAGATCATCGAGTCTGACCCCCTGCATAGGCAGGAAAG
>NW_005842037.1:72392-108136 GCF_000455745.1 Alligator sinensis | reverse complement strand
TTCCGTGCCTCCAAGCAGGTCATTTCCTAGGCAGTAGGTGTGCTGGACATTTTTCCTCCCTAGGCGCAGCACTTTGCATTTCTCCTTGTTGAATTGCTTTCTGTTGTTTTCCAACCATATGTCCAACCTGTCCAGGTCTGCTTGTAGTTGTTCCCTGCCTTCCGGTGTGTCCACCTCTCCCCACAGTTTTGTGTCATCCGCAAACTTGAACAGAGTACACTTCATTCCCTCGTCCAAGTCACTGATGAAGACATTGAAGAGTATCGGTCCAAGGACCAAGCCCTGCGGGACCCCACTGCCCACGTCCTTCCAGGTCGATACCGACCCATCCACTACGACTCTCTGGGTACAACCCTCTAGCCAATTCTCCACCAACTGGACTGTGTAGTCATCCAAGTCACAGCCTCTTAACTTGTTCACCAGTATGGGGTGGGATACTGTATTGAAGGCCTTCCTGAAGTCTAAGTAAACTACGTCAACCCCTACTCCTGTGTCCAGGTGTTTTGTGACCTGGTCATAAAAAGAGGCTAGATTAGTCAGGCATGATCTACGTGCTACGAACCCATACTGGGGTTCATAGATTCCCAGTTTCAAGCACTGCACACCTAACTTCTATGCAGATTGCCTACCAGCCTGCCCAGGCTTCCAGGCCCCAAGCTTCAGCAGCCCACCTGAGATGTTGCCATGGATTGGGTGCTTCCAAGTTCCTGGCTTTTGTCCAACTCAGATAGTAGGCAGCTGTGGAATTTTGTAAGCTAGTTTCCCAGCTCCTGCTGCATTAGTTTTTAGGCTGCTCAACTCTTGGAGCCTGTGGCACTGTGACAGTAATGACAGTTTGTTTTTCAGCCTCTCAGAAGTGGAACTGATATTCTACTCAGAGTACCAGAATTGTTTCAGATTTATTTTTCAGAAATTCTGAGGTTAGATGGCTCTAGTACTTTTGTTTGCAAAAAGTGCAAAAAATGAGGAGTGAAATGACCAATATTACCATGACTGCTTTGTATCTTAGCACAATTTGATTTGATCTGAGTTTTGAGCAAAGATTTGGGCCATTTTTTTTCTCCTAACTTGTTGATGTGCTAAAATATGAGCGGAAAGGCTGTTCTTGCATATTAGTGACTCCAGTGAAAACAGGAAGTACCAGAACTTCATGAAAGAGACTGTTCTCATGACATTTCCAATGCAGTTTTGCAGGTTCAGTGGTGAGAAGCATGGAAAGTTCAGATAAGATTCAAATAAGTACCTGGACTGCTGAACATGTTTCTGAAATGAGCCTCCACATCTTTTGTTGTTCACCCATTACTATGTTTTCATAGTACAGTTGGGTATTTTAAACTGGGCCTCAATTCAAAAGTTCTCAGTTCAAATTTCTGAGGGCCTATGTACTATCCTTTGTTTTGGGTAGTGACATGTACCTGTGATTTGGTTTGAAAGCCACTACTATTTCACAAAAGAGATGAATTGTTTCTTACATATTTTCAAATGGAGAGAATTAGTAGAGGCCACTACCTTCAATGAATATTTGCCCAACCCACCACATTATTATTGAGCATCTTGATGGACATGGCTTTTTCACTGTGGCTCTTGTTTTTGTGTCCTACTCCTTTCTTATTGACGCTTATGTTTATCAGTCTATTACTGGATATATAGCCAAATACTGTTGGTAACAAAGGCTGCATACACACATTCAAATAATCTGGGAGAATTCTCCCAGGTTTGTTCCCCTGGTGGAGAAACTTATCCAAATCCACGTGTACAGACATTCAAATGCTGAGCCTCTGAAGAGTGGAGAGCTTGCAGCACTGACACTGTGCAGCTATAGGGGACCCCTATGTGCACATCACAGCATACTCTAGGCTCCCTTTAGGCTGCCTGGTGACAGATGGCAGCAGTGCATAGGACAGCCGTGACTGGCTGATCCAGACTGCCCAGGGTCATCCTATGTTTTCCTGCAGCACAATGTGGAGATTGCAAAGGGAACATGTGCTGCTCCCTGCTAGAACAGCAGAGTCTAGCGAGTGCCACACTGTCTCTCTGGGTGGAGGGGAGAATGTTGGAAGACTATTGTCTCTTTTGGGGGAAGACACAACATGTACAGGCATTCACTCCACCAGGAGAAACTCTCTTAGATGTTATTTAACTCCAATTGCTCCCAGGTTATTTTTCTCCAGAAAAAAGTCTGAACGTCTGTACACTTGTGGTTCCTCCTGGGAGTGCAGCAACTCTACCAGGAAAAACTGAATGTCTGCACAAAGCCAAAGTCTGTGCAGATTTTAATGTCTTGATCAACCTAAGTATGCATTTAGAATCATTAAACTGTATTTCAAAATTTTTTTTGGAAAAAAAAGATTGAGTGCTACTAATATTTATAATTTGATTGACCAGCAGGGAGCAGCAGGCACCAACAAATACATTTTTTTAAATCTCCAGTATGCTTCTAAATATCACAGAAGACTAATTTCCCTTCTCGCCTCTTAACTTTAAAGGACTTAATGTTCCATGCTTTTAAAAAGAATTGCATTGTGGTATTGACATGTTTAAAGTGATAACATAAACTGAAGACTCTGTGAAGTTCATCTCTTGTCTATACCAGTTGAACATCAGTAGTTTGACTTCCTAAGAGGAGAATCAGGAAAGACTTGTATACCATCACATTTGAAAAGAAATGATTTTTTGAAGGTCCATAGTATAACTTGAGAACAATGAAGTGGTCTAATCAATTAACATATTGTTTAACTTGTTCATGATAGATAATTTTATAGTTGCCATTTCCTTGCAACCCAACATATTTATTCTCTCCAAACCTGTCTGAAGTAAGGAAGAATTATTCCCATTTTACAGATGAGGAAGAGCAGAATAGATAAACTGAGGTTAGGTGCTTAACTTCCAATTAGGTTTACTGTTTCCTTTTTCATGACTGCTTTCCTAAGACAAGCATACTTGGATTCACTGCTGTTAGAAAGAAAAACACAATCACAATCCAAATATTTTAGCAATGTTGTAGGAACAGGTAGTGTTTGGGATTTTTACTGCTTTTTACTGTCAATTTTTATTTTTTAAATATGAGCTGGCCACCCAGATGACAGAAAATACATCAAATCTTTCTTGTGAGTGCAGAAAGTGATTTGACTGAGAGCATAAAGTACATCTAAGGCATCAGTTGTACATCTGCACATCATTGTGTGGAAGCTATATGCCATTGTTTAACAATGTTAAAAGAAGATTATTAGCAGAGCGGAAACTAGATGTCGTCAATGTATTGCATTTTCCCAATAGTGTAGGGACGCAGGGAACAGGGACAGTTGAGATTTCCAGTTACCATATGATTGAGATCATAATTGTGTGGCTGTTAGCAGACAATGAGTTTTTGTGTCCCCCCTCCCCCCAACAATCTATTCCATCCAAGAAGAACACAGACCAACTGCAGATGCTTCCTTAGCCTGACGAAGGGTGTTTGTACCCGAAACCTTGCAAAGAAGAATTTTTCCAACTATTTGAGTTGGTCTAATAAAAGATATTGGACTTACCCAAAGAACCTTGTCTGCCTGTGTCCTTAGACCAACAGGGCTACAACCTAGACCCCTTTCAGTATTGGTGGAATTTATATCAGTTTTATACACAAATTCTAATTACACTGGTGCCTTCAGCTGGCCAATGGCCAATATAATGGCAATGGTGTAGTTTTACCTGATTTTTTCCCCAGGGTAGTTATATAACAGATTGTGTTAAGGGCTGTATACCCACTCCTTGTTTACACCAGTGAAACAGCAGATTACACTAGTGTCAGCATGTGTATCCAGACCTAATGACTCTTTTAAAGAAAGTTGTACATCTGAAGTCTTGAAAGTCTTTAAACTAGGTTCATTGGGGGATGGAGAACAAAGCTGTGAGGTAAGTGGGGAAGCAGGGGACCTGGAAGAAGCAGGAGGGGGAAGCAGGGGAGGCCTCATTCTTCCTGTGAAAGTAGAAAAATTGCCTGGTCATGTCAGGTGCCTGTACACAAATGTTTAGAGCCTGTGGAAAAATCAGAAAGAACTGGAAGTCCTCACACAAGCACGGAACTATGATGTGACTGGAATAACAGAGACTTGGTGGGATATCTTGCATGACTGAAGCACTGTCATGGATGTGTACAAACTGTTCGGGAAGGACAGGTAGGGGAGAGGAGGAGGACTTGTCCTATATGTAAAAGAGCCACATGATTGCTCAGAGCTCCAGTATGAAACTGGAAATAGGCCTGTTGAAATCTCTGGGTTAAAGTTAGTGGGGAGAGCAACAAGGGTGATATTGTGGTGGGTGTGTGCTATGGACCAGCAGACCGAGGTACATGAGGCTTTCTTCAGACAACTAGCGGAAGTTTCCACATCACTGACCCTGGTTCTCGTGAGGGACTTCAACCACCCTGACATCCACTAGGAGGACAATACAGCAGTGCACAGGAAATCCAGGAAGTTTTTGGAGAGTGTTGGAGATTGTTGTGCACACAGGGCGTACAGTGTGAATTAAAAACAAGCAGGAATTTTTTTCAGGGGATAAGGCACAATGCTTCATTTATTGGAACATAAGACATAAAATGTGCAACATGAAAAGAATAAAGAACAGTAAGGTTATTTGCTTCACTCGTTCCCATGCATACTCATTCATACATACAAAAGAAACAAGCACATACACACAGATAGTTAGACAGTCCTGCAAAGGTTAAGGTGTTACCAAGTTCTAAAGTTGCTCAGGTCAGTCTGGTAGCCAGTCATACTGACCACGAGCGATGGAGTCAGGTCTTGTTGGACACACGCAAAACTCCATCTTGCAGGTGGAAAAAGACCCAAACCCTTGTCTTTGTGTTATTTTTTTTTATAATGATAGCTGTCCATACAAGCCTATGGATTCCTCTGAGTTAGACACAAATGTCTTCCTCCTTGTCCTGTTGGCAATCTGGGATTGGTAGGACATGATCTTCTGGCTTTGTGGTCTGCAGTCTTTAGTGGGGTCATTGCTTGCAGTCTTCAGCAAGCATGATCTAGCATTTGGTAATCCTTAACTGCTGAGTTGACATCACTGCAGCCTTTAACCGTTAAACCACAGAAGGCTATTTTCACCTGCTGCAAGAGGACTGTCTTCCTTTACATTATCACATACATACATCATTCACTGTTTCGTTACCTTTCCACATACACCAGGCATGCCACAAACCTTGCATAAGCATTTTCCTTATACTAAATTTAAATTCTAAAGTCATAAGACCAATAGGTCAAATATGTCTAAAATCATGAGACCAATATATCCAATATATTTATGCTAAGCAATAAGAAATTTAAAATAGATTGTTAATTTCAGGACACTAATAATGACAGATCAAAATATTATAAAAAGTAAATCATAACAAGATTAACTTTACATTAATGGTTAAATATTTCATTATATAACAAGTAAAATAACAGTATAAGCAATCAAAGCAATTATAGTCACTGCAGTACTACAAAATAACTTCCTGGGGCAAGTGTTGTAGAGATCAAATAGAGACCATGCTTTTCTTGACCTACTGCTCACAAACAGGGAAGAATTTGTGGGGATGTAGAAGTGGATGGGAAGTTGGGGAGAAGTGACCATGAGATGATTGAGTTTAGGATCCTAACAAAAGGAAAAAAGGAGACAGCAGAGTATGGACCCTGGACTTCAGAAAAATATATTTTGACTCCCTCGGGGAACTGATGGGCAGGATCCCTTGGGAGGCCAGTCTGAGGAGGTAAGGAGTCCAGGAGAGCTGGTCGTATTTTAAAGAAACCTTACTGAGGGTGCAGGAACAAACCATCCTGATGTGCAGGAAGAATAGCAAATGTGGCAAGCAACCAGCTTGGCTTAACAGAGAGCTCTTTGGTGAGCTTAAACACAAAAAGAAAGCTTACAAAAAGAAGAAGCTTGAACAAACAACTTGGGAAGAGTATAAGAATATTGCTCAGGCATGGAGGGATAAAGGCAGGAAGGCCAAAATGCAATTGTAGTTGTAGCTAGCATGGGACATGAAGGATAACAAGAAGGGTTTCTACAAGTATGTTAGCAACAAGAGGAAGGTCAGGGAAAGTGTGGGCCCTTCCTGAATGGGAGAGGCAATCTAGTGACAGATGATAAGGAAAAGACTGAAGTACTTAATGCCTTTTTTACCTTGTTCTTCACAGGCAAGGTCAGCTCCCACCAGGCAGCATAGTTTGGGGAGCAGGTGAGTAGCCCTCAGTGGTTAAAGAACAAGTTAGGGACTATTTAGAAAAGCTGGACATGTACAAGTCTGTGAGACCAAATGCAATGCATCTGAGGATTCTGAGGGAGTTGGCTGATGTGATTGCCAAGCCACTGGCCATTATTTTTGAAAACTTTTGGCAACTGGGGGACTTCCCAGATGATTGGAAAAGTGCAAATATAGTGCCCATCTTTAAGAAATGGAAGGTGGAAGATCCAGGGAACTATAGACCATTCAGTCACACCTCATTCCCTGGAAAAATAATGGAGCAGGTCCTCAAAGAATCAATTTCTAAGCACTTTGGGGAGAAGAAGGTGATTAGGAAAAGTCAGCATGGATTCACCAAGGGAGGGCAAGTGATGCCTCACCAACCTGATTGCCTTCTATGATGAGAAAAGTGACTCTGTGGATATGGGGAAAGCAGTGGTGTAGTATACTGTGTCTTTAGCAAGGCTTTTGATACTGTCTCCCACTGCATTCTTGCAAGCAAGCTAAAGAAGTATGGGTTGCATGAATGGACTGTAAGATGGATAGAAAGCTGGCTGGATTGTTGGGCTCCATGGGTAGCTATCAATGGGTCAATGCCTAGTTGGCAGCTGGTGTCAAGTGTAGTGCCCCAGGGGTGCCCCTGGGGCTGGTTTTGTTCAACATCTTCATTAGCAATCCGGAAGATGGGAAGGATTGCACTTTTAGCAAGTTCATGGATAACACCAAGCTTTGGGGTGTAGTAGATACACTGAAGAGTAGGGCTAGGATTCAGAGTGATTTAGACAAATTGGAGGACTGGGCCAAAAGAAATCTCATGAGGTTCAACAAGGACAAGTGCAAGAATCAGCAGTGTGCCCTTGTTGACAAGAAGATCAACAGCATACTGAGCTGCATTAGTAGGAGTGCTGCCAGCAGACCAAGGGAAGTAATTATTCTGCTCTATCTGCACTGATGCAGCCACATTTGGAGTAGTGTCCAGTTTTGGGTCTCCTCTATAGAAAGAATGTTGATAAGTTGGAGAGAGTTCAGCAGAGAGAAATGAAAATGGTGAGGGGGCTGGGACACATGACTTCTAAGGAGAGGCTGGGGGAACTGGGCTTATTTATTCTACAGAAGAGAAGACTGAGAGGAGATTTGATAGCAGCCTTTAACTATCTGAAAGGTGGTCCCAAAGAGGATGGAATTAGACTGTTCTTAAAGGTGACAGAACAAGGAGCAATGGTCTCAAGTTGCAGCAAGAGAGGTTTAAGTTGGATATTAGGAAAAACTTTCTAGGAGGGTGGTGAAGCACTAGAATAGACTACCCAGAGAGGTGGTAGAATCTCTACCCTTGGAGGTTTTTAAGGCCCAGGTTGACAAAGCCTTGGCTGGAATGATCTAGTTAGGGATGGTCCTGGTTTGAGGAGGGGGTTGGACTAGATGACCTCCTGAGGTCCATTCCAACCCAAGTTTTCTATGATTCTTAAGCAAAACCATGTTTTTAATTTACTGGAGGGAGTGGGCTCTGCATAATTTAAAAACTTGAACTTGCCAGTGCAGCCAGTCATCAAGACTCAAAGAGTTCAACTAATGTACAATATCACTAATGTCTATTTACTGGTTCCGCTTTCTTCAGGAGAAACCTGATGTTTTAATATATTTCACCCTAGAAATCTGAAATCCTCTAGGGCATTTTTAAACATGCTCTGGGGGGTAGGAGGCACTTTAATTACAGTGGTTATTAATTAAAGAGTTATTACTATAGCACTTTATTGCAGAGATTACAGTGCCGCTCTAATTAAAGTTTACAGAGCGTCTCATGTATCAGCATCCCTGCACTTCAAAATGGTGGCAGGGATGCTTTTTCTAATGCTCATTAAACAAACTTTAGTTAAAGTGCCCCCACCACCATTTTGAAGTACAGGGTTGCTGATACACAAGACACAGAGGCTGGCTGGAGCATACTAATTAGTATGTTGGAGTAGTAATTACAGCATGTTGGAGCAGCCTCCCAGCATGTGTACAGATACCCCTAAGTACAAGCAGTTTGGCTAAATTTGGGTTTTGTTGGCTTCACTCCTTTTTAAACTAAAAAAGGAGACAGTGTTGTCATTGTTGTGTCAACATCCTAATTCGGAATATTTTAATATATTTCCTAGATTATTATTTACATTACTGCTGAGACTAGGAGCCCCAGGTAAGGAACATGACCCTTTTTGGTAGCTACAGTACAGAGATATAACAAGAACAAGAATGCCTGACCCAAAAAGCTTGCAGTCTGGGTCAAGACAGTATGCTATTAGGTACCTGGAGTATGAGTTTGTTGAGGTATAGGAGTTACTCCTGAGTATGTTGAGGTAGCAGAGTTACTCTTCAGTATTGCATATTGAAAGCAATGGGAATGGTTTTGGGGAGGTGAATTATAGAAAGCTTTAGTTGCATAAAGGTGAATTGAAAAGCTCATACCACAACAGTATTTGAAAATTGATTATATCAAAGTGCTGACTTTTAAACATGGGTCTATTTCTGCTGATGACCCATTTCCCAGTGGGAAGCATTCAAAAAGTCTGCATCCTGGGTAGACTAAGCTAACTTACTGAGGCTGCGGGGGTTGGGTGGGGGGAGAGGCAGGGGACAGAGATGGTTGGTGCGGACAGGCAACCGCTGCATTCCACCCCCCCAGCGTGATTAAGCGTACTTGAATCCAAGATGAGGGGCTTTTTCCCCTGTGTTAAATGGGGGTGAAAACTCATTTTGTGTTTGAGTAAACACAGTATATTCAGGAGACTGGGGGCTTGAGAGCAGCCATTGAACATAAGTCCACATCCTCACTGGCAAACTGGGGTGGTTTGCCTGATTGGGACATTAATATCACCAGTTATACCGAGTGGAGTTTGTAAAAGTGGAAGGCTTGTAATCATCATTACAAATACCATTAGATTTATTGATAATTCTGGAGCACAGGATATCCAATTGGTATGGATCAATGCACTAGCCAACAAAGAACATGAGGTGGGTATTGGTAGGGAACAAAATGAGTTAGGCTTTAAGCCCCTTGGGATGCGTAGGATAAAAATTGCGACGTTACAGGTGACTTCAGTTTGAGAGACATATCCTAAAGGTCTTGTGCAGCCGGTATTAAGGCATCATTAGTTTTAAAAATTGCATCATTTTCTAAGAACACAAAGCACCCAACACAAGGCAACTTATTTGGGACTTCATTAGGAGAAATTAATCACTAGACCAGGGGTAGGCAATGTTTTTTGACTAGAGTGCCGCCACGCCACAAAAACAAAACTGGGGAGGAGGGGGTACATGGCAGGATGCACTGCATATTTAATACTATTAATAATAATTAATGTTGCTTTTTTTTTTTACAGTAAATAGAGAGCTGGTGTCAGGCGGGGAGTGGGGGCTGCCCCAGGGCTCCACTACTCGGGCCACAGCGGGAGGCCCAGCAGCACCAGAGGTGGGGCCCAGCCGGCCTGTGCAGCTCTGCAGGGATGGGGTGCAGCCACCCTGCCTACAAAGGGATGCTGCCAGGCTGGGGCAGGACGCAGGGCTCAGGGGGCTCCTGCTTGATCTCTGTGTGTGCCAGGTACATTGAGTGGGAGCTGCAGCCACAGGCTATTCCCTGGGCTCTGGGAACAGTTGCCGCAGCCGGTGCTCAGGGCTGAGCCAGCCAGGAGCCTGCAGCACAGCGGCCCTGTGTGGTGCCTGCCCCAGCCCTGGCCCCTTGAGGGGAGCTGCAGATGGGCAAGGCTGGGACCAGGCAGGCTGAGGCAGCCGTGGTGGCTGTTCCCAGGCCCCAAGCGGCTCCTGCGGCCAGGCCCCTGCACTGGGGATGGCTCTGCCCTGCCTGCACTGTGACCAGTGTGCAGGGAGGCCAATCCCAGAGAGGGAAGCCCCCCGAGCCTGGCGTCCTGCCCCAGCCAGGCAGCATCCCCACGTGTGCAGAGTGTCTGCGGCCCATCCCTGCTGAGCTGTGCAGGCTGCCCAGGCCCCACCATGGGTGCCACTGGGCACCCCCGCCTGCCCGCCCACCACAGCTCGAGCCTGCAGAGCTCTAGGGCAGCCCCCACTTCCCACCCAGCCCCCGCCTTCCTAAGGGCCCGACCAGGCTGGCTTGGCTGCGGCACCTCCCCCCACAATGCCCAGACCCTGTCGCAACCGCCCAGCCCCAGCACTCAGCACCTCAGTGCTGCCCTGGGTGGGACAGGGTGGCTGCCTGCCTGGGCATCTCCCTCCAGGGGTCAGCTGGGCTGGAGGGTGCAGTCTGGGTGCACTCTTCTTCTGGCTGCATTCGTCTGGCTCCACCCCGGTGCCTGCCATGGTGCTGGGACTCGTGGCTGCACAAGAGAGCCTGGAGCAGCAACTTTAAAAAAAAACCCAAAAACCCAATTTCTTTGCATGCCTCCCGGTGTGCCGTGAAAAATGTCTCTGCGTGTCTCTAATGGCATGCGTGCCGGGGGTTGCCAACCCCTGCACTAGACTAAAAGGAAAGGAAGCTACATGTTTCTCTAGATTAGAGATCATGATCTGATTACATACAATTTGGGCCAACCAAAGGACAGTCCTAAACATAATAAATATACACTTTGCCCTTCAAAAAGGCTTGTTTTCCAAAGCCAAGGAAAACTGAATGAAATTGATACAAAGGAAAAATTTGCATACAATTTGTGAATGAACTTTGAAAATTCTTTAAGAAGAGTTTACTGGTTGCCAAAAAGCCATAATTCCTTAATCAAGAGAGGGTAACTTTGACTGAAGGTCCATTCTGGTTTAGTAGTAAAGTAATGGCATTAATTACAGATAAAAAGTATATAGCAATTCATATAAACTAAAAGCTTGAATCTTTGGAAAGTGATAAAAAACCCTAAAATATCACAGAAACATCTATTAGGCTAATTAATAGTTGAACAGGGTTAAAATGTCATAAATGATACCAAAAAGAATCATTCCATTTTATATTTGGAAAGGGGTAGGACAATTACCCGATGACAGCAACATATTTTACGGTACATAAGTAACTCAAGAGTATATAACTAACCTCCCTTCCCTGTTGCTACATGTGTCAGGTTTTCTTTTTAAGCCTTCCCCAGAGGCATTGGGTGTTGGCTGCAGCCAGGGCAGGGGATTTTGACTGGGGCATGCCAATGTTCCTGCTGGGACTTACACCCTGAGGTTCCTGGTTAGACAGTCTTGCCCCTCTACTCAGGATCAGATAGATGGCCATAATTGGGGTCAGGAAAGAATTTTGCTCCATGCTCCGGCTGGTATGGACAGTGGTGTTTTTTCCTTCCTCTAGTGGGAAGCATGGCCCTCTTCCTGGGATCTTTTGAGCATATATTAACAACCTATATAGAAGCAGGACATTCTCTGCTATGATCCCCCTGCTTTACCTCTTGCAGGTTAGGGTGTTACATCTTGTTGTCTCGAGGTTGATAATGTAGTTTAGACAATGAATTTGTATAGGATGGTATAGATAGGGATGATCCTGCCTAAGGCAGCGGGTTGGACTAGATAACCAATGGAGATCCCTTCCAGCCCTCCTTCTCTACCATTATTCTATGATTTTCTATGCTTCTATGATCTACTAGGGATAACCATTTTAAAACTCCATGGTTGGATAATTTACACTCAGGATCCTAAAAAAAGTTGGTTTAAGAACTCACTAGAAGTTCACTAGTGTTAATTTTTAAGAAATCTATCGCTCTGACATGGCAGCCAAAACAGAGAGGAAACAACATAGGTGACATTACCTCCCCTCAGTCACGGTGGTTCTAAGAGGGAAGAAGGAAGTTTTTGCAATGGTTGGTTGCAACCAGAAAGGCAGAGCAGCACCTCCACATATGCTACAAGTATAGCAAAACTGTCATCCAAGAATATTGTTGGGCCATATACCCTATAATCCTTCCTTTTAAGGCAACCTAGAATAGCACTTTGCTGACATCCTGAGCCTCATCTAAGGTGATGGACAGGATGAGCTCTCTACTCCTGGCAAGAGGCAGTGGAGAGAGTCTGCTAAGGATCATGGTAAAGATTTCCAAACATGACTTGCGATACAGGGCACCTCAATTTTGGGGTGCCAGCTTGAGAAGGAATGCTGAAAGATCTATTATGTGAAAATCACATCTGTAGGCATCCATGCATGGCATCCAAATTAAAGCCTCCAAAACTGTGACACCCAAATTTTCAGTGGGATTTTACTCCCTTTCATTTTCAGTCCTTCTCTGGGCAAAGGAAGAACTATTTTGCTGATGAACAAAATGACAATTTGAGGACTAAGCAACACCCCTCCACTGGCTGAATTACAGGTATAACTAGATCCCTTTCATTTAGTTTCTGATGAATCTACTTGCGTCAGCATTAGTAAATGTGTTGCAGTGGCTGGGGTTCATAAAAAGGCATTAGTTTTGGAAATACCCATATATTCCTACATATCTGTGTTCACTGTTACCTCCTAAGAAATCAATTTTAACATTTAAACAGTCTTTTCAGGTGGCCTTATCATTATCACTCCTAGCCATCAATTGCTAATCTTCATAGAAGGGTCTTTCCAAGAGCGGGGAGAAGAGTAGATGGACTTTCTTCATCTCCACTCTGTACTTAAAATAAGTGTGTTTATATTATTCATTTTTTATTGCTTTTTTCATTAAATGCATTGCTTGTCCCCCAATCACATTGCAAACTTTAATTAGGCCTCAGAATATTCCTCTGTAAAAAATAAAAATCTCAATATTACACATTAGATACTTAAATTTTCCCAAGATAACACAGTAAATCTATGGATGACTTGGGACCAATACTCATAATCCCTGAAATGCAGTCACTTGTAATAATCACTAGACTATATTTCCTGAAGAGTTGTGTCAAATGTAAAGGGCCTGTTAATTGTTATCTGTTTGCTGGTCCTGTACCAAATGTTAGCTTAGCTTATTTGTTTTCTTCTATAACCACAGAGAGAGAAAGAAAACAGATTAGTCCCAGTGAAATACAAATTCAGAAGAGTGGGTGTCTTTGACTCTCATTCACAGCCTAAGATAGTGTCCTCTTTACATAAACAAGGCTGGTAACTTAGCAATTTAAAAAACAAGTAACAAGTAAAATCTTATTTTATTTTTGCTTTTTTGCATTTTTAATATGAGTGATAAACTATGTGCTTACTTAGCCCAATATTTTATACATAGAACTGCCACTGCACCGATGTCAGATGTCATGATGCCTACAAGAGATCAGCCCTTGGATGAAGAGCAGTTGCTTTAGTCTTTACGCAGGAAAGATGAAAGTGATGTGGGCCAGAAAGAGGAAATGCTTTGAAGCAGTTGCCATGATTTCAGTGAGAGCGTACAGCTCCCATTTGTTTAAGTGGCATGGAAGCTTAGTCCATTCTGACTTCAACTGGCCTGAGTAAGAGGGTAATCTATATCCAAAAGTTCCTTTTTCATTTCTTGCCCACTCGGGGCTCTTGTACATGTGATGGGGATTTAGTCCTTAGGGTTGCAATCTATGCCCCCTAAATTGAAATGGTGGGTTTTTAATTTAAACCCACCATTTCAATTTAGGGTTTTCCATCACTGTTACAGTAAGGGGCCAGATCCATTTTTTTTTGGTGGAACCTGCCCACAGCTGTGGAGGGCTCCATTCCTTCCCTTCGTGGTGGTGGCCCCCCGGGGCCGTCTAGGTGGTTGCTAGCCAGGGAGATAAATTGCACATTTGAAAGAGCCACCCGGATACCACATGAAGAATTGCTTCAATACAGAAGAAAAACCCACATGAATCACACACCACTGGTTATGACATATCATCTGCCCCTGGCACCTATACGGAAAATCCTCAAACATTTGCAACCCATACTAGAAGGAAACCCACTTCTCAAAGAGATCTTCCAGGAACCACCCATCCTATCCTTTAAACAAGTACTGAACCTCACCAACCTCATCACCAGAAGCAAACTTCCTACGTCCCCAAACGCACTGAATGGATCCAGACCATGCCAGGACAAGAAATGTAAAACCAGCCAACACATCTCCACCGCTGCCACAATTACCACAGCCCACAACAGAAACATCAACATTCCTGGATCTTAAACCTGCATCTCCAGAAATGTAAAACATCTCATCCAATGCATCAAATGCCCTGATGGAAAATATGTAGGAGAAACCAAGCAACAACTGCGTACCAGAATGAACACACACCGTAAATCTATCAAAGACAAGAATACCCAATTACCTGTGGGGGCACATTTCTCACAAGAAATGTGGACACAAAAAATCATGGACTAAATATAGACATTGGATACATTATAATCTGCCTAACATCTGACTCCCCAGGGTAAGCCCTCTACTTTTTACCAGCTATTCTCATTCCCTTCCCCACCCCCACCCCACTCTCCTATCTCCCATCCTTTGACTACAGCTACATTCATTCCCTGTCCTCCCCACCTCTCTCTCCCGTACTGACCACCTCAATTTACATTTTCACTGGATGTCTTTCTTGCATACAGACTGCCCTCTGGCTGCTTTACCACTCTGTCCAGGAAAAGCAAAGGCCATCTGCAAACACTTCCTCAGCCTGATGAAGGGTCTTTGTGCCTGAAAGCTTGCTACTTGAGTTGGTCTAATAAAAGATATTGGATTTACCCAAAGAACCTTTTCTTAACAGAAGAATGACACTCCACAATATTAAAACCCCTTTTCTACAGACCGCCCCCAAACTAAATAATAAAAAGAAATCCTTGAAACAAATACAATTTAATGGATTTATAAAATTTAGGAATACCAAAACACTATCCCATGTAGAGTCTTATATTACTTCTGATTTGATATGGAAGATCCCTAGAAATTATCATGATTTGGTATCAGTATAAATCCTTACATAGATAGACAATGTAGATATGGTATAATGAATAATCTCTCTTTCTTTGTTTAAGTAGGGCATGGTTTCTGAAGTGAAGTGTGGTTATTCACCACTTTATCTATATTTAAAATATATATATATAATTGACCCAATTTAATTAAACTGTGGGTTGTGGTTCAGCATTTTAAAATTGGTTACTAAGAAGTTGTAATACTTTAGAAAAACCACTATAAAACCAATCTTTTTTGTGGTCAGTTCCAAAACTAATAGCGTAGGCTAGAACTATTCAGACATACTGTATTTCCTTAAAAACAGTATGTTTGCAAGTGGAGGTGGTTTAATAATACATTTTTAACCAAACATCAGATACATCTCTTAGATATAGACTTGTTTCTTAACATGTCTCTCTTAAATAGACATATTTGAAATATGGTGGGGTTTTTTCTTCCAGGACATATTTTGGATTCACCTTGTATTTCTGTTTAGGAATGTATACTGTAGACAAGGCAAAAAAGTAAGCCAAGTTCACATGTTAACCTATATTACTTCATGTTTGAAGAGTAAGATGCTTTAATTACTTGAAAAAACTGGATGCAGTGACACTCAACCAGCTCCAAGAAACACTTTAGACAAGAAATAACAGACACTTACAAATACATAGCAGGATCCAAATTTTGCTTGTTAGCCTAATGGCTGACCACATATGGGACTATAAATATGACTTGGCTCTAAGACTGTAATTCTATAAAGGCTTCTAGTAATTTACATCTGGATCCCTTGAGTATAAACTCATGTTATGGGGTTTAGCTGGATGAAGAATTTAGGGCAGTGGGGCTAATTTGGCAGAAGTGCCGCAAATTAGCCCCACACCCTTCCTGAGTGCCACTTTGATCCCCTTCCCTTTCCCAGTTGGCCACTCTGCTCTCTCCTTCCTGTTTCCTGTCCTCTGCTTGCTGCCCAATCTGCTGCTCTGTGGGCGTGTCTACACGAGACACTTTACTGTGCAGTAGACTAATCTACTGTGCAGTAAAACGTTGCTATTTAACTGTGCGCTAGGCTACTGTGCAGTAAAATAGGTTTATGCACAGTAAATAATAGATTAACTGCATTAGCTACTGTGCAGTAGCACATGCGTAGATGCTGGCTGGGAGCAATTTGCTCCTAGTCAGCCCAGGCAGCAGGGAGTCCACTGCTGCCTGGCTAAGCCCCATGTGGCAGGAGCTGTGCTAGCTGCAGCAGCAGCTCTCTCCACCACGTGGGTTCAAGACCATCCTGACCCCCACATGGCTGAGAGAGCTGTCCCAGCAGCTAGGACTGCTGCATCCCTGCCAGATAGGGATCGGGTCAAGACCCAATCTCCATTTGGTGCGGAAAGGCATCCCTGCCTAGCGGGGGCAGCCAGGTGGGGATTGGGAGAGTCCCAATCTGCATGTGGCCAGGAGAATGTCCCCACCTGGTGGTGACAGCCACATGGAGATTGGGAGGGTCCCACTCCCCACGTGGCCAGGAGAGTTGTCCCTGCCTGGTGGGGATACTGCCTGGCAGCCACATGGGGATTGGGAGGGTCATGTGGTAGAGAACCATCCCCGCCTAGCAGAGACAGCCACGTGGGGATTGGAAGGGACTCCTCTCCCAGCCACATAAGGATCAGGACCCTCCTAATCCCCACGTGTTTGTCCTCACCAGGCAGGGATGCCTCTCCCAGGCATGTGGTGATCAGGATCCTCCCAATCTCCACATGGCTGTCCCTACCAGTCAGGGATGCCTCTCCTGGCCACATGGAGATTGGATCTAATCCCCACCCCATGCCCCTTGCCATCCCTGGGCTGCCACCCAGGGGATCCTGGAGCTCTGCCTCGCTGCTGCACTGGGGCAGAGCAGGGCAAAGGGGCAGGAACATCTCTGATCTCACCTGCTCCGGTTGAGAGAATATTTGCTCCCAAGCTGGCGCACGTGTAGACCTTTTCCCCAGGGGCAATTTACTGCTCCTTTTTAAATATACAGTAACTACAGCACCTGACTCAACATTAATAAGAAAACCCCAAAAGACCATGATGATTTTAAATGCTTTGGAAACAGAGGCATAATCTTCATCCTCACCATCAAGGGATAGAAACTCGTTGTCATTTCTAAATATCCTGATGCTTGACTAAACTCTTCAATGTAAATTCATCCCCTTATAGAAACCTTGTTCAAAATGCTTTTCTGGTAGCTAGCCTTGTACATTTCAGAAAGTCAAGTGGTTGTTGTGCTACGGTAACTTTTGTATCAGCCTTCTGGCATTCACACTTTGTTTCCAGCCTATAAGA
This sequence comes from Alligator sinensis, assembly GCF_000455745.1. Classification (NCBI taxonomy): domain Eukaryota; kingdom Metazoa; phylum Chordata; order Crocodylia; family Alligatoridae; genus Alligator; species Alligator sinensis. The sequence continues at coordinate 90,769 of NW_005842037.1, read as the reverse complement.
ATTATTAACTTAGTTATGTTTTTCCCTTTCACTTATTTTTTTAGAAGAAAACAAATATTATGCACAATAATACCATATCTTTGATGCAACAAAGTATACAATTTAAAACGTGGGTTGCATAAGATATTTCTGTGGAAATCTGAAATAATCTAATAAAAGGTAGGAGGGCGGGGGGAAGCATCTTTTCAAGTATAGTCCAAATGCAGTTTCAAGATATGAATCTCCTTAATGAGAGAAAACTGCAACCCACCACAGTTGCCATTAAACCAAAAGCAATCTTTCAGTCATTTCTCAAAACTAGACTCTGATCACAGATATGTGGTATGCTACTCAACACATCTCTGAACTGCAACAGCAGAGTGCAAAGTGTATATGGAGTTAAATTTTGCGAGGTACATGCAGAGCAATGCATACCATTGCATAATCTTACATGCATAGCACCCCCTGGCAATATTAACCACACAGTTGGATGCTATTTATAGTTATTCAATTTTACAGCAACAAATAGATATCACTTTGTTTTACACCTCCTCTTCATTGTTTTAGTATTATTGCAAACATAAAGCTTGGCAGTGACCTCACTGCGTTTCATGTTTTAGGGGTTTTTTAGGCTTTACTGGTTTCATTTGCTTATGATGCTAGTCTGAAACTTTCATATGGCTTAGAAATTCAAAAATAGAAAGGTGTGAACTTTACTGCATAGCAGCAATATTTTGCAAATCTGCCAAGATCTGTGAGGCTGTCAGTACAGCAACATCATACAGAGTTGTTAGTTGCATGACCAGACTGAAAATGGGAAACAAGGACGTGTAGGATCAGCCTTACATTTATGGGTTAGGGGTCCTGCTAGAATTCTTTGGATCCTTTATAAAGTGAATCGCCTTCAATATATTCTGGAGAAGTATGAAGGAAATTGGCATTCAGTGAAACTTGATTGGGAGCATCCCAATTTTAATCCTGATATGACATTTGTCTTTTTATCCTTCCCACAGGTTATCTTTATCCTTCCCAAACCCTTGTTCTTCTCATCTCTTTAGATACCCCTGTTCTTCAGGACTGGCTCTACCACCTTTCTCATGCTCATCTTCATTGCTCTGCTGACCTATGTGGTACAAACAGCAAAATCTATTGATCTGCCACTGTCAGCTCCTTTGTTGCCTATAGGTATAGGTCTGGTCCCTCTAGCTTTTGCCTTATTGACTTTCTTGCTGGGTGAGTGCTCAGTGCCACAACAAATATAAGCTCACAAGTAATATTTGAACCTGGACTAAATTATGAAGTGCAGAGATTTTCTTTGTTACGTGGCCAACAGAGATGTATATATAATTCAGGCTGTAAAAAATTAGTGTATTTTCCACAAGAGACAGAAGAAATAGGAGAAGCAGGTTCTTTGGAATGGTGAGGACTGGTTTTCTCAATGTCATTTTGTTAGGGTGCTTAGGTGCAGGTTCTTATATGTGATTTGTTATGAAGGGAGACTTCTTTCCTTCATAAATAATTTTGCAATAGAGCAACTAACTTACTAATATTATAAATGTGGGGATCCTAACTAAGGAGATGGGTCCCACATAATGCATTGTATACCTGTATTCCCCAAAGGCTTTGAATTCAGAACCCCAGCCCTTTTGCTTTATCCATACTGTTTTTAATGCTCTTTTCAAATTGTATTCAGTCTGAAATGGAGTGATCTTTCCCTTTGTATTTTATCCATATTATCTGTCACTTAAATGTGTTTTATTCATTGTGATATCTATGGCTTGCTACTGTGGGGAAGGATGGCTCTCCTGTTGATCTTGCTGAAGATTTTATCATTTCATTTGTATTTGCTGACCTTCAAAGCAATCGTGTAGCTGTCTATGTGCAATAGCTTATGCTCTGTAATGCTCTGGACACATCTAGTTAAGGTGACACAAGGATGGCTGGGCTTCACACTGAGAGAAGTAACTTTACCCAGATCAGTGAGCTTCTGAACTAGGAACTCCTGGATAAACTGCTTTTGCTGAGATACTTTTAGGATGAGCTACTTTTGGGACATGTTGAAACTGCTGCCAGGATCAGTCTGAGCTTTCCACTTGCTCTGACAGCCTTTATGAGCTTTTATGTGGTTCCACTTCTGTAAGGTATATTACCCCTTTTCTGGTACAGAGGTGTAGCAGCATCACTAGAGGCTGGGATTTTAACCCAAAATCAGGCCCATTTATCCCTGCTAGTAGAGCTTTGTTGCAGGGATTCATAGATTGTAAGGAGCTGGAAGGGACCTTGCAAGATCATTGAGTCCAGCCCCCCTACACTAGGCAGGATGACAATTGGTGTCAGGTGACCCCAGCGAGGTGACCATCCAGTCTCCTCTTGAAGATTTCCAGGGTAGGCAATTACATCACCTCTGGAGGGAGTTTATTCCACAGTCTGGACACACTAACTGTGAAGAAGTTTTTCCTAATGTTAAGCCTGAAATTCCAGGAATTTGTGGCCATTACTCCTGGTTTTCCCCAAGGGTGCCCTGGTGACCAGTGGTTCACCGAGTCCTTGATGTACTCCCCTGATATAGTGGTAAGCTTTTACTAAATCTCCTTTCAGCCTTCTCTTTTTTAGGCTGAAGAGACCCAAGTCTCTCAGCCTTTCCTCGTATGGCTTGCCTTGCAAGTCTCTAATCATACAGGCGGCTCTTCTCTGGACTCTCTCAAGCTTTTCCACGTCCTTGTTGAAGTGCAGCACCCAGAACTGGATGCAGTACTCCAGCTGTGGTCTCACCAGTGATGAGTAAAGTGGAAGAATCAATTCCTTGGTTTTGCTTCAGATGCATCAGTTAATGTATGCCAGAGTATTATTTGCCCTGCTGACTACAGCATCTCACTGACGGCTCATGTTGATACTATGATCTATTATTACCCCTAGGTACCTTTCAGTCATAGTGCTAGTCAGTCTGGCACCACTGAGCCTGTAAGTATGTTGGGGATTGTTCTTCCCCAGATGGAGCACTTTACACTTCTCAGTGTTGAACTTCATCTGGTTCCGATCTGCCCAACTTGCCAGTCTGTCTAGGTATGCCTGTATCTGCAACCTATTTTCAAGTGTGACCACATTCCTCCATAACTCGGTGTTGCCCGTGAACTTGGCCAGTGAGCTCTTCACCCCCACATCCAAATAATTGATAAAGATGTTGAAAAGCACTGGACCAAACACAAACCCAGAGGGACACCACTGGCCACTTTTTGCCCAGATGACAGATTCTTTCATTAGAACTCCCTGGGTCCTACCCTGCAGCCAGCATCCTACCCACCTAAATGTCAAGCACTTAAGCCCACAATACTCCAATTTTCCTATGAAAACATCATGGGATACCAAATCAAAGGCTTTTTGGAAGTCCAGGTATACAAGGTCGACCTCTTCTCTCTTATCCAGGTGGTGAGTTACCTGGTCATACAAGGAGATGAGATTGGTAAGACAAGACCTGCCCACAAAAAAGCCATCCTAGCTGTTGTTCAGAATCCTACCTTCTGTAAACGTATCGCACATAGACTCCTTGATGAATTTTCCCAGGATTTCCCCTGGGATAGAAGTTAGGCTAATTGGCCTATAGTTGCCTCAGTCCTCTCTCCTCCCCTTCTTGAAGATGAGCACATCATTGGGTCTTCAGGGACTTCCCTCGAGAGCCCCAAGTTTTGGAAGAGTTTTGCCAGAGGTCCCATGATGACTTAGGCCAGCTCCTCCACCACTCTTGGATGAAGTTAATTCAGTCCTGCTGACTTATAAATGTCTAACTTTTCTAGCTGATCATGTACCAGCTCAACATCAACAGTAGGAAGGCAGTCATTCCCACCATACCCATTCTGAACCTTATCTAGTATGATTTTCCTGTTAGTCCAGTGAAATACTGAAGCAAAGTAGTCATTCAGAAGTTCAGTTTTCTCCTGAGTGGATCTTAGCTTAACCCAAATAACATCAATTTGGCAAAGTCGAAGCTGCATCCCACTGAAGGGGCTTTCCAAGAAGTAAAAGTACAAACTGCCTTGGATTGTATTCATTCCCAGTACACCTTCATTAAGATGAGCAATATCTTTCTCTCTCCCTGCTCCATATTTTCCAAATTTTGTCCCTTTTTCAGAGTAAGTCTGGATCAATCCCTCTGCAGCTATTTAGCTCCCACTTAAAAATATCTCACTTGGCTAGGAGTGGGCTCTTCAAATCCACAGCCATTTTTTGCTGTAGTAGGACTTTCCTTTTCATGGGTGCCATTGTATTAGGGGGAAGCATAACTTCAAGGTCCTGACCAGGGGTATTAAAAGAGATCTAATGTTTATAGTTAAAAATCTGATGGATTCAAAATGGTGCATTGATCAGCATAATATGAAATTTGTGGTATTTTACCTGCACATCCCACTCAACACAAATCTCCAGAGATGCAAGAATGATTTCTGGGAGACTGCTTGTTGCAAATGTACTTTCTGTGTTCAATCCTATCTCTACCCATCAGTGGTGGTGAATAGAGCTGTTCTGCTGCATGGGTTTGATAAAATGCCAGGGCCCTGCACACCTGGTATGAACCATACTGATGTAAAGGTGGTGCAGAAGAAAAACAAGGAGAGGCCTAGTAGATTTGTGATTGCACAGATGCACCATGAAAGGATGAACCATACAGATGTACAAGCCCTTTTAAGTGCTCCAAAATAGTACCTGTTGGAATGAGGTTCCATATCTAACAGAGAATGGTGCTTAGAGAGCTGGCACAAAGAGGAAGACTTGGACAAGCTGGACAAAAAAATCGAGATATCTGTGAAACTTGAAGAATAGAGACTGGCACTGGAGGAGTGAAGAGAACTGGTCTGAGACAAGAACTGTGGTGGTGGTTGTGACAATATTGAGAGAGAGAGACAGGTTAGAGGGTATGGTGCAAAAGGATTCAAGCTTCAGGAAAATAGACAGAGGTAGTTAGCTGTATTAGTCTGAAGTCAGGCAAAAGGTAGGGTTGAGTGGTATTAGAGACTGACTGGTTCAGAGAGGCATGAGCTTTCATAGGCAATATTTTTTTTTGCCAGATGCTATGAATAGACTGCTGCCCTCTGCTCTACGTTCTGTCTGGGCCCTCTAGACTATGCCCCTCCAGAGCCTGAATAGACGTCAAGGTTTCTAAGTCTCACTGCTGTCCAAAAGTTATCTGCAAACCCCAATACGTATGCATCCCATTTCCTAGTGTATCAATGTAGATGACAACCTACTCCTGCTATCGTTTACTCTGTTAACTTGTGTGGTAGATTAATCTAAAATCTCAACTTTGCTAATGACTAGAGCTTGTCAGGAATGTTCCCATGAAACTGCTTTTCATTAGAAGATTGTGGTTCATTGAAATGGGAACCTTTTGAAGGAGCATATCAGTTTCAGAAAAAAAAGAAAAAGAAATGACTGTGAAGGTTTCTTGGATCCCAGCTACATTTTCAGGGTGGAGAGGACACAGCAAGAGAGACAGAGAGACCTATCTGAAAATAGCTTAGTGGGTATGGCATTCACCTAGACTGCTGTTACCGTGTGGTATTTTGGGAAATGCTGAAAAAAATGTCAGACTTTTTGGTTTATTTTTGATGTAGAGCAGAATCAGATTTTGAATTCTTAATATTTTTTTCCAAACTGAATTAGTGATTTCCACTCTACTCTATTTTGACCCATTTTCGTGTCAATATGAAGCCATATGATGAGCACTTTTTTTTTTTCCATTTTGCATTGTATCCACCTCTAAAATTGGGATAGTACTATTCTCCTTCCTCAGAAGGATGTTTTGAAGATAAATTAACTCATCTCTTTAAAGTACCCAGCTCACATACAGATGAGTGCCACAGAAAAGGTTCTTAAGGGAAGGGAAAGGGAATGAATAGTCCTGACCTCAGAGCAGGGTTGGAATAATATATGGTAAATATCTAGGACATGTAGTGAATAGGGGAAATGAAAATATGAATAGTTGAAACAAATGAGCATCATACATCCTTTGTACTGAACAAGGCAGGGGTCCTGTAGAAAAAACATGTGTGATGGTATCATTAAAGACCAACGCCATATAATAATTCACACATATACCTGAGGGAAGAACTAAGTTGTAGAAGCAACTTTAATTCTGGAATATCCTAAGTTTTGAGTGCTTCACTTTGAAGCCTTAAGTACTAAGGGCTGTGTGAAGCTTTGGTAGCTGATTTGATTCAGAGGAGATTCTTCCCGATTCAGGGACCAAATCCCGAATCCAAATCAAATCAGGAGACCAATTAAAAGCTCTGAATCGATTTAAAGCATCCAAATCGATTCGGAAAAGCTTCAGAAAAGCTTCAGCTGCTTCGGAGATTCAGCCATAGACTAAACAGATAGCTGACACAGCTGCCTCCACCTGGTAAATCTCTTGGGGTTGGGGGAAGGGGAAGGGAAGGGGCATGGGGGAGGGAGGGACACCCAATAGAAGAGAGGGGCCATCACCAGGGAGGATTATACCTCCATTGCTTAAGATTGTAGCGGGGCTGTTAGGAAGGCTAAAGCAGAGATGGATCTGGGACTAGTGACCCAGATCAAAGATAACAAGAAGTCCTTTTTTAAATGCATAGGGGGTAAAAAGAAGGTACCGGGTAACATGGGGCCTCTGCAGGACACACTAGGAATTCTGGTGGTCACACCAGATGACAAAGCTAATCTCTTTAACAATTTCTTTGCCTCCATTTTTCTAAGCAGGGACCGGGTCATCCCCACACCGGGATCCCAGACAGACCCAGGAGAGGTGCAGCCAGGCCCAGGGTCAGCGAGGACCTAGTCAGCGACCTTCTGATGGGACTAGACATATTCAAATCAGCAGGTCCTGACAATCTCCACCCCAGAGTGCTGAGGGAATTGGCAGAGGTCATTGCGGGACCCTTGGCACAGCTTTACAAGCACTCGTGGTGCTCTGGCAAGGTGCCAGAGGACTGGAAAAGGGCCAATGTGGTCCCCATTTTCAAAAAAGGGAGGAAGAGGATGATCCAGCGCTGATGCAGGCTGATGCCCTGCTGCTGCCTGGAGTGAGCAGCACCTGCTTCGCACACTCCCCACCCCACGCTGTCTGGGCAAGCAGCAGCATGGCATAGCCCCCACAGCTTCCCCCACCAGGGCAGAAGCAGGCACACTATACTGAATGTAGAATATTCACTGACAGCAGATGAGTTTTGGTAGTAGATTCTTCCCTGCCTAGAACTGCAAGGTAACATAGACACCCCCTCTGAGTAGAAAGTTGCATAGGGGAGAGTCAAATTTAATTTTAAATGACAATATTTCAAATAAAAACTTTTAGATATGTCTGAATTACATAATATAGTTATTTTAGTCTAATCTGTCCTACACCTATAAAAAAATAAATAAATAAACAATCTCTCATTTTATGCCCTGCTCCTTAGTGGAAGGTGATTACTAATATAGGGCGCAGACAGAAGTGACAATTTTCACCTGATCTGGCCATAGAAAGTGGTTTATAGCCATGACCAAACACAAGCACACAGCTGCAGACAGCTTTAAAAATGTCTGATTGGGTGAAAATCTGAATCCTAATTGCATGAGGGTTCAGATAAAGACATTTCAAAACAAAGCATCTTCTGTAACTTGTATCTGCACTGCTTCCCAGACTGTCATTGTTTTTAGACTGGGAGTGGGGAAAGGGAGTGGAGGGAATTCAATCTGGGTTTTTTTCAGTCCCAGCTGGAGGGTAGGTGGATGTATTGGACACCCTCACCCCCCCGCCCCGCCGAGGTGCGGAGGACTCCAGTTCACCCTAGTGCTGGCTGGGGAACTCCTAGAATGAGCTCCCTCTGCTCCTTTCTCCCCCTTCCATTCTAAAAATAGCACTGGCTTGCAGGGAGGAGGGGCTATTGCTAGGGGAAGCTGCTAGATTCCCCTCCAGCAGCTAGATTCCCCTCCCTTCTGGAACTAACAGTGAATTTCTGTTTAGTCCGGGGGATTGTTGTTACTCAGAACGCTTCCTGCAAAATACAGAGCTGCAATTCTGCACCCATAGGTTCTAAATAAAGAAAAACACTTCTGTGAATTCAAATAACATCTGACCTGAAAAATAATTTGAGAGTTTAGAACTCCACTGATTTACTCCATTATTCATAGTGTATTTCAATCAAAACAGAAAATTAAATCAACCAGTGCATCTGGGATACCTTTGTTTCAGTATAATTATCTAATATCTGGTTACAGATACAATTTTGGGCTTCCTACTGTCTTTTTATTCCTTTTTTGTGGCTTTCATGGTGTTTCTCTTACATTTCTGTTACTCTGCTGCATTATTTGTAAAAGTGCATTGTAGAGCATATATTATTATGTATACTACATGAAAAAGAAGAGGGGAAAAAAATCTATGTATAGAGAAGAGCATACAATTAGTGGCCACTCATCAAATGTTCACTTTACATTATTTGCCAAACAAGATAAAAGCTCTCTGTGGCAGAGGTAGGGATACTTTTCCAGGGCAGCATTCAACTGTTTAAAATAAATCCCTGTATCATTGACAACACACCTTCCAACTTCTGCAAAGAATGAAGCAGGGGTCCTAAAGACAACAGTCTTGGGCACTGTACATCCCAGAATCACTCACTGAATGCCATCCATCCTATACTAGAATGAATCTTGCATCCTAGGGGAAAAAAGAAATGTGATCCTATAACTAAAGACTGTGTGATGATACTTATGTACATGGGGGATAAATAAAAGCTGTATGGGCAACCTTAATTCTGGGACTTCCTGGTAATAAACTGAGATGTGGGTGGTCTTGCTTAGTGGTGCACGGTGCCTCATTGAAGCACAGGTGCAGTCCAGATCAGTTCCCCAGGGATCAGGGGATATGGAGTGGTCTGGCATTAGAACTGGAGTTGGCAACTGTAGCTGAAGTCAGAATAGCCTGGGTTAAGAAGTCATAGCAGAGGTGGGGAGGGAAGGGTATGCAGTGATGCAGTTGCACCCACCCCTTTTATTCCTGCTCCACCAACACTTTAAAATCAACTGCCTTCAAGGGACAGCAGTATTCCTATTCAGGTGGCTCATTGTCATGTCCCTAATTCCTGCTAATTTCTCTATACTTCTAGGTATTAATGACACTCTAGCTATCCTTTATAATAGCCTTGATATTCCACTATTCCAAATATCCTTTACTCTGCAATTTTGCTGTCTGTTAGCCATTCCTGATAATGTCTGTTTTCTATTTCACAGCCTTGCAGACTGTTTTTAACTTTAGCTAGAAACTTAAACTCATGTGTAGAAATGATTGACAGTGGAGTATTGTCAAGATGCTCAAGAAGACTAGATTTTGTTCTTTGAATCTGAATCAGAGATGTACATTTAACTATAATGAATATGGGACTAATGACACAATACCTTTTGATTATTTTGACTAGTTTTGCCTAGTGTGTTAGGTTTTTTGAACTTTATATATAATCTAGCACATTCCAATAGTTATATTTATTTTTGCTTTGATCTTAAATTGAATAATATTCAATTTAAGATCAAGTACTAGCCCCCTAGCTTATTAATAAAACATCTAGTCTCTTTTTAACTGGAGAAAAATATATATTTTGTTATATGTGATAACGTGCCACACTACCTTCACCCTCCTTTTCAAAATCCTAAATCTTCCCATGGCAATGGGGTGAAATGAGGGTTAACTAGTAAGAAAAGTGCATAGAAGGTTGAAAGAAATAACTTTTGCCAGAGTTGCATAGCTATATGATGACAGAAGTGATGTTGAGACTCAGCAATTTCCTCAAAGTTCTGAGAGAAATATAAGAATGGCTGTGGATACTCTTGTCATTGTTCCCATGCACGGACCCTTCATCCTATCTTGTTGCAGTCTCTCGGCCTGAATAGAAACAAGGAGGGGCTTCCGTATAAGGAGAGATTAATGAGGCTAGGACTGTATAGTTTTGAAAAGAGACCCTTCAGCATGATAAGGGTTTACAAAATACTAAATGGTGATATAGCAGGCTGCATGTTTGAGGGGCTGCAGCCCAGCTGTAGTGGTAGGAAAGTAATTGAAGTCTTGCCTAGGAGGACTGGGCCAGCTGATTAAGATAATTGCCTGGCCAAGGGAAGTTAAAAGCCTCCAGGGAAGGGGGCTAGGGAGAGGGATGGCTACCAGCAGCAGCAGCAGCAGCTCTAGCTCTGTGCCAGGGTACTCTCTCAGGGTCTGGGAAAAGACCACGGAATTTGGCTTGTTTTGTATTTGGTACTTGATGATTTATGGTTTATGTTGTGTCCTGTAGGGTAAGTTTGCCCCAGGGAAATAAACACTATTGACAACCTGCTAATGGTGAATAGAAACTAAATAGAGATTTATTATTTACTGTCTCCCAAAATACTAAGCTAGGGGTCACAAAATGAAACTAGTAGGTACTCTGTTTAAAATGAACAAAAGAAAGTTATTTTTCACACAGATTGTAATTAGTGTGGAACTCATTGCCATCAGGTGTTGTGGAAGCTACACCTGTGATAGTTTAACTAGATTCAAAAAGGGATTGGACAAATTCTTGGAGCAAAGGGGCATTGGTAACTATTAATTATGGGAATTATGGATACAGCCTCTGAATCAGAACTTCCTAGACCTTAAATACTGGAGGTTACAAGTGATAGAGGAGAAGCAGGAAAAAAATCCTGGTCATACCCAGTTCAGTCTCACTTTCAGCATCCACTTTCTGCCACTATATGACACAGGGTACTGAGCAAGATGAACTGAACTACAAAAAGGATGTAGACAAATTAGAGAAAGTCCAGTGGAAGGCAAGAAAAATGGTTCGGGGTGGGTCATATAACTTCTGAGGAGAGGCTGAAGGAACTTGGCTTATTTAGTCTAGAGAAGAGAAGACTGAGAGGGGATTTAATAGCAGCCTTCAACTACCTGAAGTGGGGTTTGAAAGAGGATGGATCTAAACTGTTCTTAGTGGTGGCAAATGACAGAACAAGGAACAATGGTCTCAAGTTGCAGCAAGGGAATTTTAAGTTAGACATTAGGAAGAACTTTCTCACTAGAAGGGTAGTATAATACTGGAACAGGTTACCCATACAGGTTGTGGACTCTCCATCCTTGGAGGTTTTTAAGACCCAGCTAGATAAAGTCTTGTCTGGGATGATTTAGTTGGGAATGGTCCTGCTTTGAGCAGGGAGTTGGACTAGATGACTTCCTGAGGTCCCTTCCAATCCTAATTTTCTATGAATCTTCAGAGAATATACTTGCTAAATTATACAAGTCTCTAGTAAGTGTAGATATATTTCTCTAGTGAGTGTAGATATGTTTGCCTAATTTCTAATTTACGGAGAATTGCACATTCACAGAGGCATATCCCTGACACCTAGGTGACCTCCTTGACAAATGTTATGTCCCTGATCCAAAGCCTGAAAATGCTAAAAGTTTTCAAAGAAACAATTGTAAGTTTTTTGTTGTTTTTTTTTAAACATGGGAGAAACAACAAATTTCCCTGGTACTGTTCTGAAAAATAGCTGAACCATTTTTGTTGAGGTTTTTTCAATTAGAGGTAGGCATCTGGCATAGAATGTTGTGTTTAAACAGTAAACATGGCAAAATTATAAGCAGGGGTCCTGGTTTTCCGTGATAAAAAAAATCATAAGCTCTCTGATAAAAAAAATTGCAAATTCTATGATTAAACCCCCCGAAATCCGTAATTAAAATTAAAGGCCTCCCACAGCCACCTCCAGCTCTGCTGGTGCCCCTCACTCCCCACCCCCCACAGCCCTGCTCGTGTCCTTCACTCCCCACACAACAGCACCCCAGCCCTGCTGGTGCCCCTTACTCCCTTCACAACAGCTCCCCAGCCTTGCTGGTGCCCCTCACTCCCACACAACATCCCCCCCAACCCTATTGGTGCTCCTCACTCATCCCATAGCTCCCCTGGCCCTGCTGGTGCCCCTTGCCCCTCACCCACAGACCCTTCCCCACCAGTCCTGCTGGAGGTGGCCCCCAGCTACCAGGACTATGGGGCCAGGAACCCAGGTCCACAGCCCCCTGCCCCCAAAAGAAGGCAGTGGCTGCTGCATGAAAAGGAGCACAGAGTCACCCCCTCGTCCCACCCCCTGCTGCCTGCTTGCAGTGGGCTTGGGTGGGGGCAGCTCCTGGCCACAGCATGCACTCCTGAGGGACAGGGGGGACCCACGTCCCCCAGATCTGTGTTCAGGGTGGGGGCAGGGAGGGGGCATGCTGCGGGCTTGTGCTTCCCACCCTGCTGCCCTCCCCTGGGGCCTCCACAGTGCAGAGTGTGCACCTGGTATGGCAGGGCATAATGGGACTGTGCAGGAAAGCTGCTTGCCTCTGAAAGCTCCACATTGCCATGGTGACACTTAACCTGCATGCAGGAGTAGCAGTGAGGGGCACAACCCTGTGCCCCCACCTGTGCATGCAGGGGAAGTGTTGACAGAGCAGCATGAAGCTCACAGGGGCAAGCAGCTTTCTTGTATGACCCCACTGTGCCCTGCCATGCCAGGTTGCACACACTGCACTGCAGGGGCCCGGGGGAGGGCAGCAGGGCAGGGAGCACATACCTACAGCATGCACCCACCCTGCCCCCTGCACAGATCTGGGGGCATGGGTCCCCCCTGCTCCCTGGGAGTGTGCACTGTGGCAGGGAGCCAGCCCAACCCCCCACCTCCGAACAAACCATCCACAGCCTCATCCTGCTCCCTGCTTGGGCTCTGAGGCCACACCCTGGGCCCCAAGCTCCACACACTTCCCAGCAGGGCAGCAGCCCAAGCCCCAGACCTGCCTAACTCCCTCCCTATGGGGGCCTCAATCCCCTCCTCACTTACCTTCAGGAGCTGCTGTCCAGGCTGCCTGGGGCCATGTGTATGCACATGCACGTGGTGTCCCCTGCCTGACCACCCTCCTCCTGCTCCCTCCCAGCCCCCTGCAGGATGGAAGTCAGTCAGCCTGCAGAGGGCTTGCTGCAAAACTACAAAATCAATGAGTTTCTCTGCTAAAATGAGAAATCCATGTTTTACTCTAGTAAAGGGGGAAATCCATGGTTTACTCCATTTTCCATGGGAAATGGAAAATGCAGATCCCTGATTATAAGCAATTGGAAATAATAAATCTTTTAATGGGTGGTGACAGGAAAGCTTAAAGCATAGGCATTGCTACCTGCATGATTGCTCTTCATGATACAACTTTTTTTTAAAGAAACAGCTGTCATTTTAAAGCTTTTCTAACAGAAATTTGCCAGAAGATGATTCTGAACCCCTTAATCTGGACATAAATCAGTTAGCTCAGGACCATTTCTGACATATTTCTGTATGGGAAGACAGCTTGAAACAGCAACTACAGGAATTGAATATCAGAGCCAATGGAGCATTTTTGTGGTTTCAGTGATCAGTGTGGTTGCAAGTTGCAGACAGAAGTGCAATCCCTGGTCTAACTCATGGCACTTCACAGAAAGTATACCTCTTTCTTTGCTCTTAGGCTTTCCTGGACTTCCCTGTTCAGCCAAGAGGGCTTCTTGGCCCCTTTGCCCCCTTTCATGTGTCTCCTTCTGCGCCCATAGGATCACTCCCTTGAGGAACAACCACCCTTCCTGGACCCCCATTTTATGCTTTAATGTCTCACTAACTAGTCTCCTGAGCATACTGAAGTTAGCCTTTCTGAAGTCTAGCACTTCAGCCTTGCTGGTTCATTTACCTGCCCTTTGCCAGACAGTGAATTCAGTCAATCGATGATCACGATCCCCTAAGTTACCTTGTACCTGCAAATTCCCCACCAGGTCATCCCCTGTAGCTAAAACCAAGTCCAGCAAGGTGTTTTCCCTAGTGGGATCATATACTTTCTGTGTTAGGTGGAGATCCTGTATGCAGGTTAAGAACCTACATGAGCAGTTAGATTTGGCTGACTGCTCCTCCCAGCAGATATCAGGGTAGTTTAGGTCACCCATGACAACCATATCTCTTGACCATACAGCCTCTGAGAGCTGTCTGGAGAATTCCAGGTCTAGCTCATCCTCCTGGCATGGTGGTCTATAGTAGCCCCCCACTACCAAGTCCCTTTCCCCCTGACCCCCTTGTATCCTGACCCACAGTACCTCAGTTTGTCCCCCAGGTGCCATAAAACTCATAGAACACCACTGGCTATAGGTATTGGACTTTCTGGGGAGGACCTCCCATTTGAGGGCATGGAGTTAAGTGCATAGACTGATAAGGCACTTGAAATCTTAAAGCATTCAAAGGCTATCTTGCACTCTATTGGAACCTGCTTTACTTCTCCCAAGGGAAAGTATGATTCTTATGCCACATTTTGGCAAACTCCTCCAGGGTCCTGTGCCGATGCTCGTCCTTCACCTGTGGTTTCATACAGCTCCTCTGAACTGCTCAAGAAATGTCAGAGGTTTCACAGGTGGAACCATTCATCAGCTGTATAGTCCACCTTGCAGCATGCATCTAAAAGCAGACAGGACATTTAACAATGAAGATGAGAAATGCATGCAGCTCCTCTGGTACCTTGCTTGCATAGCTGCTCAGGTGTTTATCAATCTGCATGAGCCAAAATTACTGTAGACAGATGAATCCTGGATACTATAGTGAACTGCCATATAGTTTGCAACCCAAGACAAATCTCCCATCCCTGTCTTCTTTCTCTTTCAGGAAAACTTCTCATGAGATTGTGCTCTAGAAGGATGCCCTCTCCTTTCTGGTTCTGAAGGTAGTAGAGAAAGGCTTCTCACACCTCAGGGGAGAATGGGTAGTATAGATATTACGTCTTGGTTCCAAAGAGGAAAGGAGGATAACACCAAATCTTGGGTACAAGAAGACTCAGTATGCACATCAGCAAACTAAAGCTAAAAATGTTTACCCTGCCATTACCAGCCCTACTAGAGGAACTAGTTTGCATCTGTACACATATGCAGGATTAGTATTTTCATTTCACAATCAGACCCTTGCAGAGTTATGAGTTAGAACCCTTGCTAATAAGTCCTCCCCTTTGGCCTCCCTAAAATTACAAGTCTTCACTGAGGTATTCTTGGTAGTAGCTGCATATGTCAGGAAGCAGGGGATCAAAGCTTGCCTACCTGGAAAACTGGTTATGAGAGAGAACCATTTTCTAGCAAATGTTGGATACATGATTTCATTCTCTGAATCTGAGTCAGCTTTGATTCCTGCTTGGATTCCTGTGCAGAGACTTGAGGCCATATGAGCCATTTGGATTCTGTGCCAGTAAGACTGTCTATGTCTGTGTGCTCTTTGCTCCACCTGTCCACAAAAATGGCATTCCTTGAGGAATTGCTTTGTGATGAATGGGCAACACCCTCAAGAAGGAACCTCCCTATATTACCCTTCTATCCAGATTAAGTGAGCACCCACCCAGAGTTTCTACCCAACATGATTACTGAGTTCTACTTCAGTCAACAAATTAATTTCCTGGTGTTCTACCAAAAGAGTCTCCAAAAGACTTCTCCCAAGCTGAAATCTTTTTGTACTTGTTTCTATGTTGAAAGTCTTGACTTACTATCTGCACAGAACTAATATTTTTCAAATGTCTCCAGAACCATTTATTTTGGTTGAGGAAGGATCCACAGAAAGTCACATCAGTCAGTCAGATCTGGGCAGTCAAATCAGACCAGATATGTCCAACTGGGCATTGATCTGTGTAAAACACTGTTTTGAGACCGCCAAGGTGATGCTGTCCTCTGTCATTTGAACAGAGCTGAGACTACTTCCATAGGTTCCTTATGCAATGACTTTATAAGTAACAGCTGTAATGTATCTAGATGGGGGGCCACCTTTATGAAGCACTGTGCAATTATGGAAACTTGTAGGGCAGTGTGACAAAGATAAAACTCCAAAAGGGAACTCACCTGGGGTAAAAGATGAATGGAGCTGGCATGAGACCATGCTGAGCTGAGGGAGCAGCGGGCACGGAGCCAAGGCCAGAGAAAGCACTGCAGTGGAAGAGACAGAGAAGGATCTTGGAGTCAGCATTGATGCCACAATGAACATGGGCCAACAAAGTGGGGACGCAGTCAGGAAGGCCAACCACACCTTGTCATGCATCCACAGATGCATCTCAAGCAGGTCCAAGGAGGTGATCCTCCCCCTCTATGTGACACTGGTCAGGTCGCAGTTGGAGTACTGCATCCAGTTCTGGGTGCCACACTTCAGGAGGGATATGGCCAATATGGAGAGGGTCCAAAGGAGGGACCACCCGCATGATCGGGGGCAGCAGGGCAGGCCCTACGAGGAGAGGCTGAGGGACCTGAACCTGTTCAGCCTCCACAAGAGAAGGCTGAGAGGGGATCTAGTGGCAGTCTACAAACTAGTCAAGGGGGACCAGCAGGCATTGGGAGAGTCCCTGTTCCCCTGAGCACTCCCAGGAGTTACAAGAAACAACAGACACAAGCTAGTGGAGGGTAGTTTCAGGCTTGACATTAGGAGGTGCTATTTCACTGTCAGGGTGGCTAGGTCCTGGAACCAGCTTCCAAAAGAAGTGGTGCTGGGTCCTACACTGGGGGTCTTTAGAAAAAGGCTGGACGAATATTTGGCTGGGGTCGTTTGACCCCAGTACTCTTTCCTGCCACGGCAGGGGGTTGGGCTAGGTGATCTCCTCAGGTCCCTTCCGACCCTACCAACTATGAAACTATGAAACTATAAAAAAACCCATCAAGGGAACATCTGAGCTGGGAGGAGCTGGGATCAGCTCCTGCGCCGGTGTGGTCACACTTTATGGCCATGTGCCGGCTCTGATTCGCCAGCTGGACCACAGAACCGGAGATAAAAACCCCGACGAACAGGAAGCCCAGGGGACCGGAAGTGGCTTCCCCTGAGGGCACTCAGCATCCCAGGGTGGGGCCATGCCCCACAGAGGGCAAATGGTGGTATCCCCAAGAGGGGATTTTGAGAGAGAGTGTAAGCCCAGAAGGGCAACATTACTCACCAGAAGCAGATCTATGGATTCCGGATGTCTTCCAGGCAGATTGGGCTGTCTCAGAGTCTATGCAAAAAAGGAGAGACAGCTGTCCACACCACAGTGATGACAAGCCAAAAGAATTAAGACTGACACCGGGAGACAAGGTAACCCAGGGACAGATGGAGGCTAAGTCAATCCCACTGAGGCAAGAGCCGAGTGAGGCAAACTGATGTCCATACACAGTTTACCATTTCAAATGGCCAAGACCGGGATATGCAGAAACCCAGAAGACCAGGATACGACATCATTGGTTGGTGTTGGGTAGAGTGTAGGGGAGGCAGAGCCCCAACATGGGAAGATTGACAGAAGGATTGAAGGAGGGGACCAGGCGGGACAGAACATACATCTTCCTCCGTACTAAACACATTTATTTCGGCAAAGTCATAGCAGGCAAGAAATACTGAGGACCCTCCGGAACCTGTCTCAATCATCGACCATCCTTCCAGCAGACAACAGCGACATCCAATAGACCAGCACACACCAGGCAGTCTGGTGAATGGCACGGTCACTTACAAGCAGATGCTGCATTTTGTAAGGCTGTCTTTCAGACATTGTTTGCCTAGGGCAGGGGTTATCAACCAGGGGTATGTATAACCATGGGGGTACTTTGAAAGGTCCCAAGGGATACACAGGGGTGGGCGGGGATGGAGCACCATCACCCCGTGCTCCATCAGGATACGCAGTCGTGACAACTGACGAAGGAGGTTACTCAAACTCCATGGACATGAGTTCCAGCCATGAGACTATAGCCTCGTCGGATTCCATTTCAGATTCTCTGTACAGCTCCTGTAACTCCGTCCAAGCACGAATGCAACTGGTGGCGGCACAAACTTCATCTTGTGCATCAGTTACTGGGTTGATCGTTGCCATAGGATGAGCTGTTACTTCGGGAGTCGATGCTGCTGTGGGAGTCGTTGTTATTGCTTCAGGCAGGAGGGGCGGATGCACTCCTCCGCTCGATTCTCCCTTCCGTCGACAAGAAGGCGTGGTCGCCGGAAGCGACGCTGCGTCAGTGGGCGGGGTCGCCGGTCGAACTCTCGCGGGTTCTTCCAAAGCTCCACCCTTCTCTTCCAGTTCTTCCACGCGGTCTCCCTCTTGCTCGGCACCATCTTGGCGTGGCGTCTCAAGATTTTCTTTCGAAGCCGCTTCTTTGACCGCTTAAACGGCCATACGCAGCTGGGCTCTCAAACTTAAATTCTTTTGCATTAAATCAGTTACTGTACGGAAAGTTGCAGTTAGTATTCCTCCCTTGTCGTATTTTGGGGTTACCCTCTCATCTACGGCATGTCCCTCCGTCTCCAGATCTTCACGGAGCTCGGATGGAAGCTCACGATCCCTCAATCTAGACGCTACCATAAAGGGGGCGAACCGGTCGATCGGCACCGGTTCTTCACTCTCCCGAGCACATCTTAGGCAACAGGCACACTCC
>NW_005842037.1:51073-72373 GCF_000455745.1 Alligator sinensis | reverse complement strand
CAGCGAAAGGCATCCGCTGATAAACCTCTCACCCGTTCCGCCCGCCTGGTGGTAAGCAATATGCGCCTTCAGTTCCATAAAGTTCCCTTCTTGGCGTTTTCCACTGCGCCAAGGGCAGTTCTTAACTAATTCTAGCTCCAGCGTGCCTTCCCCTGATCCCATCCTCGTCGCCATGTGCGGGCCCGGAGTGGTCTGAGGCCTTCGGGGGCGCGCAGCGGGCTGTGGCCAGCAGCCCTGGCACGCGGGTCGGGGAATGCAGGCCGGGGGGCTAGAGATACTTACACCGTAGATGGTTGCGGTACAGGCAGGAGAAAACTTCGCTTAAGTTGCAGTTACAAAACTTGTACGAACAAGACCCGTAGAAAACTCGAGCCTCTTCAAATAACTCGGGCAGAGCTCTGGATACACACACACACGGAGTTTGCTAGGCTCCATGGAACGAGCGCGCAGGGAAGGGTACGTTGAGGGATTAGGCGGTGACGGGGTGAGGCTAGAGGTTGATCAGGCCCCTGTATCCTCCTCTAAGGCACATGCGGGGTTTGTTAAGCTCCGCAGCGCTTAGAGTTCTCCACAAGATGGTTACGGAGTCTTCCCTTGCAGGGTTCTCCTCGGAGTTCCCCAACTTGGGCGGAAACCGCTCAAGCCTCTTATACGGCTAGCAAGCCAATCACTAGCTGCCACGTGGGAATAATTTAGAAACAGCCAATAGTGGGGAACAAATTTGCATGTGGGTGGCGGGAACTCCTTTGCACCGGGGTTTTCTCTTTGCTACTGAGAATTGCACCGTGCGAAGAAAGCTCCTCATGGCGGGAAATAATTCTGCAGTGCCAAAGCACACACAAAATCATACCCTTGGGTTATGACACGGACCTCTTCATCCTGCTTTTTTTCCCTCTGTCCTCAACCACAAGCAGTCTGTGATGCTGCTGTTGAGAAGATTTGGGCTAGGGACCAAAATTATACATAAACTGGTGTAAGTGATTGGAAATTGGTTCAAATCTGTAACACAACAGAAGTTCAGTGCACATAAACTGCTTTTAAAATAGCCAGAACCAGTTTAAGATAAGCCTGGATGGATGTAGTATCAGACTTATCTGATTTAAGTTATATCAGTTTATTAAAGTTCTCACCCAGATCCCTTCCAGATTCCAGTTAACTCACAGTCCCTCAGCATCCCAGGATGCTTTGCACTTCCCCCACAAACCCTTCTATCACCAGATGGGCAGGTTAACCTTAGCCCAAGCTGTCTATTCCACCTGAGCAGGGAGGCATGCTCTATCGCCCCCCGGCTTCTGGCATGGGCCACTGAAGGCATGTGGCATTTCCGAAATCAAATGTGAATGTCTGTTCACTTGCTTATTGATTCAATCTACACATTTTGGACTAACCTACAAAGATGGAATCAATTCAGCCTCTGGCTTTTTGACTGTCTGTACTTAGCCATAGAGAAAACAGAAAATGGACACCACCTGTTTTTCCCTTGGTGCAGGGCACAAGTGGGGGAGGCTATTGTACTAAGGCAAAAAAATCACTAATCAAGCACTCAAAATGAGAGAGTACATATGGGCACACATCTCAAAGAACACCAGTGACTGGTTAGAAGTGACTTCTCTTTATCCAGGAGTATGTTAAAACATGTAAGTGGTTATAAACTCACACTGTTGACTTTACAGAACCTTACAGTTTTTCATCCTAGCCTGTGCTTTAATTTTCTTTTCATAAGTTCTGTCACAGATTGTGTAAGAGCATTTTATCTCCACAATGATTCTTCTTCAAGGCTTTCCAGAATTATTTTTAACACTGACTATGCTGACACCAAGCATATCTACATGAGAAGCTTTACTTAGCAGTAGACTAACTTACTGTGCAGTAAGGCATCACCATGTAACTGTAAACAGCAGATACTATGCAGTTAATTATGCTAATGTGATTTTTTTCTACTACCTGTAAATGCAGGTAGTAAATTAACACTGCATTAGCTACTGTGCAATAGCACACATGTCGATGCAGGGCCCCTGCCTGCTGCCTGGCCTAAGGCCTGATGTGGGAGCAGCTGCAGGGGCAGCTGTCTCCCCTCCACCTGGGGATTGGGACCGCAGTAACCTTTGTGCGGGCCGGGAGCAGTCCGAGGCCTTCGGGCACACACGGCGGGCTGTGGCCAGCAGCCCTGGCACGTGGGTCAGGGAATGCAGGCCGGCGGACTAGAATTAGGCACGGACGTGTAGCGGTTGATTAAAGATTATTTTACTTACACCATAGATGGTCGCTGTGCAGGCAGGAGAAAACTTCGCTTAAGGTGCAGTTACAAAACTCGTACGAACAAGACCCGTAGAAAAACTCGAGCCTCTTGAAATAACTCGGAAAGAGCTCTGGATACACACACACACGAAGTTTGCTAGGCTCCGTGGAACGAGCGCGCAGGGAAGGGTACGTTGAGGGATTAGGCGGCGACGGGGAGAGGCTAGAGGTTGATCAGGCCCCTGTATCCTCCTCTAAGGCACACGCGGGGTTTGTTAGGCTCCACGGCGCACTTAGAGTTCTCCACAAGATGGTTACGGAGTCTTCCCTTGTGGGGTTCTCCTCGGAGTTCTCCAACTTGGGCGGAAACCGCTCAAGCCTCTTATACGGCTAGCAAGCCAATCACTAGCCGCCACGTGGGAATAATTTAGAAACAGCCAATAGTGGGACACAAATTTGCATTCGAATGGCGGGAACTCCTTTGCACCGGGGTTTTCTCTTTGCAACTGAGAGTTACACCGTGCAAAGAAAGCTCCTCGTGGCGGGAAATAATTCTGCAGTGCCAAAGCACACACAAAATCATACCCTTGGGTTATGACAACCTTACTGTGCATTAATAGCATGTGTAGGCACACCAAGCTTCATCTTTATTTATCATTAGTTACATGTTATCTAAGCAGTGAAGCTGCTACTGATTTCTGTCTGTTTGGCCTCCTCTGTAAGAAACCCTTTCTAAGCATCCTACCTAAAAGCACAATGATGTTTTCCAAGATGCCTGCACAAGCATGCACAAGCAAAATAATGCACCTGCCAGCCTAGTTCTTGTGGGCGTTAACAACCACTTTAAGCTTCATTGGAAAAGGAAAAAAAATGCCTAAAGAAGATGGTGGAAGAACCGCACTTACAAAATGGAAAATAAGAAAATAAGTCGTACCTGGAAATAGCATATGACATAGAGGTGAGCGCTGTGTCTACCGGATATCTTGCAGTATTAATCATCACATAATTGAATATTTTCTAAATTAGTTGTCCAAACTACCTAAATAGTAGCATTATTTAGACCTAATTTTTGCTCAGTAGTTTTGTATGCAACATATATTTTTAAGATTAATATATTTTTCACACCTCGGAGATAGAGATCAGTGTTCTAATGTCTGTCTCACACATATATGCACATGCTTATACCACCGTAACAAAACTCCCTATATCAAGAAAGTGCACACACAGCAGATATCTTTGTGTTATGTAAAGCAGGTATATCATCATTTCTTAAAAGTAAAAATCTCACTGGCTTTTTTTAGTTTGTTATTCTATATCTACAAGTGAAGACTATAGTTGCTACATCCTCATTTTCTGTTGCAGAACAGTTAGAGTTAGAGTTGCCTTCAAACAGCTTGGTTACCAAAAAACTTCCAGCTCCCAGAGCAGAAACATTATCAAACCATTTTTCTGTATTCATTTCTGTATTCATGTAGTTATAACTGAATAGTCATTTTTTTTCTGTTTAGAACGAGTTCTATAGGTAAGATTCCTACATGAAACTAAGGTATTATATAATTATAAAAATTATAATATTATATTATAATAGCCTTGTCTATTATAAGACCCTGATTCTTGTTATTTAGTCAAACTTAAGTGTATGGGCTGAAATTTTCTATGCTAAGGATCTAAGTAGGGATGATCTTTTTATTTTACCATATTAAAAAATAATCAGCCAAAACTGCTTATCCATTTCTGAGAATGAACCTAAGGAAGAATACCTTGTTTTTCCAAAAACTCAGTGACTTTTTCTTTGAACAGCTCTTGAACCTCCATGATCTGAAGCAGGAACTTGAAACTTAGTAGTGGGTGGCTTGTGTTTGTTTCAGAGGTGAGTTCTGCTGTTCCTTAAAAATCTGCCCAAAGTTGGTCAATCTATAAGTCTTTGAAAAATCACAGTTGATACATGCTCTGTAAAAATGTTTTCTGTGCTAATAGACAAAATCTCTGAATATTTTAAGTTCGCTATTCTACCCAGCCTCTGCATGCCTAATTCTGACCAGACTGCACATCCCTAAAGAACATCTGGGCATTCCTTATTCTCTCAGAGATCCTTTATGGCTAGAGACAGAAGTTACACATAAACCAGTTTAAATGATGAGAAACTGGTTGAAACCTGTAACAGAACACAAGTTCAGTGCACATAAACCAGTTTCAAAATGGCCAAAACTGGTTTGAAATAAACCCGGTTGAATGTAGTATCAGACTTAACTGATTGAGCTCAAACTGGTTTATTCAACTTCTGTCCCAAGACCCCTTCCTGGTTTAACTTAAACCAGAGTCCCTCAGAATCCCAGCATACTCTCTGGGCTATGCTCTCTGCTCCAGCAAACCAGGGCTGGCCCCGCCCCTCTGCTCCCTAGCCAGAGAAGGGACAAGTGGGGAGGGGGCTGGCCAGATGCTGGCCCAGGAAGGGGGCAGGGAAGAGGTTTATTCTCCCCGCCCTCCCATGCCCCACCAACATGGACCTGCATTTCTCTGCTGGTTGCTCCAGTGGTGGGAGCGTGGCCAGTCCTGGCAGTAGCCTGGAGTAAACTGGCCAGGGAGGGGGTTTAATTTCTTCCTCCCCATCCCACCAGCAGGACCTGAGCTGGGGTCTGCCGGGCACTGGCCCTGCCTCGTTGCAGCAGTGGGGGCAGGGGTGGGGCCATAGCCAAACATTGACCACCATGCCCCTCTGAGGCAGAGGGGACAGGGAATGGGGTTATTCCCCCCTCTGCCCCCGGGGGAACACAGCCAGGGTCTGCCCGCCCCAACCCCCACTGCCAATTGCTCCCTGCTCAGGGCGAGTGGCAGAATAAGTCCCACCCCCCGTCCCCCCTCCCCCCCGCTGACCTCTCTGCCAGATGCCGGGAATAAACCCCCTCCCTGCCCCCCCACCTAAGGGGACCCTGCCAGCCAGCCCCCACCCTGCCACTGGGGTGGTGAGTGGGGAGGGACCTTGATGTGGGCAGCACCTTGAGAGTGGCTGCAGCCCCCATTATAGTCACTCCCCCCTTTCCGCTCCAGTTTCTGAAACCCTAATTTCCCGAAAACTGAAAATAGTTACCCAGGCTGCTCTGCTAACTGATTCAAACACAGAGAACAAAACAGCCAGACATGGAAGAAAGGCAAGGAGTAACTTGGGAAGAAGTCTGGTGAGATTTGGGCTGAGGTATGAGGAGAACCTGAAGGTATCTGGGGAAGGAAACTAAGACAAGTAAAGAGGAGGGGAGCCAGAGTTGGAGGAAGGGAGACTGGCTACAAAAGCAGACAGGGAGTTACATGGGAGTATACTGGCTGGGCAGGAACCTGGGTACTGAGAAAGGAGGCTGGAAATGGTTGTCCTAGAAGACTGGGACTAAGGGGAATTTGGCTGGGGAAACATTACAGAACTAAGAGGATGCAGGAGGTTGGGACTGACCTGACATGAGAACTGGACTCAGAACCAGTGTGGGTATGGAGGCAAGACCAGCTGAAAGCTGAGACCAGCTTAGCAGAGACTAGAACAAAGAACCAGGGAGGGGGTAGACTGAAGCAGGAGTCAAGAAGGGATAGAGTGAGAGGGGGACTGAGATTTGCCAAGGTGACTAGGAACACACAAAGTACCAGTGAGGAGAAAAGGGGATTGGATAAGACCTGAAAGAGGGACAGTGGGACTGACTGGACAAGGAGACTGGGACGGGTCTTGGAGGTGGAGAAGAACAGAAGATTAGGCTGGGGTTCAAGCAGAGTGCCCAGACTGGAAGACATGGACTGGCTGGTCAAGGAGAGAGGGAATAGAGACTGATACAGAGTAAGCACTGCAAATGGCACTGGGCTAGGGAGCCAGGAAGCGGCAGAGGTTGGATTGGGGAAGGAGTCATTTAGAAAGGATGAGAAAGAGAGAAACAAGAATGGGGCAATGAATAGATAGAATAGTATGCGTCCACTTGAGCACACTCTCCTCCAGAACACTTGTAAAACCCTCTACCATGTCACATCTTAGGGCTGGTTCACATAGAGGCCAACAACCAGCTATTGCTACTAGGTACTCTGTTACCTTAGGTGGCAGGTATCTGTGCAGTTGATCTAAAGATTCCAACCTCGCTGATGCCCCAAGTGAGTGTCAGTATTCTACATAATAGATTAGAGAATGAGTTCAGTTTTTCTAGGCTATTTTAAAGCAATTATTTTTTTAAAAAACCCAAACCCCCCAAAACCATGCCACTGAAACTGGAAAATCTAGCACTCAAAAGATGGCAAATGCCAAAATTAGGGCATTTGTGCCCTAAATGTCCTTGCCTCATTTAGGGCACAAGATTGACCTACTCTGGAGGTGAATCAGTGTTATATGGTAAAGAAGGCTTTCTCATTTTTGCAGAGTTTGAAAGGTATATAGTGAATGAGGCAGGAGATGGCAGGAAGAGAGAAGATAATTTCAGAATTAATGCTGCCCTGGGGAAACTGGATTCTATCACTGCTATGCCACAGAGTTACTGTGTGATTTTAGGCAAGTCACTTAAATTTTTCACAGGTGGTCACCAGTTGGGTGCTTTTCATTCTCTGGATGCCCTGTTATCTGACTTGAAGTTCTGACTGCATCTGAGGTCAAAAGAGAGCTTATCATTGAATGTATTAAGTTTTATTAGAACAAAAACTCAAAATTGTAGCACTCTACTCATCTCAAATTGGGTACCCAAAATAGTAGAAATTTTTTAATTTAATCTCTGTGTGCCTTAGTTCCTTATCTGTAAAATGGTAATAGTACTACCTCTTCACTTCACAGAGTTGTTGTGAGAATAAATTAATGAATGTGTAAGGAATTAATGAATGTGTGGCTGTAGTGCTAAATGCCACAGAAAAACACGAGGAAATTAATAGATCTGACTTCAGAGTCAAGCTTGAATACCACACAGTGAGAAAGACGTAGGACCACAAGTTGAGCAAGGAAGAGAAAATGAAGTACTGAATGGATATATCATCACTGTGCACTGAATGACACAGGGGTCTTGTGGAAAAATAATATGTGATTGTATATTAAAGACTGTACCATAATTCACATGCACAAGGAGCTGAATTAGAATTGCACAGATAGGCTTAATTCTGGCATTTTCTAGCTTTTGAATGCTTGACTTTACAACCTGGATCATGTTCTTTTAATATAGCTTCCTCTGTGTGTAATTCGCAGTACTCCATGGTTAGATCACAAGTTACTGATAACATCCTGTAGAGCCAGTAGTGGTAATCCCCTCTGGTTTGTTTAGAAGCAACCTTCTGGTTGGTTAAAGAATGATTATTGATTTAGACTATTCCATTACTCCCTCTTCCTTAAGACATTCAATGTCTGTGCACTTACATGAATTAAAGTTCTCTGAAGGCATAAGAATGGTGAGAGCAGGAAAGTGCCTCGGGCGTTTGGCACTTAGAGGAGAAGCAAGAACCGGGCTGATGTTACCATTGTCCCAACTACCATAATCACTTCCACCAGCTTAGCTGCTACCCACAGTTGCCCTCCAGACAGCAGAATTGTCATGGTTGTGCTGCAAGGATGTGGAGAGAAAATGTGGACAGAAACTTCCAGATGGTTTTGACACCATCTGTGTGCTGCATATGTGCCTCTATAGCTTAGCTAAAACTGTGTGGGAGAGGCATAGTCAGAGCAGTAGTGGATTAAAATTTCCTGGGGCCTTGGGCAAACAAATAACTGGAGGCCCCCCATGCCCCATTATAGACATGAATGTATCATGAATATATCATGCCACTCCTTCCCTGAAACTGGGCCCCAGGTCCTGGGAGCTGGACTTCAGCGGGGGGAGGATTCACTTCCCCTCCTGGTGCTACTGCTGCCAAGGGCAGGGTGGGTCTCTATGCCTTGTGGAGAAGGCTGAATGGACCCAGCTGGGCTGGGGGTGGGGTGGCACATGCCCACCTGTCCTCTCTGCTCCCTTTCCATAGCCAGAGCAGAGACAAGCAGGGTGAGGATGGATGCAGACTGCCTGCTGTGGGCTTGGGGCTCTCCACTCTGCTGCTTTTGCCCTAGGGGCCCTGTGCTGGCCACGTGTTCCTTGCCTGCCTAGCAGCCGGGGGCACAGCTCACTACCTTCACTGTTGCTGGGTGGGCAGGACATGTGCAGTTGGTGCAGGGCTCCTGAGGGAAAGGTAGCAAAGCAAAGAGCCCTGAGCCCACAGCAAGCAGCATGTATCTACCCTGCACACAAATCTGGGGGATGCATGCCTCCCTTGCGGGGTGCGCACAGTGGCAGAAAGTGATTTACCACCCTCCATTCCCCCTGGACAAGCTGCCTGTGGCTCCATCTCACTTTCTGCCCCAGCCCCAGATCTCATGTACTGTCCTGGCTGGGCAGCACCCCTAACCCCTGCCCCCCTCCTTCCCTCACTATGAGGGCCTTGATCTGCCCCCCATGCCCCTTCCTTCCCCCATGTCCCTTTCCCTCCATAGCCTTACCTGCAGGAAGTTGCTCTCCATGCTGCCCAGCTGTGTTCCTAGCCATGTGAACGTGGGTGGCCACACACATGCATGCGTCACCCCCTACGTTTTGCTCCCAGCAGCCCCAAGCAGGACCCCTTGCAAGCTAGAATGCTGCCCACCTGCAAAGGGAAAACTGCTGTTTCCTGAGGAACCCCAGGCACCCAGGGGGCCCCATGTGCCCATGCATTAATCCACCTCTGCATCAGAGAGGCCAAGAACTATTGAATCCACTGTCCAAAATCCCCTCACGTGGTAAATAGTGAACAACCTCAAAGCTGCAGTGTGCGTTGTTGAGTGTTGGGACAAGAGCTTCATGCTCTGATTTCAGTTGTAAAGGAGTCCTTTTAAATGATGCTCAGATTACCAAGTGGAGCTTGGAAGAGTCTGGGAATTTGACCACTAACGGTTCTAAGATGCACTGGATACTTGAGTGGAAAGTATTTCTGCAGTACATAAATGCTTATTAACTGTCATTCATCACTGAAACAAGTTACTTGATAGAGTAAAAGACACAGGGTGGGAAGAGACCTTGAGAAGTCATGTAGTCTACCTAACCTACTTTACAGTCTACCTAAACCTTTGCTCGTTCTTAAAAGCCTTCAGTGATGGAGATTCATGGACAACTCGTCTAAATATTCTATTTCAGTGCTTAACTATCCTTAGAGTTGGAGAGTTGCTTTTCCTAATGTCTAAAACAAATTTCCTTTGGTGAAATTTACACCCTTTACTTCTTGCCCTATTTCCAGTGAACATGGAGAACAGTTTATAATCTTTATCTTTGCACTAACATTTTTTTTTAAAATGAAGTTCTTTCAATCTTTCCTTAAAGATCTTTTTCTCTAGACCTCTGATTGCTTCTCTTGCTCCCTTCTAGACTGTCTCCAATTGATTCACAAATTTCTTAAACTGTGATGCCAAAAAGTGGATGCTGTGTTCCAGCTGAGGGCTTGCCAGTGCAGAGAAAATGCACATCAGATCAGCACTGAAATGAATCTGGCATTCTCATCCTGATCCCGGATTCAGATATTTTCTATATTGGTGACTTCCTTTTGGGTATGAGGAGTATGTGTATGGGAGCAAAACTGACACAACTCAGGTCCCCTGCCAGTCTTTATGAAGAAGAAGCTCTGGCTTCCCTGGAATTCCAGCCTTGTCTGAGGTAAAACTTCTGATTGGCTACCTCCCCACTTGCCCGCCTTCTGAAAAAGAGCAGCCAATCAGAGTTGCTTGTAGGCAGCTGGCACAGCTGTCTCCTCCTCTTTTCAGGAGCCAAGAGGAGTTTGGCACAGCTGTCTCCTCCTCTTTTCAGGAGACAAGATGAGGTTTTTGGAGTGAGAGGAGAGAGAGACAGGAGCAAATGACCCATACAAAGCTAAAAGCTAGAAAAAGCCCAGCATCTTGGGAAAGGTCTGCTCTGCCCTTTCCTTTCCCCATACCTCCATAATGGGTTGGTCTGCTTTCTCCTCTTCCTCCTAACCATCCCTATTCTTCCCATTCATATAATACCAGGTTTGGGAAAGAAAAGGAGGCAAAAGTCCCTTGTAGTTGCACTGACATCAGGCTTGGGAATGGGGAAAAGATCTCACTGCTGAAGCCTCCCCAGACTTGGGAGAGGTGGGCAGTGCACCTGTGGATCTATAGAAGGAGTAGATGTGAAGCTGGAGGAGAATGGACTTGCTGGGAGGTCAGGGGGTGCTGAGAGTTTCACAGAATTTTAGAATTCTGGAGTCTGAGAAGCAATTGGACACTCCCTCCCATCAGGCAGCCAGTGAGAGACCTGCTGCCGTGGGATACTAGAATCACCCTAAACCGTATGGCGTGGCTATGCAGGATGAAATCAAAAATCAGACGACTAATACAGCAATATAATATTTTCAGAAAATATAATGATTTCATTGCCTATCTCACAATATTTGGGAGTCTGACTCATGATTTTTGTCATTGTCATTACTAGGCAATGTTCTTTTTGGAGAGAAACCCATGTTTGGCTGGTCTGGAGTGCCAAGGAAGACAGTTCATTCCTGTGCCAGTCCTCTCTGGAATAATGACTGCCTCCTTGGGAATAGGAAGTCCTATTCAGCTGTGATAAAGCTGTATGCACTCATTCCTCCCTTGCTGTACCTAGTTTCCATTTGGGCAAAAGGGAGACCCTATGTTTAGGGCATTAACCTGGCAGTTAGGACACATGGGTGAAGTTCCCTGCTCTGTTATCTGTTCATTTTTTAGTTTGGGCAAGTTTTTAGCCTGTCTGGGTGCATCTACTCATGCAGACATGTGCACTTGCAGCAGCTCAAATAAGAGCAGTACAAACTTGTGCCAGGGATTTCTGCTTCAACGTGCACTTTGGTGTGGGGCAAGTTGTGCCACTTGGGGCAGACTGACCCTGGCCAGCTCCACCCAGATCTGCAGCCAGTGCTCAAAGTTCCTTCAAGAGACACTTGGATGTTTATCTTGCTGGGATCCTATGACCACTGCTGACTTCCTGTCCCTGGGGCAGCGGGCTGGACTTGATGATCTTCCAAGGTCCCTTCCAGTCCTAATGTCTATGAAATCTGTGAAAATCTGATTGAACGTAATGCTTCCTTACACCCCCATGGGGGTGGCAACAGCAGCAGGAGCAGCAACCTGAGGCAGGAAGGAGTGTGGCCAACTGGCACAGCCCAGAAGTTCCTGAAAACAAGTAGCCCCGAGCTGCTGGCCAGGCCAGCTTCTTATACTGCTGGGGACAGCAGAGGTGGGGCCAGCACCAGCCAACTGCTGGGGCCAGCACTAACCAACACACCCTCTCAGCCTGTCCCTAGCCCTAGCCCTGGCCCCACCAAGAAGGCCCCCCAGCAGGGGAACCGCAGCTATACACAGGTGGCTGCGGGGCAGCCTGCAGCCATGGGGCCTAGATCCTCCACTGCCAGCCCTTCCAGCTCAGGTGATGGGGCTCCCTTTCTGGCACTCACCCACAGGCATGGGGTGAAGTGCCAATTACCTAAGCAGGAGAACATGCACTTTGAGACCTGGATGCAGGTCCTGGCTCAGGTGGTGGGGGCCACCAAGATTGTGGCAGCCTCCTGCTTTCATGGCAAGGGTTTTTTTTTTCCTGGCTTCAGAGGTCACCACACAAAAGGCAGTGGAGAGGGGGCTTGTGGTGGAGGGCGAGTACATCCCCCTCGAGCCCCTAGAAGAGTTGAGCACCTGGATGGTCCTCAGCTCCATCCCACCCTATATTCCTAATTGAGCTCTGCTTTCCCACCTCCAAACCCTGGGGAAGGTTATATCTATGGTGGTGACCCTCTTGCTGGGGAGCTGAATCTCTGGCCTCCACCACATGCGCTCATTCCACCACCAGGTCATGATCCAGCTAGTGGTGGGAGTGCGGCTGGAGACCAAGGGGTGCCTTATGATTCCTTTTCAGGGAGGCCTGATGAATGTGTTTTATATGCTGGGGGACCTGCAGTGCTTCCAGTGCCATGCCCTGGGGCACTTGCATCATGAGTGCCCCATGGGCCAGGCAAGGAAGGCATCTGTGGGTCCCACTGGTGAGAGGGGTGCCCCTGCCACTGGCACCCCTCCTTCGTCTGGTCCCCCTGGCACCCCAGCCACAACACCCAGCCCCCCGTGCACTCGGGGACCCCACCCCCCCAACCAAGTCCTTTCTCCCAGGACCCCGAGGCAGGCACCAATGCCACCCTGGTGCCTGACGTGTCTCCTACTCTCCCCCCCAGAAAAATCTTACTACCAGCCCACTTGATGGTCCCACACCAGAGGGGTTTGAGGTGGGATCCCATTACTGACAGGTTGATCTTGCTGGGGACCCCATGCAGACCCCCCTGGGGTTCTAGCTCTGGAGGCCCACCCCCACCCTTACCCCTGTGGTGGGCCAGTAGGGGGTGCTCCTGTGCCGAGACACCTGCTCACTGCACCCCACCAAAAACCAGGCTTTGAATGCCTCCCCAGGGGGCACCAACTTCTGGCCAACCCCCTTCCTGGAGCACACCTGCAAGCCTGGGTTACTGCTGCCACCACCCAGATTCAAGTCTTTCTCTGGGCCCTGTGCTGCCCAGGATACACAGGCCCTATAGACCTTAGGATCTTGGTGTGTTTCTATTAGCCTGAAACATAGAAAGTACTCTCCCTTAGTCAGCCAAGCAAAAGGGAGCAAAAAAAGTGTGCCCAAACCCTCTCTAACAGACCCAGCGAGACCTGTTATAATAGATAGCTTTATTGCTTGGGTAGAGAGGGCAGGCTTGGGGATAGGTACAAGTCAGAGAAGTTTCAAAAGAAAATCCCAGAGCAAACAGAAATTGCTTGGTAGCCTTTTGGCAAGCCACTAAAACACTAGATTCTAAATTCCTTCTATATTTCATGTAAATTACTCACAATTCTGTCCAGAGGCTGATTGAGCCTGCTCTAGAGGCAGCATGGCTTGCTGGCTGTGTCCCCAAAACATGTCTCCCTTCCTTCCAGGAAGATGGGGCCTGATATATCCCTGTCATGACCTCATCACTAAGTTCCCACCACAAACCAGTATCCTCAGACCATGGCTGATGCTGGTTGGTCAGTTTGAAAAATGTCACCAACCTCAGGTGAGGGTTTAGGGTTATACAGGACACAGGGGATAGGGAACTCCCCTCTCCCTCAGGAATGTCTTCATCCCAGGTCACAGCTCAGTGGTAAATGAAACAGATGGGGGCAGGAGCTTCCTGCTTACAGCAATGAGACAGACTGGGAGTGATTTTTCCACAACCCCCACCCCCATACCAATGGGCTACAGAGCTCTCCCTGTCCCAGCCAGAGTCTGGGGCCTTAGTGGGCCAAAGGGTTCAGACAGTGCTTAAGGAGCCCACTGAGCCCCAGGACCAGGAGAAGGATACTACAGAATAGGCAAGCTCCGTGGAGTCTACAGACCTCTTGGTTCCGGTGGTACCCAGGGGCAAGCTACTTGCATTTCTTAACCGTGAGTATACCTGGTGGTCCACCAGCACAGTGTAGTTCACCTTGGACCACTGGGGAGATTTTGACAGCATCCTTGATGCGGCGAGGGTGCTGGTGGGGGAAGGCAAGGGGCCCAAGTACTGCAACGTCCGCATCTATAAGGGGGCCCATAGATTCATAGATGCTCTCTATGCTTATGGGAGGGCACTGCACGAGCCGCCGAACCCCACAGCAGGTGTTGTGGTGCATCAGGCCTCTGAGTTTGTTTAAGATTGCAACCCTCAATGCCCACAGCTGCAGGAAGGGTCCCCAGAGATGCCGGGTGCTCTCCTTCCTTCAGGAGGGGGGGTACCCCATGGTATTCTTACAGGAGACCATGATGACTCTGGCTGATGAGCCTAACTGGCAGCTGGAGTGGGGAGGCAGGGTCTTTTTTAGTCACTTCTTGGCCACCTCTTGCGGGGTGGTCACCCTATTCTCCCCAGGCCTGTAGCTGGAGGTTCTTCAGGATGTTGAGGTGGTGCCAGGCTGCCTGCTGCACCTCCAGGTCCAAGTGCAGGAGCTGGTCCTGAAAATTTTGCGTGTGTATACTCCTACAAAGGACCCGGAGTTGATTGACTTTATCCAACGGATGGCCGCTAACATTGACACCCTCAACCCTTGTGAGTGCCTGGTCCTCAGTGGGGACTTTAACATCACCATAGACACATGGGACCGGTCAGGCAGGGAACAGAACCAGGCTGCCGTGGGCATCCTCAGGGAAATCCTGACAAAATACTCCCTGGTGGATATCTGGTGCACCTGTCACCCTGGTGCCTCCCTCCCACCCCACCCCCCCGATTCACATACGTGAGGGTGGGGGAGGAGCAGGCATGCCACTCCCAGTTGGACCAAATTTATATCTCATTGCCACACTTTGCCCAGGCCCACTCCTCCGGCATCTGTCCAACCCCCTTCAGCGATCACCACCTTGTCTGGGCCCAGGCCACGCTGGGGCTCAGGTGTCCAGGGTCGGGTACTCACTTCAGGGAGGCTCTGGCTGACCTGGTGGGAGCTACAGGCAGCTTTCCCCTCAACTCAGAGATGCTGGGACATGGGGAAGATACGCACCTGGCTTTTTTGCCGCAGCTACACTCGGGGGCAGACCCTGGCAGAGGGAGGTGGTCTGGGAGCAGCTCAAGCAGGAAGTGCTGGAGCTGGAGAGGTGCCTGACTGCCAACCCAACCAACCCATCCCAGTGCAGATAGTGTCAGGAGAGGCAAGAAGAACTTCATGCTCCGGACGACCACCACACCCATGGTGCATTTTTCTGCTCATGCGTCCAGCTCCTTTGGGAGATGGACTGCGGCTCCCACTTCTTCTACACCCTGGAGAGGAGGTGGTGGGGCCAAGAAGTACATCTCCTGCCTTCTGGCAGGCAATGGCACCCCCCTCATGAATCCAGGCAAGATGTGCCAGCACTCACGAGCCTTCTATGAAGAGCTCTTCTCCCTGGATCCAACTGACACTGAAGCCTGTCAGACCCTGTGGGAGGGACTCCCGCAGGTTAGCGTGGGTGACTGAGACTGGCTGCAGGCTCCTTTCACCCTGGCTGAGTTTTCAGCCTCCCTGCACCTGATGCCTGGCCACAAGGTGCATCAATGGGCTGACCACAGAGTTTTACTGGGCCTTCTGGGATGTACTTGACCCAGACTTTGCAGTGGTCTGGATCAAATCCAAGGAAAGTGGGGAGCTCCTCTTGTCATGCTGAAGGGCTGTGCTGACCCCCCTGCCAAATAAGGGTGATCCCCACGACCTGAGGAACTGGTGTCCCATGTCCCTCCTCTGCATGGACAATGAGGCAGAAGCAAAGGCCACCTCACTGCCTCTGCAGTCCATGCTGGCAGATGTGATCCATCCTGACAAGATGTACATGGTGCCTGGACATTCCATCTTTGACAACCTGTACCTGATTCGGGACCTCCTGGAGCTAGCATGCCAGGAGGGCCTGTCTTTTGCCCTCCTGTCCCTAGACCAGGAGAAGGCATTCGACAGGGTGGATCATAGGTACCTCACAGGCATGCTGCAGGCCTTTGGCTTCAGGCCCCAATTTATGTGGGTTCTCCAAGTGCTGTATGCCTCTGTAGAGTGTTTGGTCAAGCTCACCTGAACCCTGACAGAGCCCATCCCATTCAGGTGAGGGGTGTGTCAAGGCTTCCCACTGTCAGGCCAGCTGTATGCCTTGGCTTGGGCCCTGGAGCCCTTCCTTGTCCTCCTGCGGAGGCAGGTGGTGGGGTTGGTGCTCCGGGAGCTGGCAGTGTAGCTGGTCCTGTCAGCATATGCTGACAATGTACTTCTTGAGGTCCAGGACCTGAGCGACGTGGCACAGATGGAGGCATGCCAGGCATTGTACTCAGCCTCCTCTGCCCAGGCCAACTGGGTCAAGAGCTTTGGGTGGGTGGGTGACAGGTGGTAGTTGGGCTCAGTCCCACCTGCAATCTGTGGAATCTGCTGGAGCACAAGCTCACTGCTCTACCTGGGGCTCTATCTGTCCCCCACAAACCCTTCTCACCAGAGAACTGGCATCAGCTGGAGGCAAGGGTTGTGGAGTGGCTGTGGGCATGGGTGGGACTTCTGAGCTGTCTCTCCCTGTGTGGGAGAGCACTGGTTTTGAACCAGCTGGTCCTGTCCATGCTCTGGCATCGCTTACACACCCTGCCTGTGCCCCCAGAGATCCTGGCTCGGCTCCAGAGATGGGCACCAGAGTTTTTCTGGCCAGGATGACACTGGGTCACTGCAGAGGTCCTGAGCTTCCTGTTGCAGGAGGGTGGCCAGGGCCTGGTTTGCCTGCATAGCCAGGTCCTGACATTCTGCTTTCAGGCCCTGCAGCAACTGCTATAGTGTTGGTAGCCACACGGCATGGGGCCAACTTGGGCATGCCTTCCTCCACTGCTTCTAGGGGCTCCAATACAACTGGCATCTCCTCGGTCTGCAGGGCTTCTCCTTGAATGACCTGCAAGGGCTGCCAGATTTCAACCAGGACCTCTGGGCCTGGAGTCTGGTCTCCACCTCCATGTCCCCTGATCCATCATGCCGCCTTCATGTCCCTCCCAGACACCAAGTGGTGAGACCTGCTTGGCAAGAGTGTAGCTGGGGCACCTCAGTGGCTGAGCCTGTACTCCACCCTCATCCCACAAGCCATTGGGATCCTCAGCTGGTGGTTCCTCCATGGAGCCATCACCTTAGGCATGTATGTGGTGAACTTCACAGACATCCCAGTCTCCTGCCCCTTCTGTGGGCAGAGGGAGACCCTGGGGCACATGACACTCGAGTGTGTCAGGCTGCAGCCCCTCCACCTCCAGAACCTCCTCCTGAGGTTCTGGTTTAATTTTCCCCCCCCACTTTTATTTTTGGGCACCCCATCCATGGCCCCACCAAGTCTTGGGACCTCCTGGTCAACCTCCTCCGGGCCCTGGCCCTGGCCCTGGCCCTGGCCGTGGCCCTGTCCCTGGCCAAGTGGGCCCTGTACATGACCAGGAAGGAGGTTCTGGCTGGGAGGGTGCCCGGGGACTGTGGGGCTGCTTTTCTGTCACTCGTCCATGCATGTTTCTGGGCAGAGCACCACTGGACAGCATCTACCAGCTCCTTGGATGCCTTTGAGGACCAGTGGGTGTGGCCTGGAGGGCTCTACTCGGTGTCCCCCTCCAGAGCCCTTATTTCAGGGGTGGGCAAAATGCGGCCCATGGGCCAGATGCGACCTGCCAGGCCATTCTATCTGGCCTGCAGGGCCCCTAAGAAATTTAGAAAATTAATATTGATCTGCCCCTGGCTGCCTGTCATGTGGCCCTTGATGGCTTGCCAAAACTTAGTAAGCAGCCCTCCGTCCGAAATAATTGCTTATCCCTGCCTTATTTTCACATTTTGACCCCCACATGACTCCTATCCTGTTTTTTTTCCTTAGTTTCCCCAAAAGAAAAAGAATATTAGTTGTATCTTTCACTCTTTGGCCCCACACAGTGGGGACTATTAGTTAACTGGGTGGACCTTAAGGCTCATGTCCAACAGAAGATACAAATACACAGGAGCACCATAGGTCCCTGCCCTGGTTTGCCTCAGGCCATGGTGCAAAACCATGCCCTGCACTGCTCCCCCCGCCCTTTTTTTTTTGATACCTGGAAATCCAGGTATCAAATTTAAAGCCCACAATGCAAATATTTTTTTGTTCTCAGTGTGCCTCTTGCAGCATCTCAAACTGGTTTGAGATGCCACAAGAGGCACATGTATGCTTGTCTGGACATGCACTCAGTGGATAAGTTCTGGTTCTGTAAAAATTGGACAATAGCACTCCTCTACACAGAACTTTTGGGAGAATAAATGAATTAGATTGTGAAACACTGCAATAGCATATAGTAATGGGAGCATATACATGACTTTTCAAATAAATGATGAATCTACCTAGATTTTTTTAAGAGGTTGGGAAGGGATGTTCACCACCAAGATTTGGGGTAATCAAAGGGAGGGAAAACTTACAACAGGGGTGGCCAACCTGTGGCCTGGGTGCCACAGGTAACACAGGCATCTTGTTTGTGTAGCATATGGCAGACTGGAAAGGGGACATGTAGCATGGTGCTGGATAGGACAGGAAGCAGAAGGCAGTGCATCAGATCAGGCAGAGAGCATAGGGCAAGAAGCAGAAAGCAGAGCAGCTGCTAAGTCAAAGAGCACAGGGCATGGAGCAGCAGATCAAATAAGGGAAAGGGATCAGAGTACCACTTGGGAAGGGTGCAGGAATAATTTGTGGCACTCCTGGCAAAAGGTTTGTCCCCTCCCTCCAACTTAGAGCAAACAAACTTCAGCACAACTTGAAGAGTCTGTCTAGTGCAAGTGACATAAGAAGTTGACCAGTTGGTAGGGTAGAGGTAAGTACAGTGCTGAAGAGGCTACTGGCCTTGTAGGTTATGGAACAAAAGAAATATTAAGTTACATGCAAAGTAAGTCACATGTGGACAGCTTGTTCAGTCCATGAATAAAAAGTGCAAAGGATGCTAGCCTGGGATAAATCTTGAGATATGTTGTACATTGTGACGGAGCATCCTTAGTGCTCCATCACTTTAAGGGCTAGACCAGTCAGCTGACAGGTGCCTGATGAGGGCAGCCATTTTAGGAGCAGTCTGAGACCAGCCACCAGGGAAGAAACATCTCCTTGTGAGCTTTCGTTTCAGGATCATCCAGAGGTAAGGATGAGGTTATGGGGAAGAAGGAGGTCTCATCAGTCCTGGGCATGACCTGAAACTGCACCTTGTGGGGGATAGGTAGCCTAGGGCACCTCAAAACCCCAGCTCCCACATCCCTGGTGTGTTTGATTAACATGGGGAGCCCAGGCTCACGGGAGTCCTGAGGCAGGGCCCCAAGCTGGTGGAGGGTCCTGGAACAGCACCCAGGCTCCCTGTGAAAACAGGTTGCAGAAGCCCTGAGAGGGGGCCAGGCACAGCTGCAGCCACCTGAGCCCCATGGGGTGGAAGACCCCAGAGGATCCCCAGTGAGGGGGCAGTGTGGAGCCCAAGTGAGGGGAACCGAGGGCTGAGAGCCCAGTATGTGTTTGTTTGTCTGTTTGTTTGTGTAAAGAAAGACCCAGTGCAAACC
The DNA here is from genome assembly GCF_000455745.1 of Alligator sinensis. NCBI lineage: Eukaryota > Metazoa > Chordata > Crocodylia > Alligatoridae > Alligator > Alligator sinensis. The sequence continues at coordinate 53,097 of NW_005842037.1, read as the reverse complement.
ACTGGAGAACCATCTGCAAAGCATGGGACACGTAAGAGGTGGTTGGAGCATGTAAACACTACCCCATTACAACTGGGGTATTCGAGAGGCAGCTTCCTACCTACTTAACTTCTTAATTCTATAACAACAAGGTGTGGCACATGAGCAAGGTGGGTGGTTTGCCCAGAGACAGGGGTGGGCTGGTAGTAGCACTGGGCTTGCAAGTTGCTCTTGTCACATAGATAGGTCTGATTTATTACCTTCCAGACCATTCTTTGTTAAATTTAGAAATGATTGGTCCTAAAGTATTAGACCTGAATAATTGCCTGGCAACACAGAAATGTTTTGGGATTATTTTCAATAAATTGCACCTCCTGCACGGAGTGTTTTTTCCGTCGCCTGAGTCTTTATTCTCTGACCAGATCAATTGGGTTCACACACAGAGATAGTAGAAGATATTTGTTTAGAATTTTTTTTTCTGAAAACCAAAGTTCACAAGAAAATTTCACTTTTTGTCAGCATCTGGTGGAATTTTGTTGAAAAAAACCCAAACAATATGGTTTGGGGTTTTTTATGCTTCTGTGAAAACCAGAAAAAAATAAGTAGAAACAAAAATCCTTTTCTTATACCAGAAAATAATAGCATTTTGGACTAGATCCAATGGCAAATGAATCATAGGTTCCGGGTACAGGATACCCTTCATGTAGTCTTTTAATGTCTGGTTTGCAAATGTTTTGCTGAACTACTTTAATGCATGTATCTGGTATGAAGCATAAAGGTTAAGAGACATTACTGCATAATAATCAATTTAAAAAATAAATTGATCTGGAAGTCTGAAAACTGGCTTCTGTATATGCTTGATAATGTCTTTCTATGTACATAGAAAGGTTTATTACATGCCAAAATAATTATTTGAAGCTCATACTGTTGGACTCATTCTTCTCAAGTAATCCCTTGGAGTCAAGGATGATTGTCTTCCATGACTGTTTTATCTGTGCATCCAAAGATGGCTGATGAGGCTTATCCAGGATCAACATATTAATCCATTATAATGCAGTATAGATCCATTATAATTTACCATCTAAATAATATTGTTTTTAATGTATACATTTTTATCACTGTTCCCATGAAACCAGATTTGTTTGTGAATGCCATGAATTTTGAAAATTCTGACATTAATTTCTTTAATAATCCCTTAGGGAATAGACAGTAAATGATTAAACTCCAAGGACTAGGCCATGCCTCACCTTGGTATACATACAGTAGGCCCATACTTACATTGGTTAGTATCTCTCCTACAGCAGCATTTGTTTGCTATTGTTTCCATCTACCCTCTTCCCTTAAGACCTGGTAGAGCCTTCATTATGTGAGATAAGGTGCATACTTGCAGACAAAAAAACCCTCTAGTTAGTCTGAAGAGGAAGAGCTTCCAAGGGAAGGCAAATTATCCACTTCTAACTTTGTAAAAATTATCAAAAGAATGCAATGTTATCATATTAAGTTCTATATTTTTATATAGCCTCAGGCCTGGTGTTCCTGAGAGGCACCCAGGGCAGGATTATGGTGGGCTGTGGCAATGCAAGCCACATCCAAAACCAACTGCATAACAGTGGCAGCAAGATTGCTATTCAAGCAGTGCTAAGGGTGTCAATTGACTTCATGACTCTTATAATCTACCTGATTCCTGATAATCTCCCTTCATTTCACAGCTGTTAACCACCCTCTTGTCTTTATAATGACCTTGACATTCCATTCCATTTACAGGATCATAAGAAAGTATGGCTGGAAGCAACCTCATAAGGTCACCTAGTCCAGTCCCCTGCTCAAAGCAAATTCTTCTCAAATCCTTACCTAAACCATCCCAACCATGTGTCTAATCTATCTAACCTGCTTTTGAAAGTTTCCAAGGATGAAGATTCCACAGCTCCTTTAAGTAGCTTGTTTCAATGTTTAACCACCCTCATAATCCAGAAGTTCCTCCTTATTCATAGATTCATAGATGTTAGGGTCGGAAGGGACCTCAATAGATCATCGAGTCCGACCCC